>NC_136515.1:11838559-11871059 GCF_053919585.1 Euprymna scolopes
TTATGCGTAGCTTTGTGTTTTAAGACAAGGAGCCCGCTTACAAGATGATGGTCGGTCGAAAGTACATCTTCTTTGTTCCTTTCTTAAAGTTGTCATATTACATTTTTTTCTGGAGTTTTCTCTTAAAAACGTTCTATGTGTTTATTTAGGGAAACATCTGATGTTAGCATACAGGTCTGTGTGAGCGTAACGCCTATGGAAAATGTTTCAATTTTATTAATTAAAAAAAAATGATGATTGGTAGGACAACGAATATCGTAGACACATGAATAAAACAATTATATATATATATACATATATATATATATATATATATATATATATATATATATATATAATTTGTTTTGTTCATAGCTCAAACATTTTGGAATTGATATGCGAATTACCATTAGCGTATAAAGCGGAGATTTTTGTGTAAACAAATTGAGCTTACGTACTTTGGACAATGTCAAGACATTGTTAATTAACTGCCGGCATAGCATCAGGCGTATAAGGCAACACAAAGAAACTTCGAATGGCGTTTTTGCGATCGGGTTCCGATCCTGGCTTGAAGTAGTTGCTTGTCTAGCCGAACTGATGAGCTGTGAAATAGGGAAGCAGTACTGTACGTGGATGACTATATATATATATATATATATATATATATATATATATATATATATATATATATAATCTTCATCTATCTGTCTGCCGATTTTTCTCTCTCTTTCTCTCTCTCTTTTTATATATATATATATATGTATATATATATATATATATATATATATATATATATATATATATATCATGATTTAGATATATTTTATCCAGTATCATTAATTATTACGAATAAAAATATGGTCGGACACATTTATATTCTTGAGATCTTTCAAGAAAGTATATACTCACTCGAGCGGACGGTTAACATTGCCAACATCTCTCTAAGAAAGTGGGCGTGCTTCCTTCAGAAGTTTCACTCGCGTATTTTATACTATTAAGACACTGCAAGTTAATTAATTTAAATTTATTTTCTTACAAATATCAGCAGGTTTAAGTGTAAGATAAATATTTACGATTAATGACATGAGGGTCCATGAAAATTACAAAAACTCTGAAGTAAGACAGAGAGAAATTCATTATAGAAAAGTTTCAGTTGCTAGTGCGAGAAAAAATATAGTAATGTA
Source organism: Euprymna scolopes (assembly GCF_053919585.1). Taxonomy (NCBI): domain Eukaryota; kingdom Metazoa; phylum Mollusca; class Cephalopoda; order Sepiida; family Sepiolidae; genus Euprymna; species Euprymna scolopes. Next base: position 11,839,723 of record NC_136515.1, read on the forward strand.
TAAGTCTAGTGACTTAATTTTTCTCCGAGCTAAATGTTCAATCACTCATAAAGATGCACGAAGGATTAAAGATCAGATCTGAATCGAAGGCAAACTCAACTTGGATTTATCTTTAGCAGTCTGGTATGCCTCACTTTTCTTATAGTGTCCCTAAGTTACCAAATAATAAGTGCCATGTACCAAAAGAGATAAAAAAGAACATACGTTTTCTGGGCAAAGATTTTTTGCAACTAAAATTTAGTGCTGGCTATTTTTTCATACCTTTTTATTACTACTTTTGCTACATAAACCAAATAGTTTCGTGCATTTTCTGGAGCGACTTTGATAAACCATATTAAGCTCCTTTTTTTCAAGTGGTAATAATTCCTAGAATAACCCGGAATGAATTTTGTGAGTTTTTTTTCCGATTTACCTTTTATTGTGCCTCCTCTTTGAGTACCGTCAGTGTTAAAATTCTTTGTGTTTCTATGGTAAGGAAAACAGAGTACTCGAAAGGAATTCTAAAATCGAAAACTGACAAACGAAACAGCTATACAAGCTTGAAAAAAATGTATTGTGCATAAGTAAATCTAATGTAAAAGGTTAAAAGAAAAATTATCGATCTATCTATCTGTCTATCTATCTATTTATCTACCCAGTGATATTGTTAACAAGTTTCTATTGGAAACTATTTATTGTTTAGCGAATAGAATTTGTCTGGAATATTACAATAAGTTCCAGCTGCAGATGTTTACAGAAATGAGCTTAGTGGAAATAAAATAAATGTCCTTGGGTAGTTGCGTAAGTTGCAGGGGGCACATGTTAGAGGGGTTTTATATAATGATGTAACGGAACATATAGATTAAGGGGTCAAGACGATTTAACTGAGGGGTTGAGTCTGGTCACGACGGTGAGCGGACTTTCTTCAAAGGTGGGAAGCGGGGATTGAATCTAGATACGTAATGCAGTCTCCTTGTGAATACTATTTAGACAGCTGAAATAAATTTATATTTAAAAAATTGAAAGTGATGTTCTGTGGTTTAAAAAAAAAGAACATGTGTAAATAATTGCATATGGTCTTGACTGTTGCAGTTTTCACCACAGAGCCCAGAAGTAGAGATGGAAGACTTTCGCAGAAAAAAAAGTTAGGAAGCATAGATGTTCATCTTATAAAATATGAAACCTTTATGTAAATACAGCCTGCCCCCCAAGCGATCCCCAAATCTAATTAGGCCCCGTTTTGTAGTGTTTTATCCGAATGAAATGAGCCTTTCGTCATAACTAGTTTATTATACTCCAAACATCACATAAAAACACTAGGATCTTTGACCAATTTTCTCTGTTGACTGTAAAATGCTCAGAAAAACAATTTAATGTCCTCTGTTTTATTTGGTCATCCTGTACGAACAGTCATATATCCCCGTGTGATAACCCCTCAATAAAACATTGCTAATAAGTTGTTTCGGGGTTTCCTTTTATTACGCGATATAAATGCGTGACATTCAGCGGTGCACATTCAGATGAACTACCCATAAAAATTTAGGAACAGAACGCGGCGGCGATGCGACCTTGGGTACTTACTGTGAATGATTTTCTATGAGAAACCAGCCATTTGAATGCAGCTGAATGTCATCGTTTTCGAGGGAATTAATTGGCTTTAGATTTATTTATATATTTTTCCTAAGTGTCCTGTTACTTCTGACTTACCCTGCACGCCGTTATCAACTTATTGATTTCATTAATAGCGACCTGTTTATTGCTTTTATTCAAATATGATAATTTTCATTTATTATTGTTTTTTTTTTAGTTTTGTTTTTTTCTCAATTTGAATTCAACTTTCTTCCATCTTGTTCTGCTGTTGGACACACGGAAAGAAAATGAAGCAATCAAACGGGAATTAATAAACGAGGCTTTTGTAATATTTCAGCAGAGAACTCTCTAGAGATTTTTCCTACATTAAGAGTATTTGGCAGAGTAAAGAAAATAGCAAACTTTAGCGTTCCCAATGGACACTAAAAGAAAGAGCATTGCCGCGTGTGCAAGAGAGCGCAAAATTCATTCGTTAAAATCGTCGCCATCTTTGTATCCATAAGCTAATTTGAAATGAATGAAGTTAAACGAAAAAAACACACACACAGACAATACAGTTACGCCCGCCAGGTATGTTTATTCAACGTAGCATTTCAGCCCGGCGTTGCCCGGGTGTTAGCAGATGTATGCTGAGCAACAAAAAAAGTTTTTTTTTTTTTAAATATTGACCCGTATTATGACCCCTTCAAATTTATTGCTTTGGGTTCAAATCAATTTATTAAGTTAAATCCATGTCCAAGAAACCTATATCTAAAATTTAAAGTGTGTAGACTCAAAATTGTCGGAGGAGTTTGTTAGAGTTCTCAAAGGTCAAATCGCTGAACTTTGACCACTTAACAACGAAATTTCTGGCCGAAAACCGATCACATAGATTTTTCCATATCTCAGTACCCTGTATATCAAATTTCAAGTCTGTAAACTAAACATTGACAGAGTTATCGCGTAGGAGAATGGACACACAACACACAGACAGACAAACATGCATGTTCACTTATATATATATATATATATATATATATATATATATATATATATACGCACAGATATATGAATTATACATGCATTCATATATATATAAATATATATATATATATATATATATATATATATACATGTGTGGGTGTGTGGGTGTGTGGGTGTGTGCGTGTGTTCATATATATGCAGGGTGAACCAAAAGTAGATAAACATTATTGCTACACTTACTACCTGATTAAGTAATATCCTTGTCATGATAGAGGTCAACAAGTTTCAGTCGTCCAGTTTCAATAAAATTCTCTATGTTATCTACCTCCACGATATTCAGCAACTAACTGAAATATAATAAAACTTGCCCTTGTTGTTCTTTAAAGAATATGATGATTTGTATCCGAATCTTTGGAAACGTTTATGACTATGTTTCTTTCACAGGAGCGCCACTTCAACAAGTAGAACATTTTACAACATGGGCAAACTATTTTCGCCCCCCCGTATATATTAACTATTATTTATATCTAATATACGGTGTTACTAGATTTGACTGTCTTGGATTATCGGCTCTCTTAATTCAATTAAATCAACATTGATAATATTGTTTTTCCATTTTCCTTGCAAAACTCATTCATGTCACACAAAAAACCAAAACCACATGACATATTCCTCTCAACAAGAAGACCAATGAATTATTGTGATAAAGACTTTTAAGATATAAATAAATTAGATCATAGATTGTTTTAAGAAATTGATTGAATCGGTAAAAGATTGATACGCGATAAAACAGTAACAACCAAACTTACCAATGTGATAAAGTATTTTAAGTTATGAAAAACCCGTAACTTTGTTAGTTTTAAAATGAATGGATTCGGCATGAATCACCCGAAAAACAGCAACCAAAACAAAAGAGCATATAAATAAAAGAAAACGACTCTGAGACGCAAGGTTCTAACGAAATTAGAGACAAAGGGTCATAGGGGAAAATAGCAAAGGGATGTTGCGCAGCAAGGTATCTGTATAAGCTTTATTATTTCAGCATGCTTATAGTAAGAAAAACAGGAAAAATATACAGATATGAAAAAGAAACGGCCCGAATAAATAAGCCGTGTAGGTAGACGGATTTCCCGGCATCTGCTAAACTCCAGAGTACAGAAGTGAGCTTTCCAAGCTTTTTCGAGCAAATTCTACGGAAATGTTTGTAAAAGGACCACATGAATGCAATATTGATACGATTGGACAGAGTCTCTACTTGTGAGCTATAGTGAATATGAGCGCATGGACAAAATATGAGCAGCAGCAAAGTATAGCTTGCTTGCAATGATATTAACACTACCAACAGGTGTAGTAACAAATTATGCAAATAAGAAGTCCGCGCAAGAAGAAGAAAGAAGAGAGAACATAGAATACGAGTTGGGAGGAGAAGAAAGTGTGTCGAAGAAGATGGGCGTATAAAAATGCCAAAAAACGAGAATCGGCCGGCTTGGCCCAGCATGCAGCTAAAAGAAAGAAAACCCCGAATTAGGCTAAATAAACATATGGCAGTAGTCAATTGGACAATATAATAATCGTTATTAATGGAAATTAAGTAAAATTTGTTAACTTAAGTAGAACGGCTCATCACGAACTTGTTTTTGTTGGATTTGAACACAATCATATTGTAGTGAGTTGGAAAGCAGGAAAACGAGAGAAAGTTTCACAGGCGTGCACTTCTAAGAAAGAAGCATAGTTCAGGGAATCTACGTTTAGGTTTAGGCACAGATATTGAGTGGGGGGATTAATAATAGTGTTTTCAGGTAGACACGTATTTCTTGTGAAGGTTTGATGAGGGGGGCATAGATTGAAGCTCAGTCGAGCAGTTGCCATAAAAATAACGGTAAAGAAGAGACAAACTCGCAACATCTCTTTTATGAGATAGAATTGCAGGGAAGAGAAAAGTACGTCTCCTATGAGGCTACGAAGTCTATTTTTAACTCTATAAAGGCAGAACAAGTCCTTACGAGCAGGTCCTGCTCAGATTTGGCAACAGTACACCATCATTTGACGTACCTGCCTCTTATATAGTTAGATAATTGCGTCGGCAGTAAGATATCTACTGGATCGATAGAAGGAGTCTATCATTTTTTCCAGCGACCTTGGCAACAGATTTGATGTACGTGTTCCGTTTCAGATCCGGAGTAAAGATTAAGGCCAGACGTTTGAGAAAACATTACGACTCCCGAAGACGAGAGCCATTCATTTCAATTGGTGCCAGTAGTGGATCAGAATGTTGATGATGTAAAGATAGGAGCTTGGTTTTATATGAATTAAAAGTAAAAAGCCACTCCTTCCCCAATTGTATCACGTGTTCAAGATCAGAGGAGAGAATCGGAGAGAACGTGGTCGTTTATGAACTTAGATGTGCTACCATATATGGTAGTGTCATCAGCATAAATGTCTACGAATGATGTAAGGATATGGTTTGGAAGATCATTAGTGTAGATCAGGAAAAGAATTGGGTCTTAAATGGACCCCTGAGGGGCTCCAGCATTAATATTAAGAGTTTCTGATTTTTGCAATCAACTAATACTCTTATGGGCCTATCAGAAAGAAATGATTTAATAATTGAGAAGACATTTCCAGCTGTACCAGAGCTGAATAGATTGTGAACTAGACCTTTATGCCATAGCCTATCAAAGGCCTTTGGTATGTCAAGAGCAATTGCTCTAGAAAGGTTGCCGCCGTCGAGCGATCCGCTAATCCTATGAGATATTCCCGCAGCATTATATTTGCTCCACACTAGGTTTCATATTCTATCTTGCACTCCCTCAAAGAAGTCAAGACTCGAACAGAAAGGACCATTTTACTTAAAACATAATCGCAATCGATATGAGAAATTGTGTTAGGCATAAGTATGGCTAGCAACTGAAGTTGTCTTGTTTTTTAACAAAAGAGTTATACGCAACACAATACCACAGTGGTTTTCTATTTGCAATGTAAGCGTTACAGAAAATAGAAACTGTCAATCTAAACTGAAACATGGCAGATAATAAAAAAAAATCATTTAAAACTTGAAAGTAGCAAACAGAGAATGTTATTTTAAACATAAACGTGAACGTCAACAGTAACTGATAATGTGATAATAGTTGAATTGAAAACAGACAATTCTATTTAGAATATAAGCGTGACAAGAACAAATATGTTATTATCATTGAACTCATTTAATAATTATAATAAAAGAAATGCGAGCGTGGAAAGTAATATGGTTAAGCTTAAACATGGAAAAAACAAATTACTAGTTCTAAAAACTGGAAGAGAAAAGGACAAAAGAGTACAGTAAAAAATATGATAAATTTTTAACTTAAAAATTGCAACATTAAGTATTGATTATATAATGTTATAAATTGAATTTAAAAAATTCTGATGCTGCAATATTTCAATTTATATATTTTTTGCTTAAATATATTTTCCTTGCCTTTTCCATATCCAACAGCTATTGCTTCACTTTTGCATATTTAAGCTTAACCATATTACTTTTCATGCTCGCATTTTTCTTTTGTAATCCTGAATTTTTTCAGGCTTCCATTTAATTCACATGTTTTTTGTTTATTTTCGGCCTTTCTTTGCGCCCATAACAATTTATGTAACCACAATCTGCCCCACCCGTCTTCTTTCAATAATATCCCCCAATGATCTCCCTTTCATGGTTTAATTCTCTCTGTTTCATTTGTTCATTCTCTTTAATTAGTAGTAACAGTCGTCGATGAAGCGAAGTGGTTGCTATGGAAACTAGTCAGAAAATGTGTCACCCACCTTCGTACATATTTTTACGATTTTGAATACCAGAAAATTCTTCATAATTTTAGTTTTACTAAACTACAATTCGATTTTTTTGTGTCAGAATATAGCTGAAAAGTTGATCTATAAACTGTAATAATTGTTTGAAATGAGGTCGGAAAATGAGTGAGCGGTGAAGCTTTAAATCAGTTCTAAATGAGTGAAATTGACACTTAACTATGTATGCAAACACTGCCGTTTTTGTAAGGGTAATAGTCTGCTATCTAAAATGTTATATTCAATAATCGATCTAACTTTAATCAAGTATATTCAAAAAATTTTGTAAGAGCGACAGACTGAGTAAGCGATTCACTATCATGGAATTCTTAGAAGGACATTTCTACTTAAATTGAACGTTATTTTATCGAACATTAAAATAAAATGTTCTCTATGGTATTTGACCTCATCTTAATAAAGCGAGCTTTTAGTTAAAGTGAAAGGAATTATATATTGAGACGCCAATATTTCTTTAGATTATATATATATATATATATGTATATATACACACACATATATATATATATATATATATATATAGGTGTGGGTGCGTGCTGGGTATGTGTGTGCGTGTGTGGGTGTTTGTGTACGCGAGTGTATGTGCGTGCGTATGTGTGTGCGTGCTTGTGTGTGTGTGTGTGTGTGCATGTGCGTATGTGTGTGTGTGCGTGTGTGTGGATGTCTCTGTGTGTTTGCATGTGTGGAATGACAGAATTTATAAATACTAAAGAAGAAATAGGCAATATTCAGACGTTAAAGTTAATACGAATAAAATAAACTGGGGGGGGGTAAAAAGACGGGAAAATTATCTATAATAATAATCTTATATCTTTTGTGTGTCACGCTTTTCAGCAAATTTCATTGATAGAGACTTAAATCAGTGTGAATTGTTTCATAGATGGAAAGAGAGAGAGAGAGAGAGATACTGATACAAAAATTCTTCATCATTTTTAGTTTCTGTTTCGTTCATAGCTGAATATACTCAAGTAATCTATTTTTTATCCCTATTTTAAATTTTATCCAATAAAATATATCTTATAAGCTTATCATATATATATATATAATAATACGATAGCATGTGTGTTCTTTTTGTGTCAGGATTACATCTTTTTTTTCGAGTGACTGTCGTTTAATTGTTATTATTTTTCATTTCTTGTAATAAATAATTATACTAAGTATTCTTCAAAAGGTTTATGTTCGGTTTCGATTATAACCGAAGGAAATCAAGTATATATATATATATATATATATATATATATATATATATATATATATATATATATATATATATATACTCGTGAGCAAAAATATGACCGAACAAATTTTATATATTTTATTGCATAAAAAGCTATATTAAACAAAGAGCAATTGAACAAGGAAACTTTACGAGATTAATAACACAGAGCTAGATATTTAGTTTTATAGATGCTTAGGATGGAATCGCATCCTCTTTTGATTTCTTTAAAAGATCAATCCGTTTAGACATGCTCTCAACAAAACTGAAACACTAAGGTGAAGATGCTAGTCCATTCGCTTTGCACAGCTTTCCACAGATTCTCATTGTTTGAAAAAGTTCTTCCAGTCAATGCACAAAATATAATGGACCAAATATGCTTCATTGGGTTTAAATCGGGGCTTAGACTTAGCAAAATATCACATTAATTTAATTTACAGAAAACAATTTTTTCTGATTGTATCAGTGTGTGCAGGGGAATTATCATGTTAAAAATAATGTTATGGGATAGTCTCAGCTTCTGGATTGTTGGTAACAGTCTTGTTTATAATATTACAATTTATTCCTTTCCATTAATTGACTTCTCACATCTAATATGTTCCCCAACTCCTGCTGCAGTAAAAGTTCCCCATACCGTAATTCCTCCAATCACGTGTTTAATAGTCGTGTGTATGCAACTTGCCGAAACTATTTCTCCGGTACTTCGATTGCACCGTTCGCGAGCTTCAAGAGAAGCACTAACAAGAGAAAAGCTTGCGTCATCTAACCAGAAAATATTCCTGACCCAGTCTGTAGCTTTCTTGCCATAACACGAGAAAAAACTCTTTCTATCATTAATATTCTTCTTAGATAAAAAAGGGGCTTCTTTGCAAATCTTTAAGAAGAAAATCACATTTCTTTCATTCGTCCAGATCTTTCTTAGAACTGCACGCCTGTGGAACTCTGTTCCGTCTGCCTACTTCCCACGTGACTACAACATGGATGACTTCAAGTCCAACATTAACAAAATCCTAATGAACCGCCCTCTTAAGTAAACACTTAATTAAATCTCCACACTAACGTGCTGTACTTGCAATAACCCTTATCCCTGAGTGGCTTCCGGGTCTTGATAAGTGGTGACCATCGTGTAAAAAAAAAAGATATTGTATATCTAGGAAGAGAATTTCCAGCTCCTGTTTTGAATTTTTTGCTATGATCCAAATGCATTTTTTTCAGACCCTTCAAAACAGTTAGTTAAAGTCTGTGGTCGTCCTTCAAAGTGGATGCTCTAGGGCGACCAGATCCAGAGTTCCCTTTTAGTAAGCGTTCGACTTCGAACATTTGAGTAATTCACTTCACTCAGAAAGAGATGTTTCCATATTTCTTTTCTTAAAATATAAAAGATCTGATTATAAATCATTTTGGACTGCCTTAATCATGTAATTCGGTGTTCTATATCCTCGTCAAGATCTGGTATTACTATATGTAGGATTATCTTATCCACTTATTATTATATGCTATAATAATAATGATCTGCAAAATAGAAATGTCCAGTAAAAATTAACAAAAACTCATGGAAAATATTGAAAAATCGACTTCATCCTTCTTTCACTCTTGGCTCTTGGCTCATTATATTTGATCATGAGTATATACAGACACACACACACATATATATATATATATATATATATATATATATATACATATATATATATATATATATATATTAATTCCTTCTGTTGTCGGTGTCAATTTTATAATATAACACAATCACTAGAAAATTGACTCAATAAATATATACGCGGAATTTACATACATTAAAGTGTCATGTATAAGTGTAGTTAACGACTGGGATACGCCAGGTGTTCCTGCTAGCTTAGATAAATACATATGTAAAGAGTCCGCCGTGGAATTTTTACAGGTCCCGTAGTATATTATGAATAAACAATTGGGGGAAATAAATTTAGATTGAATGAATCACAAATATTATGAAACGTGAAGCGCTGTTCGCCAGACAACTTTTTTCAAGGATATATGTCTCAAGAAATATATATATATATATATATATATATATATATATATATATATGTATATATATATATATATATATAAATATATATATATATATATATATATATAATCTTTGAAGTTTGTAACCTTTAAAACTATACAAAAAATATATTTTATCATTCGTTAGAAAACCATTTAGTCAGTAAGTCATTTAATCACCTGCAATCGCTGCATCAACTCGCTCTCGAATTTCCTATAGTATCAATAATTTATTTTTCAAGTGATCATCAGTAGTGTACAATGAAACACTGTTTCGGGGATTATATACATATATATATATATATATATATATATATATATATATATATATATATATATGTATATATATATATATATGTATATATATGTATATATGTATATATATGTATATATGTATATATATGTGTATATATAGATATCAATATATGCACACACACATATGTATATATATATGTATATATTTAAATAAATATACACACATATATATATGTGTGTATATATAATATATATATACACGCACATACACCCCCATATTTTTTAACGATTTTATATTACGACAGCTTTTTTAAACGAAATACTTCTAAAAATTATATTGTTCCTATAACTATGAGCCCACGGTTTTGTACTCTGACTGACTTACATATAGACATATGGTGAAATCTATGCGTCACATGGTTAACAATTACTCAATGCGATGACATGGAGTGATCAGATCGGAACTTTATATAGTGTACCTGATGAGTGAGAGAAGAAGATAAAATGGCGGGCGTTGATGATATAAAAAAGTCAAGGAGAGGATGGTCTATTTCAAAGTTCATAAGTCCATAAAACAAGATCAGATCATTTTTGTTCGTGTTGAGTCTAATCGTTCGCAAAGGTCACCGCTATGATTTATTTGATCGACGTCGCCATAATATCTCATTAACAGAATCCCGTGGGCATATTTTCCTTCCTGAAACAGACATGAAACAGTTACTAATTAAATAGAAAATAAATACCATTAATAACAGAATAAAATACAAGAAATGATAATTCCTTATTATCTATAGGCCATCATGTAGCTACACATGTGCATCTGTTCGACTCTAATGAGAACTTTTTTTTTATTCTCTGCACAAGCCTCTCTCTAATCAAGTCACGAAACGACCGAGCTAAAATTGGTTCATAGACCAAGAATTTCTTTGGCGAAAGTTATGAAAAAAATAACTTGGATGGCATGCGGAAATGAATGGAATTTGAAAATTATTCCAATGAGTAAATAGGTCTATAGTTTCATATAGACGAGAGTCGTCCCCAACGCAATTCCTCCTATTTTTAACTTATATATATATATATATATATATATATATATATATATATATATATATATATATATATATATATATATATTAAATTAAATTAAATTGTAATTCAATGAATTTAAAAAAAAACTCTCATTGAAATTAAATGAAGTGGTTGTAGTTTCATATCAAAGATTTTTTATAATTCTAAGCAAGACAAAGTATGTTTTAGAAAGTGTATCTCCTTAAGCTATAGGGTTTCGATGTCTACCATCTCATCAGAGGAGTGAAAATATTAGCAAATATTTATAAAGGTATGCACCATATTTGCTAAAGTCAGTGAGACATGGAAAGTCAAAGTGAAAATAATACATTTATCAGCAGTCCTGTAACAGGAGTATTTGTAGAAAAAGGATATGAATGTTTTTGTTGATCCAACTTTTTTGGTAAAATCCATATTATACGTTCTATATATATATATATATATATATATATATATATATATATATATATATATATATATATGTATACAATAAGACGACAAGATTATGAAATGAAGTAACAAAACTATATATTGGTAGGTATAGAATGGATAATTTATTGAATAATGGAATACGAGCAAAATTTTGGGGTTGATAGAAGGGACTTTTAATGCCAGGGTATTTCGAAGGCAACTACTTCTCATGTGAAGAGTAGAGAAGGTGCTAGGTAGTATGGGGAAGATGCGGCGTCTAGCGCCGGGTGCATTAGGAACGAAAAAGATTAAGATGAATTATAGAATGTTGGGGGAATCTTTATTGAATTCTAAATAAATAAAGGAGAAGTTTGTCATATATTGTATGATATATAAGATTGTATATGGTCTTTTAGATAGTGTTGAGTTGAAGGGGTATATGATTCAGCGTTTAAATTGGAGGTGTATTGTTGCTGCGTGGTAAAATTTGAACGGCGTGTGGGGTGTATATTATCTATGGAGTAGTACTTTTTGACAGGTGCAACTTAAACGGCAAATAACGGATATAAAAACGATTATAATGTGGGTGGGGTAATACGATGTTGTAATATTGATTGTGTAATATTCGACATTATTTTAAAGTTTCTTCTGTTACGATATAGGGAGAATGATTATAAGGGGCGGAGTATGATTATAAGGGGCGGAGAATGTCAATGAGTGCGTTTACCTTGATGGGCATATATAGTTGTTTCGCTGGAAGAGTAATGGGGCATTTACTACTTATAAAAAGTCGTAGTTATACCAATAGTAGTAGAGTAATTATAATTATGAGAATGATAATAATAACGATAATTATAATAATAGTAATAATAATAAAAATACAAATAAAAAAAAGTAAAAATAAAGATAAAGAGTAAAAACTAAATGTAAAAAAAAATATTACCAATAGCTGAGATAAAAGTCATGATCATGTTGAAGGTAATAACGATGAAAAGGGAGATAATCGTAACTGTTATGCTCGCAATGACGGAGATAATAACGGAGATTATATTAATAACAACAATTATAACGAAGACTATAATAATAATAATAATAAAAATAATAATAATAATAATAATAATACACATAATAATAATTAAAAAAAAAATAATAATAGCAGTAAAACAAGACAATAATAATAATGTTAATAATAATAATAGTGATAACAATACTACCACCATTACCTCCGCTATCATTACCACTACTACTGATAATAATAATGATAACAATGTTGATAACAATTACAAGGGAATGCCTAATACGGTTTTAGCCATCCACAATAGGAGGAAAAGGAGTCACCAAACCAGCGCATCTATGCAAGACTACCCTAACAATATTACACAATTTAATGGAGAAATATAGAATTTTAACGGGCAGCTGAAAACCATGCTTCTTGCAACATCTCTTGGATATTAGAATTACTACAAAAGTAGCTACGCAGACTGGATAGATCTGCCCCTCGTGTTCATAAACGAGAAAGTATGTATTCCATTTTTCCATGTCTTACTTTAACATAAATTGAAGGCTTTTATATTCGGATTCCATGAAATTTAAAGTTTTATTGTGAACCCTTAAATCTATTTTCCAAGTGAAGCACTTCTTTTATTAAAACGTATGGTTTCTTGTTGAAGCTCGTACGTTTTCCCGGCTTGTTCTACATCTACTTTCAATATATCCTCACCCCCTTTCCTTTTTTTGTGTTTGTATATATGGACATATATATATATATATATATATATATATATATATATATATATATATATATATATATATATATATATATATGTAAATATATATATATATATGCGTCCGTGTGTGTGGGGGGTGTATGCCTATATGTGGACATATATGTACATACATGTATATTCTTTTATTTTACTTTATTTTATTTTTAACGAGACACTCACCCCTCACTCCTTACCCCGTATTTCCCGTTATTCTGAACCCCCACTGGTCTGTATCCCCTCTTTTATGCATCTCCTTGTAATTATTATTAACATTGTTTTCATTATCATTATTCTTATTATTTTTTTTACATTTATTTTTTTTAATATTTTCTTTATTTTTACTCTTATTTTATTTTATTTTTATTATTATTACTATTATTATTATCATTATTATTATCATTCTCATTATTATAATTACCCGACTATTATTGGTATTACTACCACTTTTATAAGAAGTAAATGCCCCCTTACTCTTCCACCTTACCCACTATATGTATCCTTACACCTTTGCATCAAGTTAAACACACTCATATACATTGTCATCCTATCCTCCGACGGCCTACTGATAATCATACTCCCTATATCATAACAGAAGAAAATTAAAATTATTTCCGAATATTACCTATCAATATTACAACCTTGCATTACCCCCCCCCAATTATAACGTTTTGATATCCGCCATTTGTCGTTTATTTATTATGATCTTTTGAAATAGAACATGAAAAAGACATAATTTTTGTACCAGCCAATTCTCATTTTTATAGAGGACTCACCACTTATCAAGGCGCGGACCGCACCCGAGAATAAGGTTTAATAGGGTTTGTATTACTGTACACATAGATTCGAAAAAGTTGTCAAAACACAATTATATAACAAATAATTGTTATCAAAGGCAAGATAAGTTACTTTTCTGCCAAACTGGATATATTTTTTTGTGTTTTTATTCAATGTAACATATTTATTCAGCTCGAATAATATACAGTGTTTACCGATGTATTCGAAAATTCAAGATGGCGTCTCACACCCTCTTTAACACCGTAATTATGGAAAAAGGTGTTATAAATAAAAAAAACTATACAAAATACTATTAAAAACCCGCCGAATATATGTCAACCTATGTCACGGTAACATATATTGAGCGAGTTTTTAACAGTATTTTATCCGGTTTTTTTATTTATAACATCTTTTCCCAAACTTACCGTGTTAAAGGGAGAATAAGACGCCATCTTGAATGTTCCAGTACATCGGTAAACACTGCATGGTTTTCAAGCTGAATAAACATGTTACATTGAATAAAAATACGTATATCCAGTTTGGAAGAAAATTAACTTATCTTGCCTTTGATAACATTTATTTGTTATATATTTGTTTTTTGACAACTTTTTCGAATCTATGTGTACAGTAATACACCCCCGGTTTAATATTTTAATAGGTATACATTTGCCAATGTAATTGTAACGTAGTAAACATCATCAGGCGGAATTTTGTTCATTGGATTTCTCACGGGGATGGTTCATTAAGCACTTGTTTACGTTGGACGAAGACAATCAAATCGTATTCAGCTAGAAAGCTGGCAATCGGAAGTAAGTTCCACAGGCGTACTTTTCTAAGGTGGAAGCTTTGTTCATGGGATCAACATTTAGGTGTAGGCGCAGAAAAATTGTGTGGGAGTATTCAATACGACCAAAAAAAGGACGCGTTAAACATTACTTAACAATAATATGAGAAGTATAAAAAACGGGGATTAAAAAAAACATCTAAGAAAACAAAAATGGAGTTTAATAGAGCAAAACAAATATAAAACTTCATTTAAAAAGCGATAACAATGTATGGTATAGGCTAGAGCTATATATATATATATATATATATATATATATATATATATATATATTTATACATATTAAATTCGAAGTACAGCAGAATTGTAATAGTTTAAAACACAAAGTGGGACATTTTTTTTTAAACCTCATAAAAAAGATCGACTATAATGTAAAAAGAAACAAGATCGACTAAATGTAGGAAAAATAAATTGAAAAGGAAGATGATCGACTAAAAGGGAAAGAAAGAGAAAAGAAAAGGGAGAATGGTGAAGAAACTTGAAGTACTTTTCGCTGACTGTCTTCAGAAGTAAATATCGGAATGAAGTAATGTTGGCATGAAGTAATTTCTATGTGGGGAAAAACACTGTGTAGAAATTAACCTGGTGGCGCCTGTTTAAAAACGTTCAACGAACGTATGTGGTCCATCTGTTTGCAAAGAACAGGTCTGCAACAGTTTATTGCTAGGGCCTCAAAAAAAAGATGTTTGCCCACCATTCAAAGTAGCCTTGTCGTCTATAAATTTAAGTGTCAGTTTGGAGCTGATTACATGGGCAGAACGAGTCACAGATTGGAGGTCAGAATTCCCCAACATGTCCCTTTATATATACAACAAGGTAGGTTAGACTCCTCTGCACGACCACGTGTTTCTGCTACCGCGATCGGTGATCACCTGACCAGTTCAAATAAATGTGCGAGTGAGTACACACCGGAGTATTTCTATATTTTTCACAGGGCTAGTGTTACATGATAAGGGTTGTCTCCTTTTCATGTAAGTATAAAAATGGAGAATTTAGGTTAAAATGAAAATGAAATAGCAATAGACAAATTCGAACCTCGTAATTTAGTTTAGAAATAGATTACGTGTGAGAATTTAAAAATGTAAAACAAACATTTGTTTAGAATATAGATAAATATTTCAAGGAAAGAATGTGAACTCTCAAGTTTGTTATGAAATTTTAAATTGAAAGAATGCAGCTTATAAGATAATGTTTTTAACATATTGAATATAAGTTAAAATTCCTTTTGTAGAAATAGAAAAAGTTTTGGACACATATGTCCATAACACGTGAAAGAATGCACATGTTTTTACATGTGTATGACGTCAGGGAAATTGGAAAGTTCTAGGAATAAAAAAGAAGTCAGTCAGTGAAGAAACTCGGAGGGAGTCAGACGTCTAGGAAGCGAGACGTCACTTCAAGAAAAAATGTGAAGCCTTGAATGCTTGGTGATGGAAACACGGCCGTGTAACGAAATACGCCATCAAGTGTTTTTTGTAAAGCTCGTCTTGTCTTATGATCCTTACAAAAAGATAAAGTGGAATTGTATTATATATTTGTGTTATAAAATGTATTTACATACACGTCTCAACATCATCATGACTACACAATGTCCGAAATGTCTGAACACTATGTCCTCACTCAAAGAGCTTCCCCTTCTCTTCCAATCTACACATCTAAGGAATGAACATTTAATATATAAGAATCTCCCCTAACATGAACAAACACTCTAAGTCTATTACAACTTCTCTCTCTCTGAGTACATCAACATCCCTCTTAATAAATCTCTCTCAAGACAAACACTCTAATAAGACTCTAAGATAAGTATCTCTCTCTTTTAATGAAACCCTATATAACACTAGGTCTGTTCAACATCTCGGAATCTTGGAGGGCCTTACAATAAACTGTTGCAGATCTGTTTATTCCAAACAGATTGACCACATACGTTTGTTGAACGTTTTTAACGGGCGCCACCAGGTTAATTTCTACGCAGTGTTTTTTTCCCCTCATAGAAATTACTTCATGCCAAGACTACTTCATTCCGACATTTACTTCTGAAGACAGTCGGCGAAAAGTACTTCAAGTTCCTTCACTGTTCCCCCCTTTTTTTCTCTTTCTCCCCTTTTAGTCCATCTTCTTCCGTTTCAATTTATGTTTCTCACCTTTAGTCGATCATGTTTCTTTTTACATTATAATCGACTTTTTTTATAAGGTTTAAATGCCCCACTTCGCTTTTAAGTTTATATATATGTCTATACACACAACTATATATGTATATATATATTTATATGTATACACCCACACACACACATATATATATACATATATATAAAGCTTTACCTATACCATATATGTATTTATATATTCTAGATCTGCCATTTTGCTTAGTTTCATTTTTTCGTTATAACACTTTTCATTCTTTGTATATATACATATATATATATACGTATATATATATATATTATTTTTAAAATATAATAATCCACTGACACGTGTTTCCTCGTCTACAGCTCATCAGAGTGGCCGAATCTAGCGAGGTTAGAAATCAGGCACCTCTGATGCGTCGTAAACGACGAAACACGTGTCAGTGGATAATTATTTTTTAATAATATATATATATATACATATATATATATATATATATATATATATATATATATATATATATATATATATGCCGCTCCACATTTAGGGTGTACCAAATTGGTCAAAGGGAAAATTATTCCCAACTCGCATTTAGGTAACAATGCACTTTCGTATAAATAATTGAATTCGTTCAAAGAATATCGCTAACAAAAAATAAATAAACACACACACACACACACACGCACACACGTATATACATATAGTTTTTTTTTAATTTATGCATAAAATCATATGATTTTCAAGCAATGTTTTCTCCCAAACAGATTCATCGATAATTCAATATTCTGTTATTGTAAGGTTCCGTGTCTATTTTATTTGTCTTATTTTCCAGCGTTGTCTCTCTCTAAGTACTTTAACCTTGAAACGCACCGTCAGCCTTTCCCAATTCGCGAAGTTCGCAAACATTTTAAAACCATGTACTCCGTATCTCTAAGTGAACAGACAACATGTAAATCTAGATAAAATAAAAAAAACACATAATTTTCAATTTGAGAAATATATTTGTTGCCTTTGTGTTCATGATTTCTTTTAATTTTCAATTTTATTTAATCAATAATTTTCGATTCATTTGCCATACGATGTTGCGTCATTGAATGTCTATTAGATGTGCTGTCCGTCAGATTTATATGTATAACGATTGTTGCTGTGTTTTGTTTCGAAATAGTAATTATTCATGTCGTTATTCTTTCATATTTGTTAACACACTCTTAGTTTACGATGATTTTTGTTTGTTGAACGATTTTAGGGTCATCCTAAATTGTTATAAGTTACCCAAGCAAATATAGTTTTAACTTCTTGCTAGAAGTTTCCATGGTCTTTTTTTAGAATACAACTGAGTCAAACCTTTAATCCTGTTATTCAACGAAAACACTTTTCGAAGTACAGCATCATTAACGAAATTACGGTATACATGTTCCTTGAGTCTGTATCTTCCTCCCCATTTTGTCCTCTGTATTGCTGCATATAACAACAGTAAGTTTTCTAATTAACTTTAAAAGATAGTATTGGTTAGTATAAATATCGTCCACATTGTTTTGTTTGATTAGAAAATCCGAGGCACCTACTGAAGTTTACAACTTAGTTCCAAAAATAAATGATGGTCTATAATTGCGTATTTTGGATAACTGTACCCATATGCGTTGCGGTGTTTTCTTGAAAATATTTAAATTTCATTATTCGTTCTATATTAAAATCATATTTCTTTGTTTGTCAAACTTTTGTTCGATTTTTTTCGAGTGTTACTGTTCATTGTATTTTCAAATGTTGTCTCAAGTGTGCTCCATCATTGTTAAAGATTAGTTGACCAAGATTATACTAAAACAGTTCCTCACATTCCCTATATTAAATACTTTGGTTGCTACGGTTTTTGGTTATGCTCTAAGCTCAACGAAAAGAGCAGCGATCGGCGTTATGACAAATGAGGAGAGGAAAACGTCCATACAAGGAGACTTACATGGAACCTTGCATTAGTTGTTGGAATGGCACTACATGTACTTCAGAACCGTGAGATGTTATTTTGAAGGGGTCGAAATTTTGATGTGTATACTAATGATAAACATGACCATACAAATACCTTGAAACTTAATGATGGTTGGTTAGTTGTTTTGTTTTACGGCATATCGACCCTTTTCAGGTTATTTAATACTAAATCTGGTGATTTTGAAGAACGATTTTTAATATAGTTTATTTAAGCAAAATATAAAAGACTTAACAAACTTCATTTTACGTAATAGAATGTGTTATACTACATTCTGTCAGTCATTCGATCTGTGTATATGCATTTTTTAAAAAACAACTTTTAAAGTATTTATATTGACTGTTTTGTGTTTTATCCATTTTTTCATTTTTCTTTCACTGCCATTCCCGTATTTTGCGTTAGCTATTTTTACAATTCATTTTTCTGTATCATTAATACAGTATTCTATACACACTAATCCTTTCCCACCTTCTTTCTTTTTCACGTAGAGTTGGTCAACATCGTCCTTTGTGTGTAGTGCGTTGTGCATGGTCATGAGTTTCCTGGCTTTCTGATCGAGATGTCTCAATTATTTTTTGGTCCTGAGAATCTCACTAGTGATCCTTTCCATGTAGTTTTACCTTTTATTAGGTTTCTGCTTTATCATTTTCTTTCTAGATTTTTTTTCTCCCGAGATATTCTATTCCACTTCTCTCTTTCATTTCTTTGGCTTTATATGTGTCTGCTTCTACGACCCCCAAGTGTTTATATGCGTCATTTTCCCCTAGGGATCTTATCTCCCTTTGGTTAGGTAGATCCATACCTTCTGTCATCTCCAGGTTTCCTGTTTCGTGTAACTAATGTCACAGGAAAACAAGGTATAATGCAGAAGTGACCATTTCTATCCACTCCCCTTTAATTTTATTTGGCATAGACACCCTCACGCCAATGATCGCGAACCATTAGCAAAACATAACTATGCGTTAACCATAGAAGAAAGCGAGTTAGACACCCCACCCTCATCCCCTCATTAAGTCATTCATCAAAAACACGTGCCAAGGTCACGACGAGAAACCATCCAGAAACCCAACCTCCGCCCCAACGAAGCAGCGTGCGCAAAAAGATGAGGAGTGACGTGCACGGAAGAAGAAGCAGTAGTACAGTTTAAAAAAAGGATGGAGGTGGTCACATCATCAAACGCATGTCGATAATAAAAATGCGACAGACAATAAATTGGAAGTGCACTCGACTTCATTCCTTGAGCCAAAAAGAGAACACAGAAAAACTATGAAAACACCTTGGCTTAGAGACATCGGGATTGCATACATTATCGAGTGGAGAGGACACGTTGAACAGCAGCAACGCGACTTATGCGGTGAAATGGCAACTCTCTTTACTAAGTCTTTTCCTTGGGGTCGAAAAAGGAATTCATCACAACTACGGAATTACCTGAAAATATGGGAAGGAGACAGCCGAACGTTGGTGGTTTAGAAAACAAGCGAGAAAGATACACGAGGGAAGACAAGTGGGCAAGCGAACATCGAAGGATATTGACTCGCACCTCGGCGAAATGGGACTGCCTCGCATCATAACATCGGAACATTGAATCATGTCGGATATCAAACCATTGGTTGAATGCGCATCCTCACAGCTAAGTACTATTTAATGCGCCCCCATCTTACAAATGTCGACTTGCTACACTGAACTGTTGTTTTTTTTTGTTGTTGTTTTTTTGGGGGAATAATTTCTACTGCCTGATATGACTCAACAATTTGCAACATGAAAAAAAGAAAATATAAAAAGAAATTGGAAGGAAGGAAAAGATGCTAATTTTATCTGAACAGTTTTCTTTATTGCCCCCCCCCATTTTGATCTGTTGAGCATAATCTGCATGTTTTCTTCTTCTTCTTCTTCTTCTTCTTCTTCTTCTTCTTCTTATTATTATTATTATTTTATCTGATTATTTTCTTTATTATTGAATTTTAACGCACAATAGATAATATACGCATAATACACACACACACACACACACACACACACACACACACACACACACACATATATATATATATATATATATATATATATATATATATATATATATATATATATATATATATATATATATACAATCGTGTTGTTCCGTTATTCATTGCCTGGTATTTCGTCAATCGTGAATCTTATAAGAACGACAGAAGTGTTTTCCAGAATCTGAGTAAGTGCAACTCGTTTGTGATAATTTTACGGCCGGCACATACATCGTTTTTTTTTTATTCTACGATACGTTTCGGGGATAAATTCCCTATTGGGATCCTTCAACCGGGACGTATTGCCACACTAGTAGGCCGCACTTTTCAATAGCAAACTCCATTTGAATATTCACGTTGAAGGTTTTTGTAGGGATTAATAGTATATTTGGTCTATTTTTGGTCTTGCAAAAAATTTCAAGTTGTCCATGTACATTAGGTTATTCAACCTTCTCTCTATTGAAGAACTTGTATCCAGAAATTCATTTTCTCAATATATTGTTTAGGGGAACAATTGCTATGATGAACAGCAATTGTGATAGTGAATCTCTGTAAGATGGCTCTTTATGTTTTAATTTCTATTATGTGTTATCTATCAGCTGCCACTTCCAGTCTCCATGTACTCATTGCATTTTCTATCATGTTGATGATCTTCCTTAGTAGTTTATCCATTTTTTAGCAATCTATTACTTAGGCTTCCGGAATTCGGTCGTACGCCTTTTTTGTTGTCAATCCATGCCATGAAAAAAATGTTCTCCATCTTTTTACCCCGTTTAGGTACTTTTGATCCAGGTATAGAAGATCACGTGTTCTTCTCTTTCCTTTGTAGCTTTCTTTGCTATTCCTCTGTTGTTTTCTGAATACATCCTCTCATGTTTTGGGCAAGTTTTATGTGTTGTATTGTGAATGTTTTGGAACTAATATGCATGTATCTTGCCGTTTCCTGGTGCTCTGTAATGTATCGCTTTTCCTATGGTTTCCAGTTGGTTTTTCTTGCTTATTTCATCTACTGTTTCTTCTTTAATTTGTTGTAAATTTTCTTTTAAGTCTTTTTGCTATTCGGCATTTCTGATGGGACCCCGTTGGTTTTCTCGTATCTTACTCCCAAAGATGTTTTATTCCATCAGGTTTGGTCGTTCTGATTTTGTGCTTTTCTTCCGATACAAATTTTGATAGAGTTGGTTTTCATTGTTTTCAAATGTCGTATTTTACTAGCATTGATCTGATGTTATCTCAAGCTTCCTTCTTTTGCTGCTATCTTTTGTAGAGATCTTTGTGTTTTTGTTAAGTTCCTTCCTTTTTAGTCACATTTCTAATTTTCAATTTTCTCCATGTATCTTCCCTCCTATTTATGGATGTGGGTTCTTTTTATGTTTGTTAATTTGGAGCTTCATTTCCCATCCAGATTGTGTCAGTCTTTCATCCCTTGCCTTTTTTGTTTTTTTTTTAACTTCATACTTACAATCTTGCTGCCTACATAAATTAGTTTGTTAAGGTCAGTATCTATTGTGATGTGTGGAAGGATCGTGTTAACCTTCTGTGTTTCTTATTTTATGGCTACAGCTTTTAGTTTCTTAATTATTGGAGGATTGTTTTTTCCATAACTTTTTTCTATATCTCCTGCTTCATCTTCTGTTACTTTCGTTTCATTTTTCTCGATTTTCTCGTTTGTAGAGTCCAGTCTTTGTAGGTCTTTACCTTCTGCTTTTTCTACTTCTGGGAAGTCTACACATGTGATAACAGGGGGATGCATAAATTCCATTATTTAATTTAAGGTCCATTTCCGGTAGCTCCAGTTTGGAAAGCAAGCCTTCCTTGAGTACCTTTTTTTTCTTTGTTATCTTGGTTGTGAATGTTTTAATTTTGTCGTAATTATTTTGGTCCATGGAATTAGAAATTATATTTATCTGCTCATCGTCCGTGTTATATATGTTTCTGAAATTACAAAGTGGGCTCACATTCGCAGGAGGCATCGAGTCCCCCGTGCTGGCTAACTAAGGAGAACCTGCCGATCATGACACTTAGGTCTTGATTCAGGCTCCAAGGGTCTGTGTTATTTGTATTGAACATTTTCATATTGTGGTGTTTGTGGCAACACCAGGCGCAGAGTATTTTTACATAATGGCATAAAATAACAGGGGATAATAATAATAATAATAATAATAATAATAATAATAATAATAATAATTATTATTATTATTATTATTATTATTATTATTGTTGTCGTTGCTTTTGTTATTGTTGTTGTGTCAGTTGTCGTTGTGTTTGTTTTTGTTGTTGTTTGGTGTAATAGTAGTTGCAGTAGTAGTAGTAGTAGTAGTAGTAGTAGTAGTAGTAATATGAGGAGGAAGGGGATGGAACCTCTGGGCAGTCCTTAACGGCGTCTCTCTATGTAATGTATTGCTGCTGGGCATGCTGTGGGCATTCAACCTGAAGAAAGACCTCGCGATATGATTAGAGTCATATTATTTATATTGTAAAAGTATATATCTAAGAAAACTGATTGATATGGTGCCATAAAACATGATTATAAGTAATATCATTATATAAATATGTGTCATATTTCCATAGTATGGGTGCCCGGCATGAACAGACACCGCATGATATTATAACCTGTTTTTATATTTTTTTTGCATTAGGTTTTCATTGATCGGTAGCTCCTATTAATTAATAAGGAGAATAGACGATACGAACATAGTACGTACATTATTGCTTCTATATACTAATTTAATGTTCGTAGTAGGATATCACGGGCTAGACTTCTTTTTTTTATTTTGTAAATAAGATGCTCCAATCGAATAATTTACGCTAAAAGTACCATGTTATATATATATATATATATATATATATATATATATATATATATATATATATATATATATATGTATATATATATATATATATATAAATATATATATATATATATATATATATATATATATATATATATATATATATATAACGGAGGAGAGTGTTTGATCAGTCGCTTTATGAAACGAGTGCATTGTCTTCTTACCCTTCAACTTGCTTACATCAATTCTCTTGATAGAAACATTACGTTGATTTTCGAGCAAAGAGCTTGATTTTTATCCTGACTGTGGACCAGATCAATGTATGGTCTGATCAGCATTCCCCGATTCTGTAAGGGTGTGTAACGTTTATATATTGTCTATCAGAACGACCTACAATAACAAGTAAATTCTAACTGACTTTCCTGCAATTAGGCAGAACACCATTTGAGTTGATTTTACCTAATCCATGTGAACCAATGGCACTTCTCCAAAATTGTGTATTGCTACTCACACGAGCATTGAAGTCACCCAACAGCTTATACTGTATACATAACTTGTTAATACGTTCACGTAAAGAGGCGTATCACTTCACTTTTAGCTCATCAGATAAATTAAGTGTAGGTACATAGCAACATACACATGTGGCATACTAGTCCTTTCCTACTGTTACGGGCAAGGGCATAAGTATGTCATTTTTACCCAGAGGCATGGACTCAGGATTTTTGATAACACATTCCTGATTGCAAAACCAACGTCAGATTCATATTTCTTATAACTTGGTTTTCCAATCCAAGAAAAATGTTTCCACCTTCAACTTCATCTAGCTGTCCTGTATCACCAAACCTAGTTTCAGAAAGAGCGGAAAAAGAAATTCCATGATACCTTAACACACGTGCTATAAAATCGGTTTTGCATTCGATGTTTTTTTTTACCCTGGAGTGTTCTTCACATTCAAAGGCGCAATGAACATATTTGTTCCATGTATTTTCTTCCTATACTTGATTTGGCTGCAAATATTGGCTGTCTACACAACTGTAGCTGATGGCAGGGACATAAGCATGTAAACCATTTTTGGTCACCTTAAATAGACTCCTATCAATGAAGAGGAAAGCAGTGCCATCCTATAAAAAGCTGCTTTGTTATGAAAGGAGGACACGAGTCACACAATTAATCGCGGGTGTTGTGAAAAGCGGTCATCTAACGTTCCCCACCAATGTGTAATTTTCATTCTAGTTATACCAGTTACATTCTTCATCTGTGTCCGTCACAATCCCATCATCGCCACAGGATTTATTGATTTATTGTGAATTATAAAAAAACATAAATCGATGTACACAACCTAAAGCTTAAGAAGGTGAATCTGGTTCACTGAACAACGGACACTTGGATTTGTTTTAAGTGGGCATTGCTTGTGCTGAACAAATGGCCCTCTCTCCAACGGATTATCAGGATTTGTACAGGGATAACGCGTCAAATGATAAAATGTAAGATTTTCTTGTAAGAGTGTTCTGTCTCGTAGACCAGTTGTGAACCAACACTAAAGAGCCTGATCTACTCTGGTAAGCTTTCTGTGTAGCTGGATACCCTAACTGGGAGTTCAGTAAAGTGGACACATTGCTTATCGATGTTGCACAAACACCGTTCCCTCACAAGGTTTGGCAGACTTTCTGAGACCGGTACCCAGGGTATAGCATATACATATATATATATATGTATATATATGTATATATATATATATACATACATATATATATATATACATATGTATATATACACCCCCCCACATATATATATATATATATAGTGAGAGATTAAGGAGATGAGTGAGGACCAGTGATCTCTGTACGCCCTATTGGGTGCAGCAGCTAGAGATTAAAAAATACTACCTCTACCCAGAGGCCACTATATATAGTAATGACCCTGACCCACTTCCCATAGCAGTAGAACAACGAAACTTGGCAGAGTTTATAGTGTTTCTCTACATAGGAACCACCCAGAGTTATGAATTTTTCAATCGTTTGATGCAGCTCTGGTGACCGATTTTGTAGAACACTCCAGGTTGGTCCTCCAACCACGATGTGACTTGCAAAATCAAGGATGCATCATCTGGGGAACGATTTGCTTTCATAAACACCTTCATGGCTAGTAAGAGGTGAAATTTAGAGGGTCCGAGGTCAACAGAGTGAATTGTATGGGGTAGGATTTCATAACCGTACGCTTGTGTTTCTGATCTGGCGACATGCGAGATGTGGACCGGAGCGTTGTCCTGCAGGAGGAGAGTACATTTGCTGATCTTGCCCCGCTTCTTGATTTTGATATCTGCCCTTAATTTCCTCAAAAGTGAAACATTATAGGCTCCTGTAATTGTGGTACCCTTTGCCAGGAAATCTGTCATCACTACTCCATCCTGGTCCCCAAAGAATGTGAGCATGACCTAGCCAGCGGATGGCTGCACCCTTGCCTACTTTGGAGGTGGTGAGTCCAAGTGCATCCACTGCATTGAGCGGATGTTAATCTCTAGATCATAGTAATGGACTCAGGTTTCATACTGTGCAATCAGTCTTTTGAAAAAGTTTGACTCATCTTCTTGATATATCTCAAAATTCATCTTCGAGCACGCGACGCCTTCTCGCGTCTGGAATGGTTTGAGCAACCTAGAAATCCATCTGGCAGACACTTTATGCATATGCAAATGGTCATGAGTGATAGTTTCCACTTACCCTGTACTAATCTTGGCATATTGGGCTATTTGGCGAATAGTAATGCGCCTATCTTCAAAATTGGCAGCCTCAACTTGACGGACAGATGTCTTATCAATTGTAGAAAGGGGGCGACCAGGTCTGGGAGCTGTTTCACAGACTTCCGGCCATGTTTTAATACACGATTCCAGCGTTTTAAAAGGTTATATGATAAGCCATTATCACCATCAGTTTCTTTCATTTCATCAAGTCTCCTGTTGTGTGCGTCCTTTCAAATACAAAAACCGTATCACTTCTCGGCATTCAACAGACTCCAATTCACACCTGACCCAGTTCAAACACCTGTAAAACCGAAATCACAATTAGTTCAGAGCTGTTTTTTGCCACATAATCCGTAGAGATATAAATCCTTGCACATGCAAAATTTCAGCTATATCAGACAACGGAAAGTTGGTCTGAGACATTATATATTGCACGCGCCTCGAATGAATATACAAGAAAATTATATATACATATATGTGTATATATATGAATATATACATACATATACATATATACATATGTATATATATATATGCATATGAAAATTATTAATGTTCTTCTATGTGCACACACATATATAAGAACATTAATGTTCTTACACACACATACATATATATATATATATACATATATATATATATATATATATATATATATATATATATATATATATATATATATTACGCATCCTAACATTGTCCAGCATTGCTCGGCATACCTCGGCTTTTATATATTTGATCAATGTGGATTTCGTATTCATTATTATATTATATTGGACCTTATATATAGTAAAGATTTTTAAACTAAAAAAAATGCACCTACATAACCACCGAGAATTAAACACACTTACAATTACTTTTTTTTTTATTTTGTCATTAATACCTGAGATATTAACACCGGTTTTCTGCAAGGCTAAAAATTAATACATCAACCAATTACGTTAGCATTCATATTATAACGCTGTCGTTGGAACTCGGCCTGGAAAATTCCATTATTTTGAAGTTTCACTCTTTGCAAAAACCTAAATATATAGTTTTGCATAGTTCGAATATCTTGTATATTAAGTTTTATGTTTGTAAAGACAAATGACAGGCACGTTTCGTAGTCAAAATGTTTATATACCGACACACACACACACACACACACATATATATATATATATATATATATATATATATATATATATATATATATATATATATATATAGCCAGTAGAGTTTAGTTTCCGAGAAGTACATCTAATGAAACAACATGTGTCTACCAAAGGGTGCTGAATGAGTGAACAGAGCAGGTATACAAAATTTATTTATACACAAATTAATGGGTACATATGTGCATACATGTTTCTGTAATCACCCGCGTTGGGGGATGTCGTCTTCAGGCCAATAATCAAAAAAGCGAGTTTTCGACGGTGATTCTTGGCCTGAAGACGTAATCCCCCAACGCGAGTGATTACAGAAACATGTATGCCCATATATAGCCATGAATGTTTGTATAAATAAATTAAATATATATATATATATATTTATATATATATATATATATATATATATACATATATACATGCTTAAATGGTTATAGAGAATGGTCTGTGTTTACTATAACAACTATTAGGCAAGTATATATCATGTATAATATCTGCAGCAATATAATTACACCTAACATAACACTAAAGGTGATCATTCAAGAATCAAACCAAGAAAGAACAATAGAGAATTTAATACGATGAATGCTTAAAATAATATGCAAATTAGTAAGATCTATTTAAGTCGAATGGAATTCCACGTTCCACATATAACAATGTTGTCTTTCCTTTAAATATATATACAAAAGGGGTTTTAATAGAAATATCACTATAGTAAGAGAACACAGGAGTGTAGATCATATATATATATATATATATATATATATATATATATATATATATATATATATATATACACACGTTATCCTTTATGTGGTAACGAACGTCAGATTTTTGTTTATTTCCCAGATGAAGTCAGATGTTTATAGCATATTGGTCTTAGACCATGAATATATTGAATAAAAAGCTTTTAGTTTATTCCCTTTAGAGTCTTAGATTAGAAGCATTCTGCAACCTTTCATATCTGAATGCCTATTGTGCATGAACACCCTAGAGATTTCCATGTCATGTGCCTGTATGTGCATATTGTGTGTTATTATTGCCTATATTGACGACTCTCTTTTCTGAAAAGCATTGTAAGTTCTGCGGTTGTGTTTGCGAGTAATTTGATCTCGCATCCAATAATTTGTAGAAAAAGCTTTTTACGAGTCTCGTGTTTTTTTATTATATGTAATCAATTATTTATGACTTGTGTGTTTATTTTGGCAGTTTTGCAGTGAAAGTAGTTTGTTCCGTTTTTGGCTTGTAGGCCGTAGCACATGGGTGAGTTGAGCAGATGGAACCCCCACCCAAAAAAATACAATCAATGGTTCGTGCATTTTAGCTAAAGTAACTAGTATTCTATATCGCTTGCTCTGGTAACACGTTATCTAACGAGGAGCGCCTTTATATATATATATATATATATATATATATATATATATATATATATATATATATATATATATATATATATATATATATATATATATATAAAGGCACCGCCGTTTGATAACGTGCTACTAGAGCAAGTGATCTATAGATCTATAAAAACTAGTTATTTAGCTAAAACGCATATATCAATTATATATTTAATATAATATATATTTAATATAATATACATATGTATATATATATATATATTTATATATATATATATATATATATATATATATATATATATATATAGGTACTAGTAGACTTATTTATTCGTGCTGGAATATTACCGTTATGGAAAGGAAGGGCGTTTTGTATCTATTGTGTACTTTAACCTAATAATTTAATAAAACATATCATAAAACTGTAATTAAACCTGGGCATACGATTAAAAAATAGCGCAGATCAGTAAGGGTATTAGCACCTATATATATATAAATATATATATATATATATATATATATATATAAATATATATAAGTATATATATGTATATATATATATATATATATATATATATATATATATATATATATATATATACGGTATAACTGGAAATGTTTTCTCAATCATTAAATCATTTCTCTACGATAGGCTCATAAGAGTAGTGGTAGATGGACAAAAATCGGAGGCCTGCAATATAAATGCTGGAGTCCCTCAGGGGTCAATCCTGGGCCCACCTCTCTTCCTTATCTGCATCAATGACCTCCCTAAACACATACTTAAATCATTCGTTGACATCTATGCTGATGACACGACCATCTACGGCAACACATCAAAGGCTGTAAATGACAACGTTCTCTCTGATTCTCTCTCCTCTGATCTCGAGCGCGTGGTTCAGTCGGGGAAAATGTGGCTGGTTTCCTTTAATGCCTCCAAAACCAAACTCCTATCCTTACATCATCAACGATTTGATCCCCATCTGGCATCAATTGTGATGGATGGCTCTCGTCTGGGTGAGGCACCGTGTTTTTACAAGCTTCTGGGTTTGACCTTTACTCCTGATCTGAAATGGAACTCGTACATCAAGTTTGTTGCCAAGATCGCTGGAAAGATGGTGGGATCTTCTACCGCTCCAGAAGATATCTCACTACTGATGCAATTCTCTATCTATGTAAAAGCCAAGTACGTGCAGGGATGGAGTACCGTTGCCATATCTGGGCAGGAGCTGCTAAAAACAGTCTATCCTGCCTTGACAGAGTACGAAATAGACTTCGTGGCTTAGTGGGGATGCCTTTTTCTCTATCCTGCAACCTCTCTCCCACAGAATAGACGTTGCGAGCCTATCCTTGTTTTATCGCTATATCCATGGCAGGTGCTCGTCTGAACTCCAATCTCTGGCCCCCCCTCGCCAATCTTTCACGAAAAACGCCCGTCTAGCTGAATCCACTGTGAAAATTTCCCCCACTCTATATCTGTGGCTAAATCAAAACGCGGATTCCATGAACAAAGCTTCTTTCTTAGAACTGCACGCCTGTGGAATACTGTTCCGTCTGCCTGCTTCCCACCGGACTACGACTTGGATGTATTCAAGTCTAATGTTAACAAATTCCTAATGATCACCCTATTAAGTAACCACTTCATCAAATCTCCACACTAACGTAATGTACTTGCAATAACCCTTATCCCTGAGTTGCTTCCGGGCCTTGATAAGTGGTGATCACTGTGTAAAAAATACATACGTATATATATATATATATATATATATATATATATTTATACAGAGTGAGAGAGAAAAAGATGTCGAGAAAATGTTATTTAAAATAGATATGTAAGAGGGTATTATATCCTGTATTACGGTGTCTATTTTTCTTAATTATTGTAAATAGTCTCGTTGATAAGTTTGTGTTTGATATGCATTAAAGATTATGGCTTATGCCATCATATTTTGATAAATGATATTAAATTTTAGATAGGTTTACAATAATTTTTATTATTCAAAATGTCACAAAATTTTGGAATAAATACGATTTGTCGTTTTAGTTTCTTTTATATAAAAAAATAAAAGAATATTTGATTTTTTTAGCTTTAATTAAGATATCACTAAGTTTTATGGAATTTTAAGAATATATATTTCTTTGTTATTTAAATACAAATTGCATTTTAAGTAAGTTTTAGGAGAACCTGGATTATTTAAATCCTAAGTGGCCTCCCATTGAAGAATTTTAATATTCTACATGCACAATTTACATTTATATTTTCGAGTTTACAAATGATGTGTAAATACCGAAAATAATGTATTGGTAATGTTCGTCGATATTAGATACAACGAACTGAAACCTACATAAAAGCAGTTGTTAAACGCGTGTGTTTCAGGAAAATTAAAAGGTAATTTGTCTACCCAGAATGAGAGAGAGAGAGGGGGAGAAGGAGAGAGAGAGCAGGAGAGAGGGAGAAAAAGAGTTATA
>NC_136515.1:11876059-11893559 GCF_053919585.1 Euprymna scolopes
AATAGGATATTTTCAGATGTAGAAAAACGCTATATGTTAACGTATGAAGTATAGATTCTTTGTCATATATCTTTTTATACGTATTTTGTATGTATGTATGTATATATATATATATATATATGTGTGTGTGTGTGTGTGTGTGTGTGTGTCTTTATGTATACTGTCATTCACATACAGTACTGTTCCACTGTGTAACAGTTCATCAGTTCGGGTTGACAGGTAACTCCTTCAACCAGGATTAAAACCCGACCACACAAACGAGAGGCAATGATTCTAACCACTACGTTATTCGACTGATGCTGTGTTGGTATGGCAGTAACGGTGTTTTCTTGTGAAATATTAATTTTTATTACAAATGATGTATTTGAAATAAGTTTTCCTTATAATATTTTTTACTTTATATATTATTTTTAGAACATTTTCGCTCTATCTAATCGGTGAACATCTAATCGTTTTAAAACAAGTGTCTTCACTTTATTCCGTTTATAACAATATTTAAAAATGAGCAAATTCGCACAATTTAGTTATTTCAATTCAATCAAGGCCGACAAGCTTCTTCAACAGCTAGTTATATAAACAAAGCGTTTGGCTTGGTAACCACTACTGAACGCCAGGACGTTGGTTGTATAAACATATTCGGTGCGGCGACAAGCATACTTAAGATCGTGAGGGTAGTGACCTGCAATCGGATGTTGAAAACGATACGTTAAGAGCCTTAGTCTTACACAATCCACGCACAACTGTACAATAATTTGTTTCAGACGTAACGTATACTAACATTTCTTACCATTTGAGAGAGGTTTGGAAGATAAAATAAATTGATAAACGGCTGCCTCACGAATTGAACGATAACCACTAGACACGCCGTTATGATATGTCGTCTTCCATTTTTAGGCAACAAGAAGCATCCGTTTTCTGATCTGGTTGAGACTTGCGATAAAAAGTTTTTACGACAATCGACTATGCTCAGTTCAGTGGGTAAACGCCGACGAAGCTTGAAAATAATTTTTGAAGCCAGGAGTTCACCAAAACAGATGATGATTACAGTTTTTTTTTAAATTTATATACATATACTTCGTTTTTTTTTTTTTTTTTTTTTTTTGAACACCTCTTGGCAAATCTTGGGCATTTGATATAGTTTAGCATAAAGTTATAGTTAAAAATTGTTAAGCTACGTAATAGCTTTAATTATATTTTCAATAACCAAATCCTTGTTCTCTGATCTGATTATTATATAGTCGTTGATTGAGAATATTTCGAAGCTTATATGTTTTAACGCTAGCGTATCTCAATCCCTCATCCCAGACTAAAAATTATTCTTTATTTTTATTACTTGTATTCCAAATCATATTCTATTATTATTCGGCGGCATCTACGCAAACGATTCTCTTATATCTGGTAACCATGTAAAGGCTGACAAAGACCTCAATTTTTCTCTCTAATCTGACCTTAAGCGTGAAGTTTAATAAGATAAAATGGGCTAGCTAAAATGGTGGGGGGCTGTAGTTTCAGAAAGTACCTCACTTTCGGTGCAATCATCTACATGTAAACGAATCAACAATCGATCTAAGATTGAGCAACGTTTGTGCAACTGCAGTGGAGCTCCTAAATGTACCATTTACCTAGCTTGGCAAGGTAGACATCTTTCTTGCAAATTAGTAGCCGAGAAATTTACAGTTCCGTACTTTGTCATGCTCACAGTACTTTTATGCTAATTGCAGTACTGCGCTCCAACTTATGGTTCACCTTATAGAACGATCGTAATAAACACTCCTCTATCAACTACAACCGGCATCAATTTCCCTAACACACAATAACCATTCCATTAACAATGTTCTCGTCTAAAAATATTCATTTGTAGAACACAACATGGTTGGCGTTTTTTGGCAACTGTTTATAAAATTATCATATTTAAATCTAATCTGAATAAGGTCCCTAGAGCCAAATTATTACATTTACTCAAGCCTTACCAAATTTCCACCATAACTGATCAAACTCCTGTTGTCTCACAATGAAGCTAACCTTATTAACGTTTATCCTACGTGCCATCCGGGCCATGATTAACCGTAAACCCCAAGTAAACATAAACATATTTTATGCCACACAAATATGAAACATATAAATACTATACAATATCCAATAGAAAAATGTGAGCATCACAATAATATGGTTAAGCGTAAGTAAAGGACCAATTGTTAAAACTGGAACAGAAAAGGACGAGATATCGCATCATTAGCAATTGATTATATAAAATTAGATTGATTTTTTTTAATTCTTAATTTTATAATATTTTAAGCCATAAATGTATTATATTTTTTACTAGAATATTTTGTCCATTTATTTTCAAGTTCTAACTTAATTTCTACTATTCTTTCGTCCCTTACTTGTCATGCTCGCATTTTTCTATTGCAATTCATGATTTTTCCAGGAATCCAGTAAATTCACTTGTTCTTTGTTTAATTTCAGTCATAGTTTTCCCATAAACATAGTATACGCATATTTTATAAAAATGTACCGCACCTGTCTGCTTTCAATTAAATCCCCTCAATTAACTCCATACTCTCTATTTACCTTTTATTCTCTTTTCGCAAGAGCGTGAATTGAGAAAAAAAGTAGTAACTGAAGCCACCTGGTTGCTATGGAAACCAGTCATGAGAAACGTCGCTCAGCTCGGTTAATCTATCATAACATTTGTTTCACTGTGTAAAAATTGAAAAACCGTATTTTGCAGTATAGCAGAAAAAAAGAATCTATAAACTGTAAAATATATTTGAAATTTGGTCAACAAATTAGTGGCAGGTGAATGTTTAAAGCAGTTCTAAATGGTTAATACTGCCACTTAACCATATATTGGAGCACAGTAGTGTTTGACTGACATAAAAAGGGGTTTAGTATTTTGGTGCCTTTATAAGTCCGTTTCTTATTGACTCTGAAACGGCTGGACCGATTTTTAAAAAACATATTCACACTAATTATTTGATGTGGCTAATAGTGTTTTTACGTAGGTATCTGAATACGTTTGATAAATATCGAAAATCTATAATAGAAAAATCCGTTTAAAAACAGGAATTCCAATTTTGACCAAAGTTTACTCATTTATACAAGCTAACATCACAAATACATTTTGACAGTTTTAGCACAGCACAAGCAGAAATAACCAGCCTGTTATATGCACTTTGCATTGCTTTAAATATCAGGACCGTGTTCGAAATTAATGTTTCTATGAATAGCACATAAACTATGATACTTGACTTTTGTACGTTTAACTTAAATTTAAAAAAAATCAGAATATCAGCAATTGATTCACTGGATAGGCGTGTAAAAATGAATGTTTCTGTTTAGAGCGCAATCGACCAATGATACTTGACTGTTATATTTTTAACTTTAAGTACATCCGTTATTTCAGATAATATTTAAAACAGTTGCCCCATTTCAGTGCAATGTAAAATACGATGCAATATGGATTAAGTCACTGGTAGAAGGCATATGATCTCTTTCAAGTATACTTATGGATGGTGGTGTATGTCTACATCTCATTTGATTTAAAAGAATGTGTGATTTACCGATTTTTCACTGATAAAAAACTTATTAATGATTCGAAGATGGGTTTATTTCAATTCGATCTAATACGAAGAGTGGTCTCCCAGTTCTGGACACTTCCTTTCACCAATATTTATGCAGTTTACCGTACTTGGATCTTCCAATCTTAAATCGAACGTCTATTTATGTGAAATAATTTTTCATTTTTCCTTTTTCGCTCTACTTCACTATTTATTTACCTTCAGCAAGTATGCTTTATTGCTCACTTAAAGTTTCATTAAATGATTTTTAAGCAAAATCTTAGGGCGCATTTGGGTTATTTATCCACTCCGATAGGAATGGAAGTGTTTCTTTCTAAACTTCACGGAGTACGGAAAATCTACTTCCTTTGTGTGTCCTTAGTAGGAAATTAAATATATTTTAACTCTTACTAATGGTATCTATCATATTTTATTTTTATCATATTTTATTATCCCTTTGCCCCCTCTGTCTCTGTCTCTGTCTCGCTCTCTAGCTCTCTCTCGCTCTCTAGCTCTCTCTCTCTTTCTCTCTCTCTCTCTCTCTCTCTCTCTCTCTCTATCTATATATATATATATATATATATATATATATATATATATATATATTATAAGAGCCAAGTACGGCCAACGATGGAGTACTGATGAAACATTTGAGCAGGAGTAGCTAGAACATAGCATCATGCCCTGACAGATTTCAAAATAGAGCGCAAAGATCAGTGGGTGTGCCTTTTCTCTTCGCTGTAACCTCTTTCCCACAGAAGAGACGTTCCGAGCCTGTATCTGCCTTATCGTTATTTTTATAGCTAGTACACTTCTGAACTTCAATCTATTGACCCCCCCCTCGCCAAGCTTCCACGAAAAACACTCCTCTAGCCAAAACCACTATCAATAATTTCCCACACTCTTTATCTGTGTTTAAACGTAACTGTAGATCCATGAACAAATGTTATTTTCTTGAATATATATAAATATATATATATATATATATATACATACACACACACACACACACACACATATATATATATATATATATATATATATATATATATATATATATATATATATATATATATATATATATATATAGGGTGCCCACAATGTCTAGCTACATAATCTACAGGATGCTTCCACAAATCAGGCTACATAATGTAGCCAGCCTTTGTGGACACTCTGTATATATATATATATATATATATATATATATATATATATATATATATATATATATATATATATATATATGTGTGTGTGTGCCTGTGCATGTGTATCTATGTGTGTGATTGTGTTCATCGTAACGTTACCATTACATCTATATCCGTTTATCCAATAAAATAAACTCTCTGCAGTATATTCAACTTGTATTTAGTAACCTTAGTAATCATAATGCGTCTTTAATATGGATCTATGTTCAATTACTTTGCGGTTCGACTCTGAATGTTTCACGCAAAAAATTTCGTTAAGTCTTGGCGCAAGTATTTTTTATTGGGGAAGGACTTCATACAAATTATATAGGGTGTCGAAGAGATGGTAATTGGATGCCGAAATGTAAGATAGATGAGGGGATTGTAAATCGTGCGCTGGCCAAGTTACCGTATGACATCTTTGATAACTCACACTATATTCGAATGGCGTATATAAAGCAGGAAAGGAAGATTTGCGATTTATCTTCCAGCGAAACGACTTTTACATACGTTTCACCTACTGCAAGTATAGACTTTTTGTAACCGTTTGGCAGTTTGTAGCAGGTCATAAAGAACCACTTTCGGACCTGTCTACCAAGCACAATGATTATGCTTGCGTTAGCGCATAGGATGTCTTTCTGCGTGTGCGACAACATCTGGAGGTTAAACACACTATAGAGCGTTCGGTATTTTCATAAATATTGTTAACTAGCGGGGGTACCCGGCGTTGCCCGAGTGTTTGTTTCCGGGACGGGGAGGTTAAAAAATGTTATGGAAGGTAAGTAGGAAGGATCAAACCCGGAGTCATGAGTAAAAGTAGGAAAATAAAGTGTGAAAAAAAAACATCTGCAACGTTAATAGTTCGGCCACCAAGAAAAGTCCATTCCAGTTGTTTAGGAAAAAAAAAAAAAAAACGACTACGGTAGGTCGGCGCGAACGTGAAAATATAATGTGAATTGTCCAGCACGCTAACCACTACGCCACAGAGCACTGCAGCTTATGATTTTAAATAACTTAACATGAAAGAACTACGAAGCCAAACCGGTGTTCTGTTCTCAACTGTTCCTTGTTTACGATCCCCAAACGGTGTTAAGTGGTGGCAGGGGGAGGAGGAATTTATTAGAGAGAAAATATTTTACCACTTCCATTGATCTTAACCGATTTTGTCCGTGACTTCTCAGCAGAAAAAAGTATAGAAATCTAAGATTATCGAGGAATTTGAGAAATAATAAGCCTATAACACACCTCAGATATTGTTCTGCCGTTTGTGCATATTATATTTGCATGAAATATCTTGATTTTTAATCCTATTAAGTTCAAAATCCGACGGGAAAAATGAGTTCATTTTATTTATATAGAGAAGATAAATCGATAAAATTATGATGCGACTATATGAGGAAAAAGCAACGAAACACAGGCTGGCACTAGTTGACGATGTGGACCGCAAAACCTGTGTACGTCTTACCTAGATACAGAAGCAGTGTAACTGGGTGACAAGATACGTTAAATGGTCTTACAAGCTTACCATACTTTAGACTACTAAATTATTCAACGGCTGCCGTCAAGGCTCCATCATTCAAAACGTTTTGTTGACGACTTTTGAGGACAACATTGAAGAATAAATCTCCCGTGTTTTGACATTAGACTGCTTATAGTACGTTTATCAGCTCTCCATAATATATAATATCTCTCGAATATATAAGCCAACTTTGAAATCATAAAGCAACATTTCCGAACGAGAATTTATAGTATTCCATCTCTGGTACCGTTGTCCGTCTTACACCTGATGTTCGAATTTGAAAGCGATTGCTAAACATGTTTATACATCTATAAAAGTGAGAATGCTACACATATCCTATTTATCTGCAGACATAACATTTATTAGATAGGAACTTCAGACATGGGGAAAATTTCTCTTAGCCTACGATCCGGAAAAACCGCTAAGGTATAAAAATAATGAATTGTTATGTGGGAGTTGTCGAATTGTTTTTTATTTGATAAGTGTTCCACAGATACGCATGCGTGAATTGTTCACATGACCGATTTATCTCGTTGAAAAAAATATTTTAAAAATACACGCTTTAATTAACATGTCAAGCTGGACTAATTGTTATCGTAATTTACTTTAGGGTTTGGTTCTGATGTAAGCCAGAGTATTTTATTTATTTTAATTACTTACGAGCATAGAGATATTTCAAAAAAAAATTATACTCGCATGCATATGTCTCAATTTCTGTATGAATTAAAATATAAAATTTATGGGTATTTTACGATCAGGCAACGCCAGGCGCGATATTTTTTTTTCATATATTTTGTGTGAAAAAAAACGGACAACTAATTTTAGTTACTTAGTATATTTGTGTCTTATGCAGGATAAACTCGAAATTCATGAATTTTAACGTATATATATATATATACGAAAGATATGTTGGTTTTTCTTGTTGAAGCTTGGAAAAAAAGACATGGAGTAAATGTGTCGAGGTTCTTCTTGCTTGCGTTGGGGGTAATTATCTTTAAGAGATACGTGTCCCAATTTTCATATTTCAGGTCGAAACATTCATCGATGTATAAAAAAAGGAAGATATAGTAAAACAGATAAAAAAGCATCGAATATCGGAAATAATGTATTGTTAGGCTAATTTGATATTTTTTTTAATTCTATAAAATGAGAGCTTTTTTAAATGACATTAATTTTGCTCGCTAGTTTGCTGGAAATTCTCTACAAATCGTGTAAAAAATAGAAATGAGCGATCAATTTCGAATCGGAACAGCAAAGACGTAATTGCTTGCTTCCAATCATTATTCTTGGATGCATCTATGCATCTTTAAAAAAAGCTTCGTCAGTATATTGCTCTCGTAAATTATTACAAAAAGTATTCTCGTCTTCAGATATTGACTAGCAGTTCAACACGGTTTGGGTTGGGCCCTATATACTGTTCATAATAGTTTATATATATATATATATATATATATATATATATATATATATATATATATATATATATATATTAAAAAGTTATACGTGTGTCCAGATAATCTTCATCTAAAATTTCCAATATTTAGGCCCAAAATAGGCGGATGAGTTTGGGAGATAAACAATGGTCAACTCTTACAACTGTGACCTCTTGGCACCCAAATCTTTGCCCCAAACTGAATAAAAAGCTGACTGCACGTCCGAATACCTTTTATATTAAATTTCAAATGTTTACACTCCAAAGTTGCTGTATAGTAAAATCTTTTGAACTTTGACTCGTTGGCAGCAAAATGTTCGGCAAAAAAAAACGATTTAAATGCGTGCATTACTTATGAATACTCTTGTGTAAAATTCTAGACCAAACATTGGATGAGTAATTTGGTAGAGACGGCAGTGATTAATTTTTTAAAGATTAACACCAATTTTGACTTCTAAACATTTATAATGTTTAGGTGAAATCGAACTAAACACTGTGATCTATGTCCACTTAACCTACATCTAAAATTTGTAGGGTTGAATCCCAAAATTCGCGGAGGAGTTGGGTAGGAATTTCAAAGATCAAATCGTTGAACATTAACTTCTTGACAACAACATTTCTGGCCGAAAAGCGATGAAAATCCCAATAACTGTTATCTCGTAACTCGAATCTATAGACTAAAAATTGAGAACGTAGTTTCTTAGGGAAATGTACACGCAGAAACACACACACACAGACCATTGAACATGTTGATGTAGTAGCTGTTTAGCCATGTTTATGTGCATATATATATATATATATATATATATATATATATATATATATATATATATTCAATATTTTCCTTCATGTCCAGATAACCTACATCTAAAATTCAATTGTTATGACCCTAAATTGCCAGATGAGTTTAATAGAGGCTCCTAAGGTCAACTCTTTCAACTGTGACTTATTGGCAGCCTAAATTTCGGCAAAAAACGATTAAAAAAGCTTGCCGTATTCTGAATACACTTATGTAAAATTTTAAATGTTTAGACCGACAATTTGTTAGTAATTAGGTAGAGACCGCAGATGTTAAAATCTGTTTAACTTTGACCCAAATTTTTACCATTTCAAATTTATTATTTGGGCTAAAATCATATTAAATGTTCTATCCATGATCTTTGTCGATCTAAAATTTAAAGTGTATGGATCTAAAATTGACGGAGAAGCTAAGTAGAGTTGTTAAAGTCAAATCATTGAACTTTGACACCTTATCAGCATAGATTGAGGCCGAAAAGCGATTATAAATATTTTCCCAAACCTCAATAGTATGTGTGTCTAGTCTCGCGTCTGTAGACTAAAACTAGACAATAGTTTGGTAGGGAAATGTACACATACACACACAAACAGAGCATTTCTATTTATAGATATGCAGATAGCTTATTTAAAATACTTATTTATATTTGGCTGTAGTTCTAATAATGTTTCTCCCAAAGAAAACTAGACTATTTCAAGATTAGTTTCTTCTAACTCGAAAATATGTATATTGACACACAAAATTAAATTTATTTAAACATTGAATTAATTTATTTTTATTCCCCCGTTCAAGATTTGAATAACATGACGTATGAGGTGACTCCAATAAGTTTTAAAAACTATTAGTATGCGCACTTCTATTGATAGTAAACTCATGCGATTCAAGCTCCTTCTATCTCTACACAATCTACGTTTGATACCAATCTGGCATCGGTTGAAATAAATAGAGCTCGTCCTGGGAAGGTGTTATGTTTTGACAAGCTTCTGGGCTTGACATTTACTCCTGACCTGAAATTCAACACGCATATCAACTCCATAGAAAAGGTCGGTGGAATAATGAGGGGATACTCCCACCTCTACAGTAGATTCTCACTCTTGATACAATTCTCTATGTATACATAAACTAGGTACGACCAACGATAGAGTACTCTTGCCACATATGGACATGGGCTGCTAGAAGCAGCTTATATTGCCTTGACAGAATTCAAATAGACTTCAAAGCTTATTCTGTGATGGCATTTTCTCTTCTCTTCAACTTCTTTCCCACGGAATAGACGTTGCGAGCCTCTCTGCTTTATTTTAATTTTTGTTGCACGTAATCTGCTTAGCTTCAATCTATAGTGCCCTCCGCCAAACTTTCACGAACAACACTCGTTTAGCCAAAAACTCTATCAATAATTTCCCACGCCCTTTATCCGTGCCTAAACCTAAATGTATATTTCATTAATAAGCTCTTTTCTTAGAAAGGCCCACCTGTGGAACTCTATTCCGGTTGCCTATTTTCCAGCTGACTACAATCTGATTGTGTTCAAGTTCAACGTGAACAAGTTCTTATTGAACCTACCCCCTAGAGTAATTCAATCTACAAAATTCCAACTACTTATGCTACTTAATACGAAGCTATACTCACATTGATTAATATATACCCATTAACACTTATTCTCGAGTGGTCTCGTGGCTTTGATAAGTGGTGATTCCTGTGTAAAAAAAAATCCGTTGCAATGTACTGGTTGTTACGTTCCAAAAACCTATCAAGTCTCTTAAGATCTTCTTTTGTGGGTGTGCAAATTATATCCGTCACAACTTCTTTCATTTCCACAATTATCTCACAATATGGACCCCGAAGTGTTGTTTTCTTTGAACTTAGAGAATAACCAAAAGTTAAAAAGGAGCAAAGTCTGGAATATAGCCAGACTTTGTGGAAGAATCCTCTAGATAATGTAGCCAGACTTATGGGCACCCTGTATATATATGAGGTCTGGAGATTGTACACGCTAATTGAAACACGGAATATCATGCTCTTCTGGGACTTTTTTTGGCATTACCAGCTGTGTGAATGGAAACGTTGACCTGATAAAAATGGGATTATCACCCAAATTCCGTCCAAAGTAAGGTTGAAAATGTTTATTAACATATTAATATAATTGACCGAATTAATTCGATATTGCAAGCTAACTATAAGGCCTAGATTACTGGCACTAATAACGCCCCACACAAAAACTGAACTTCCACCACCTTGCAGAGGTAAAACAATGTAAATAGGATGAAATCGTTCGTCTTTCCTTTGACAGACGTACTGCTTTTCAGTAGAGACACATTGTCACCTAAAAGTGAATATTTTAAGCTTGTTTAAATTTCATTTATAGCTGCAGAGTTGTTTGTTGCCTTCTTGATTGGACGTTAATTTTATAAATGTACGTGAGCGTTAGGATAATTCAATTAAACTTCAAAAATGAGCAGGTAAAATTATTTTATAAAAACAAACAAATGGCAAAGTAACATATAGATAGCTTGTATTAGGATTAACATTCAATTTAGAGTGAAGTGTTGGTTTTCTACAAAAAATACCAGTGCGGAATTTATTTTCTGCGCTACTGTAGTAAAGAACAATGTATGTAACAACATCAACGACTTTTAACATTAAATCTGTTTAATATTGTAGAAAGTTCAAACAGGAATATAGAGACATAAGTTTTAATATAAATAGATTAACTAATTCAATATTCGATAAGGAGTATAAATACTTTAATGAAATCAGGACGATATATTCCGTCTAGTAATCTTTTATTCAATTAAAAATTCGACTACGCATCTATTTGACAAGCGGAATATACATCTTTTGTAGCTTGGAATATGAAAAAGGAGGCGATTCATATTTACAACATTCTCCCCCACCAAATGCCTCAGTCAAAGGGAAGAAAGTCCCTTAAATGCCCAGCTTCCCTACGAGCCCGCACTCGCCGCCCCGGCAGTCCATTATTCAGGGTCAAAAAGGCTCTTCAGTGCTAGCCTGTCGGCGGGCTCTAAGATACGTCGCTCGAATTCTCAAATAAGCAAGACGTTCTGCTTTCGAATCAGTCTCTGGATGAACACGTTTTTTCAGTGCTAGTCTTTCATCTGTCAGGGGTTATGGTGTTGGCCCATCCGGAGTGTTTGGTGGAGCCCCAACGGAGGCATTGTCATTAGACGACATGTTATGAGAATTTCCGCGTCTTGATCTTCCGGAGGGGGTTCAGTGTCAGGAGGAGTTTGTCTGTCCTCAGGGGTTAGCCGCGGTTCTGGTACGTCTTGGGCAAGTGCTAGGTCTCTGAGAGATACATAATACTCTCTCTTGTCTGCATATCGTGCTAGAGCATAACGGGGGTATCACCTCTATGAGCAATACCTCGTCTACAATAGGGATCGTTCTTTGTGAGCGTTCATGTCGCCTTAGAGACAAAGTA
This sequence comes from Euprymna scolopes, assembly GCF_053919585.1. Lineage (NCBI taxonomy): Eukaryota > Metazoa > Mollusca > Cephalopoda > Sepiida > Sepiolidae > Euprymna > Euprymna scolopes. The sequence continues at coordinate 11,887,993 of NC_136515.1, forward strand.
CCGGATCAAGATAGCAAAGATGGAAGCGATACTCCAGCCAAAATCCGTCGCTGTTGAGTGGCATTCGTGGCGGTAAACAATAGGGATAGTATAGCGTATACTGCGACAGGAATGGGAAATTCCCAATTATCAATCGAATATTCGTTATTTTATGCAGCCAATTGAACTGTTTTCCAAATAATACCGTTATATATTTCGCAATGTCCGTTACCTTTAGGGTTGTAAGGAGTTGCCCAGCTTGCAGCTATTCCTTGTTCCTGTAAAAATTGTTGGAGATGATGAGACATGAAGGAAGCCCCTCGATCCGAATGTATATAGCTAGAAACTCCAAAGACAGCGAATAATGAAAAGGGAAGGCAAAAGGAAACCGTAAATATTCGTCGAAAATAGTATATATATATATATATATATATATATATATATATATAATTATATATAATTATATATATAATTATATATATAATTATATAATTATATATATATAATTGTATATATAAATAATTATATATATAATTATATATATATATATATAAATATATATATATAATTATATATATATAATTATATATATAACTATATATTATATATATATATATATATATAAATATATATATATATATATATATATATATATATATATATATATATATCGGTTTCTTATTTGCTTGGTAGCGATCCTTTAAAAATCGATTTAGTATTTCGAACGGTTGTGTTGTTTTTATTAAAACTCCAGTTCTGGGTTTAAAAAACGGAAGCGTTATGTCAGCACAGGTTTTGGAGGCAGTTGTAACTTTAACGTCCTCAACCGATGAAGGCTAATTTCTATACCTCACAGTATGAATAATCCGAGCACTGCCCAGATGACCGAGATGTTTTTGTAGCGTTCAGAGTTCATCCCCGCTTAATGCCGTACTGCATACTCTTGACAGTATATCAGCTGTTAAGTTCTTCTTTCCGGGTCATTAGCTGACGTCAAAAGAGAAACAAGTTAGTTCAATTCTCCATCTCACTACTTTATAATTCTTTATTTTGCTTGTAGTCCTAGAGTTGAACATAAACACAATTGATTTTTGTTCAGTAATTAGAATAAGGTGGTGTCCGATTAGGTTATGCCTCGACTATGGTGGAGGCTTCCCTTTCAATTTCGGGGTGTCTTCTTTCAGCCCGTGAAAGGGTCCTTGAACAACAGCTACAGGACGATTACCTCGTCTCAAAGCAGCAGCATGGCACAGTCTGTCGCATCCGATTCGACAACCAGAGGAATATTTTGGTCTATTGTGGTAATTACTGATTTCGCAATATCCTTTTTTCAGTACGTTGAATGCTTCAACGACTTGACGAGATAGAAGGAACGGCGCTACTTTTGTTAATTGCTGTATCTTTTCTGAGAACGATGCACTCAATTCGAAGTAGTAGGCATCATGCCAATAGCACGTTGAAGAAAAGGCCGATTGTGAGTAACAGCCATCTGAAATAAAGGTTTAAATCGGTCTACGTCAGCTGCTATAAGATTGTTGCTTACAGTATACTCCAGTAGGTTTATTTTGTTCAGTCCAAACGAGGCTTTGTCGTTGTTTAGCGTAAGTTTGTATTTGTCGACGGCGGACATGAACCGTCTGGGATTTTTCTCGTGCTCCTTCTTATTATGGGCATATACTGTGGCGTTGTCAATATTCGCAAATGTGCCTTCTATGATTTGGTCGACTATTCTTTGGAAGCTGTTTACCCTATTCGTAACGCCGAAAGGAATCCTGCGAAATGAATATAGTCGCCCGTTCGCCTCGAAAGCTGGGTATAGCCTGTCGTTAGGTCTAATGAAGATCTGATAGTACCCGCTTTTCAAGTCCAGACTGCTAACTATGCGATATTTCGCTATTCTGCAGATCATTTAATCAAGGTTGTGTAGTAGAAAGCCGTCCAAAAGAGTAAATCTATTTATGGTTTGGCTGTAATTTTCTTTTTATGGTTTTCAGAGGTGGTTATAACTACCTGAGCCCTCCAGGATGATTTGCTAGGCTCAATTATACCATATCCGAGGAGTCATTTTCATCTCAGAGTCAATATTTTTTTTTTAGTAGTATGGGAAAGTCATCTGTTTCTCACTAATATGGGTTTGGAGATTTCAGTTAGGTTTTCGAAAAGTGACGGGTACAAGATTTTTGGTGTCGTGAATCAACAATTTTTAATGGGGGGCAATTGCACCGTCAAATGGAATTTTAATATGTGAGTGTTGCTGCAAAGAATCGTGGCACAGTATTATTTCATAACAAAGCTATTTCATTACGGATAATTTAGTGGTTTTATAAGAAACGTCATTAAATAGTAAGTCCAGCAAACAATAACCACTTACTTCTGCAGACAATGGCACGTTTGCTATTGTTACTCAACTGGGGCCGGGGAGAAAATACCATTTGTTGGCTTTTACCAAGCTTTCTTTTATAAAATTTCTAGGTTTCCGGTATCGAGCAAATCATTCGTAGATCTTCCGTTAATTTTCACCTTTACAATAGTTTTTGAAAGGCATTCTGGAGAGGCGGTAAAAGTTGCAGATGTATTATGAAAGGTGGCTTTGTATCGTGTTTTAAAAGATTTACATAGCTTCAAAAAGGTGAGCAAGTGTTAAACATGTATGTCATCGCGTATTTCTGGCATGCCATAAAACGTGTAGGTGTTTAGAGAACACACAAAAATAGCAGGTGCCCCTTTAAAAGCGGCAGTGACCGATTGTTCTTGAAGCTTCTTAAGACGGTCGTTATTAGGGGAGGACAGCAGGATCAGGGGGTTTAACACGGCGCCAATTGTGTATTGCGGTAAATAACAACTAGAGTGCTGTATAGCACATTCGAGGTTTGCGTGTAAGCTTTTCTAAGTGTAAGGGTCTTATTCTCAAGAACACGTTGTCTTAGCTGAGCATTACGTATACCACTAATGAAAACATCTAAAATGTGTTGTTCTTGGGCTTCTAAAGACATTTTTGTGCAGAAGTTACAACATTTGCCTAGTGTCCGAAGGCTCTTAAGGAAATAGTCCAGTCTTTAGCCCGTTTGCTTGTCGGCGAGTCGTAAGTAGGTCTCGAGAAAAAAACCCTTATTTTGGGGGTTTATTTATGTGTACATCGATTGCTTCCTCGTAGGTAATGCGATGCGAAGTAATCTCGTTGACTGTGCGAGGCAAATAGGTATTACTGGGACGTCCCGGTCTTTCTGTATGTAGAATCTCAATAAAATTTGCAAATGTCTCCGTCCAATGTTTCCAGCACATGCCGACTGAATCGCTTTCTGGATTTATTGTAAATCGCTGTGATTGGATAAATTGTTCCATTCTTAATTAAATGAATTGTAATGAAAACAGGGCAATAGATTCTGTCTAGTAATTTTATTCAATTTAGTCTACTCCTCTGCATGACAAACGAAAATGTACATCTTTTAGAGCTTGGATTATCAAAGAGAAGATCATCACTATTAACAACAAAAATATTGAAATGTTGTAAATTTGCACAAAAGTTATTGACATACAAAATTATTTTGTTATCTTTTTTACGTGTGAAAAAATAAATTTTCTTTTAATTCATTTTTCTATTAAATGATTATTAATCATAATTTGCATAATTGTTTCTCTTATTATATTATTATTTTATTCTTATATATGCATATGTGTGTCTCAAGTACATTTTAATAGGTTATAACACATCATTCGCTTTAATAATACTTTTAATATGATATAATGTATCATATGCGTTAAGTTCTTAGATCTATTCTGTTCAAGGAAAATAATTCAGTTATGCCTGGGGAAGTATCCAACATCATGACGCAAGTTTATGGGTCACTAATTCCAGAAAGAGAAGCTTAGTTAAGCCGAGAATATTATGTGATTTTCCAGTATATAGTTGTATTTTAGTTTTAAGGAAATGTATTCTGATGCAAGGTTGTGTTTACAGACCCTTGTACTAAGATACTTTTAGCGCTCAAGAATTGTATCTCTTAAGCATTAAAGTTCTTTCCAGTAGGAATGTGAATTTTCTCCAATAGGCATAAACGTATTCCCCCTTCTATTTTTAACACACACACATATATATATATATACATATACTGAAACAGTTATGCATATAGATATATACATATATACACATACATGTATATGCATATATACAGATATATATATATATATATATATATATATATATATATATATATATATATATATATACTCGTTTTTTTATATTCAAAAGTAATGGACTAGTGAATTCAACGAGGTTGTTAGATAGTGCTCAATAAAAAGACCTGATAATAATTGTTTATTGTTATATAAACATGCTCACATCCCGCTGCTACAAACAGCCACTTGTTTCAATCAAACAACATATATCATCAGGCAGCGACTTGACTATTCAAAAGTTCAATGAATAATAACTATTATTGGTCATTGAACATTTGAATAGTCAAGTCGCTGCCTGATGATATCTGTTGTTTTATTGACACAAGTGGGTGTTTGTAGCAGTGGGATGTGAGTATGTTTACATAACAATAAACAATTATTATATATATATATATATATATATATATATATATATATATATATATAAAATGCATACGCCCTCTTGGTGTAAACAAATTGAGCTTAGGTATTTGGGCAACGTCAAAATATTGTTAATTCACTGCCTGCCTGAAACAGCGAGACCGTACTCTATCTGGATGAAATAATGCTCTATATCTTGGGTTGAGTATATTTGAGAGTAATATACAAAGTACCATTAGCATATAAAGCGATGCTCATTGTGTAAACAAATTGAGCTTAGGTATTTAGACAATTTCAAAATATTGTTTATTCACTGCCAACATAGCAGCAGTCGAATAGCGCAACAGGTAGAAGCTCTGACTTTTATTTTGGCGGTCAATTTTAATCCTGGTTTGAGGTAGTTGCTTGCCTAGCCGAACAGATGCATATAAAAAATCAAAGAGGATATTTATGTGAATACGGATACACAAAATAAAAATTTAAAGATGTTTATAATAATAATAGTAATAAATGCAGTAATTTAGTACTTATATTAAAAAAATAGTAATAATGATAAAACACGGTAATAGAGATGGCGATAATAATACTATTTATAATATCAGCAACATTGATAGTTACACGAATGTGTGTGTCAATCATATAGCGATATTGATAAAAGGTAAATATGAATATCTATATATGTATATATATATACATACTTTCATATATAAACACACACATACATACACGTACATACATTAGTACACCCATAAACACACAAGTACATATATATATATATATATATCTATGTATATATATATATATATATATATATATATATATATATATAACGTGATAGATATTGCTTCATCTTTTAAATTTTAGCCTTGCAGCTTACATATATGAATTGCCCTCACATTAACGGCGAATGCAAAAGTACATCATTATCTTAACCTTTTGGTTTCTATCATTATGGGATCGAACGAGTAATTGTATTTGTAAAATATTTTAAGTAATTAGTATTTATTGGGCCTACCATAATTTTAATAAAATACAAAACCTTCATTAATCTA
>NC_136515.1:11896059-11933559 GCF_053919585.1 Euprymna scolopes
ATAAGAATGGATTAAAGAAAAAATAACATAACATATTGAACAGATAATCAGCAAGAACAAATATTTACATGAAAAAAAAGATTTCAAGTGAGATTAATCCAGTTTTAAGATTAAGTAGATTTTGTCATTAACAGAGTTTATGAAGTGATGATATAGTGATTTGGTTAGAATATTAGTTTAGAAAATCAAAATTTACCAAGAGTAGGGTTCTGTTGAGAGTGTGTGCAATTGCAATTTACTTGTTCAGAAACTCCTTTAGACGGGATCTTATCCCTAGAAAATGTATCGGCATCACATATATTTGGAAGATCGTCCAAAAATCGCTTTCCACCTCACTACTGCTTTGATGACGGATATTATGATGCTATACGATTAGCATATCACAAATGGAACACCATCGCTTAGAATATTTTGGAGTTCTTGCAAAAAGGGCTCTATTATGTTCTATTTGACGAACTCAACAGATACATTTATGCATAATATTTTTATTTTTGAACTGTAATTTTTACAATCAAGGATATATATTTTGAACTGCAATTTTTACAATCAAGGGCATATATTATTATATATATATATTATACCCTTTTATATTATTATTTATTCTCTATCATAATATATTATAATATTAATTCATATTATTATAATATATTTTTATATTTGATTCATATCCATATTAGAATTTATTTAATTCATGTAAGATTATAGTTGGTTGGGTCTAGTTGTGGATAAGTTGCCATCAGAATATTTACACATAGGAAAATTATAGGAGTCTATCGTATACATGCATATGATTAAAAGAAAATTGCTTTTTTATATTTGAACCCCGAACACCTGTATAACCGTTAGATGGTCACCTTAATACAATGATGATATAAACGTTAGATGAGTAACTAAACACAACGGGTACTTAACGCAAATGTATCACACTTTGTGGATGTGTTTGATACCGTGAGTTACGTAGAAATAGAAACACGTTTACGTTCTCCATATATAGTTTTCTAGTCGCGTCAGTCGTTAGCGATATATTTTAGGCACTCATCCACTATAAACACTAATCTATCCGATCGCTGTTGCAAGAACTCCGAGCCACGATCCGTCTTCTCCCAGAGGCGAAGCTGTTACTACCTTCCACTGAACCCTGATATCCAGTGTATTCCCAAATTTCCTGGACCGGACACTGTTGTAAAATATTGTAAAACGTTTATACATCCTAGGTAAATATTTATTTCCCAGTGCATGTGATTCATCGTTAATAACTACGACACCCTACTTTTCGTAACATTTTAGCCCCAATCCAGGCACGATGGCAATTTAATGTAGGGGGCTAACAAGAGTTACATAAGTTGCAAGGATACTATGTAAGGAGTTTAACAGCTAGATGTATGTTTACATTATATTTGAACTACTGCATGTCAGTACCGTTGGGAAAACAGGAACCCGGACGTGAATTTCAATGTATAGCAGTTCTTGTGAATAATTTTTAGAGTAGTATATTTTCTTACATCTAGGAGTATTAACTGTAGAGAGTTGGGACTTAGTTGCTTGTAAGGTTTATTGGGAGTATTTACGTCCAGGGAGTATAAGTGTTTGTAGTCTGTCGGAATATCCACCATAAAATATAGGCGGAAGGATGCAATATTCCCTCGAGGTACAGAGGTTAAAGCTTAGATGACAGTTCAGGACATATTATTTGAGCGACTCCCTTTTGACCCTTGCTAAAGAGTGAGAGACTAGGAGCAGATGCTCCAACCAAGATGTGACAACAATATTCCATACACGGGACGTATGGTAGCCTTTTAAAAGTACAGAATACTTTCAGGTGTAAGTAACTTTATAGCATGTTAGAGAGAGCGCCCATATTCTTCGCAACCTTGAGTCTTCTCTCATTTAAAAAGGATTTAATCACGCTAATTATTCATCAATTTGTACCATAGGGTGTGACTTTCACGAGAAGACCATCGTGTAATACCCTGGAAAAAGCCTAAGATATATCTCCGGCTACTGCCCTGCCATATCATGCCAGTTCTTAGCTGTCCTCTTGTGATTTGGCTCGCAGTATTTTAACGACCACGGTATTTATGCTCTTATTGTATACCCTGTTTGAACTATTTCCTTTTCTTTATATTCTTCTCTGATCTCTAACACTATATGTTTGTTGTTAGAGCCATGCCTAATTTTTCTTTCATTACATAAATCACGAAAATGGTAGTCATACAGGTATACAGGGTGAACAGAAAGTCCTTGGACCATTTTTAGTTTTAAAATTTAATATGGTTAAAATCACTTTTTCTCTTTTTGAATAAAGTAAGTATTTCGTCTAACTATTGATCTAATAATTTTCAACAAAAATATTATAATAATTTTGTTTAAACTTTCAGAAAAATGAGAAAAACGAGAGGTCATGATTCAACTTCATTGCGCGGGAAGGACAAACTCAAAGATTATTAAGCTCTTGAAAGTGGCTAAATCCACCGTGTACCATGTTGTGAACAGATTTAAGGAACTTGGTACATCTTAAGACCGTCCTAGGAGTGGAAGACCTCGCACTGCTCGAACAAAGAAGGTGATTAAAGCTGTCCGAGAGAGGGTAAGGAGGAACCCGAAGAGATCTGCAAGACAAATGGCTAAAGACATGAATGTGAGCGTGACCTCGATGAGAACAATCGTAAAAAATGATCTCCAGTTGTCCCCCTACAAGATGAGAAAGAGACAGTACCTCACACCTGCCCAAAAGCACAAGATACTTGAAAGAGCAAAGCTTCTTCTTGTAGAACTGAAGGCTGGCACGGCAGAGCGAGAGATCGTTTTTTCTGATGAAAAACTCTTCACAATTGAAGCGACTGTTAACTATCAGAACGAGAAAGTTTACGCAAAATCTTCAGCAGACATTGATGACTCCGTGAGAATAGTTTTCCGCCGCCAAAAGCCGTCTTCCCTCATGGTGTGGGCTGCAGTCTCCAAATCTTGGAAGTCGCCTCTGATTTTCGTGGAGCAGGGGGTTAACATCAACACAGATCGCTACATTAACGATATTTTGGTTCCAGCATTTGAAGAGATGAAGAAACACTTCAAAGATCAGCCTTTCACCGTCCAACAAGATGGAGCACCATCCCACACCTCCAGAAAAAGTCAGGACTGGTGCCAACATCATTTTCCAAGATTCTGGAGTGAGGAGATGTGGCCTCCTGCATCGCCTGATTTGAATCCCATGGATTTTTCTGTGTGGTCTTTGTTGGAGGCAAAGGTCTGTTCTGTTGCTCATCCAAGTGTTGATGCTTTGAAGACATCTCTTCTGAGTGAATGGGCTAAAATACCTCAGGAAACGCTGCGTGCCTCGGTTGGTAACTTCAGACAGAGAATTTCACGTCTAATCGAAAAGAAGGGACATCACATTGAAAATAAATAATTTGAATTTATTCTTGGTTTCGTAACTTATAATTTTCATTCTGTTTAATTTATATTTTTGTAATTTTCTATTAATAAACCACTTTTGAATTGGTCCAAGGACTTTCTGTTCACCCTGTATGTACAAAATATACAAACAGTTCATACATTAATATTATAGAGGTTGTAAAATAGCACAGAGTCAACATAGCACTACAAAGCAAAATCATAGCAACTGATTTGTAAACTGAAAGTAAAAATGTGCACCTAATCATCATCGAAGCATGTTAACAACCACGGTATTTTAGCTCTTATTCTATACACTGTTTGAACTATTTCCTTTTCTTTATCGGCCCTGTCGGTTGGGCATTAGAATTCGCCAACTGCCCCCCCTGCAGAGGGTAAAAATCCCTAAATGGTTGTCCTGGATATGACCTTAAACTATATCCAGTGGTGAGGCCCCAGCTTGTGAACTTTGGGGAGTGTGGAGCCACCCTTTAATTACCATTGCTCCCATGTCCACTCTGACCCGGAGTGGCAGTACATGTTAGGGTCCCAACTATGGGTTAAATACAAACCGACGTGAAAACAACAAATATATTCTATTTAAAAAATTTTCTTCAAAATCACTGAATTCGGCATTAAATAACCCGAAAAGGGTTGATATGCCGTAAAACAAAAACAACCAACCAACCTTTCTTTATAATCTTCTCTGCTTTCTAACACTATATGTTTGTTGGAAGAGTCATGCCTTATTTTTTTTTTCATTACATAAATCAGGAAAATGATAGACGTACAGGCAGATGTACAGAATATACAGATAATCCATGCATTAATAGTATAGAGGTAAACAAAATATCAAAGTCAACATAGCAAAAACATAACAACTGATTTTAAAGCTGAAAGTAAAAATGCGAACCTTATCATCTTACTATCATATTACTGTTTGATTTTCCTTATAGAAAACACCACGCAGAAAATCGATTCCTTTCATTTAATCACGCTTTTTAATAACAAAGAAGGAAAATTAAACTCGTCCCTTTATTATAGTAGAAACACATCGTAGAAATTTTAACCACAGAATAAAGAAATATATTTTACAATCTCCCAGAGAAACATGCATTCTGTACGGTACCTCAATAAAAAGGAGGAGTGTTACTAACCTCTTTAGTGATACATTAAAGCTATTAAATATATAAAAATACACCCAACCATTTAACTATTCCTAAAATTAAAAACAAAGATGTGTAACCATCCCTAACCAAAGGCCTTTTGCTAAATGGACATGAAGAAAACATTGTAAATGTTGCGGTATATATATATATATATATATATATATATATATATATATATATATATATATGTGTGTGTGTGTGTGTGTGTGGGTGTGGGTGTGTGTGTTTGGGCGTGGGTGTGGGTGTGTGTGTGTGTGTGTGTGAGTGTGTTATTTCAACCTTGGGTGTATTTTCTTAAATTATTACAAGTTAATAGTGTAAAACAGTGTGTAAAGTTACTAAGAAGGTTGGATTTATAATGCCTGCAAATTAGAAATTAATCCTCAATTGTTAGATACTGAAGTTAATTCGCTAAATACTATTCCCCTGAAGCAGATTACCTTAACTCTAAACTTTAATTCATGATCATAAGCATTTGTATTCATTTAATCAGGTTTTCTTAAATAAAGCGATGTGGCCTATGTTAGTAAAAGTTTTAAATGTTCCGAAAGAAAATAAAACATTCCTTGTTTTTTTTATTTCTTTCATCCCTAAACTTTACTCAAACTCTATTACATTCCAATAAATTTATAACCGTTTCCCTTTCATTTTATAACGTTTTATAATTATAAATCTTTTAATTTATAATTATAAACTTATAATTGTTTTCCCTTGTATGTAAAAAAGATGTTAAATTAATTTAATTGGATGCCTAATTGGACATGTCTTGACTCTATCTGGCCCTACCATTGCAACCATTGCCGACATTTGTAGACACTTTGACTCATTTCTGACTTGCACAAGCCGTCCTCTGTTTTCCTCTTCAGCGCCTTCTAATGACACGCAGGAACATACACTTACCATTATTTATCCTTTTGTATCTTCTCTCTTTATTGTCCTATTTTTATTTTGTTTTTAATTTTAACTTTGTTTAAACTTATACACACACAAACAACCACACCCACACACACACATACACGCGCACATACATAAATACATACACAAATGCACATACACACATATATATGTATAATATATATATATATATATATATATATATATATATATGCGTATATTTAAAGGAGACTAGAATAATTGTCTAAAGAGGTGAGTGTATTTCAATGTAACAGTGAAATTACTAGTTTAATTAAAATACAGGAAAGAGAAAGTGCTCGTTGTAATTTAGATATATAGTAAGCTCGATAGGTAAATATCCTAGAGCTAATTCAATATTAAGTAATGTGATTGATAATTAAAAATTTAAAAATCAAATTATAATTAAATTAAAAATCTGTTTCATAACATCTGCCTTACTTTTAATGCTAGGATTATTTATGGTGTCTTTTAAATTTAATAAAAACCCTTCAAAATTTCCTGACGAGGAGACCTTGCTTATTAAAACACTATATGTAATTATTGTACGTAACTTGATGTCTACCACAATAAAAAAAGCATTGTTTTCCGAAACGATCGTACAGATAATTGATTTTGTTATTGTTCCTTCTTATGAAACGGATTTTTAATTTAATTATAATTTGATTTTTAAATTTTAAATTATCAATCACATTACTTAATATATATATATATATATATGCATAAGGAAATTTGTATTTGTACCTGTGCACCTTCATTATGGGTTCCGAAACGGTGCAACTGATTTTAATATTTTACACAAATGCACTTTACGTATATAGAATTGTTCTCTGATCAGTTATGTATCTGATAATATTGGATAAGTACCATGATCGATAATTGAACGAACAGGTAATTTCATTCCACATGCAAAACATTATACAGCCTATCATCAAAAGTACAGTGGAGAAAGGACAGGGCAAATATATATATATATATATATATCAAAAAAAAAAAAAAAAATAATAATAGTAGTAATAATAATAACACGGTAGGATGTTTGCTATGACAGAGGTTCATTCATAATGACAGTTGTTGATGTGTTTAAACAATGATACTTGACTTTTTCATTTAAATCCTAAATAAAAGCGATTAGCGCCACTTAAACAAAAAGGCCCTGCATATAAAATACAAAGTAGGTTTTTAGATATGACAGGAGCACGCCGAAATAAGTGTCTCTGTTCAAGGCAAAATTGAACCAATATAATTTACATTTGAAATTTAACTTTAAGTTAATCCGCTTTATATGAATTTTATTTTATGAAATCAGCGGTGTGTTCTCTACAGTGCAATATGGTAGCATGTTACTGCAGTGAGTCAAGTGAAGGTCCACCTAGGTGCACCGTCCTGGGACATCTTACTAGAACAGTCAATCAATTGATCTGCTTTAAATATTGCTGATTTAACTGATTTTCATCAAAATATTGGAATAGTGCAACATTTTTGATGGGCATTTAATCGTCGCGTCTGCCTGCTTGTGTATGAGACCCGACATAAAATAAGAGCAACGCACTAAATAGGTTTGACAAATAGCTTCTTTATTAGAACCACACGCCTGTGGAATTGTCTTCCGTTTTCCTGCTGTCCAGCTGCTTAAAGTGTCCTGGATATGACCTTAAACTATATCCAGTGGTGAGGCCCCAGCTTGCGGGTTTTGGGGAGTGTGGAACCACCCTTTAATTGCCATTGCTCCCAGGTCCACTCTGTCCTGGAGTGGTAGTACCTGTTAGGGTCCCAACTATTGGTTAAATAGAAACTGATTTAAAAAAACAAAAACCAAAAAAAACACATATTAAACAACTTTTCTTATTATTATATTAAAGAACTTTTCTCCAAAATCCCTGAATTCGGCATTAAATAACCTGAAAAGGGTTGATATGCCGTAAAACAAAAACAACCAACATATCAACCAGCTGCTTAAAATATGGTTGTCTTCAAGTCTAACGTAAACAAGTTTTTGATGAGCCGTTCCATAGAAGTTAAGAAATTCACCAAATGCCCATTACGAACCATTACTATATTGTCCAACTTCTACTGTACACTCTTTATCCCTTATCCTCTACTGGCCTAAATGCCTTGATAAATGGTGATGCCCATGTAAAAAAAAATCTCAGCTAGCCTTCAACCGCTGTCCCATCGACGAAATGTCGCATGACTCTGCCTTTGTTATATGTCTAAATACTCCCAATGAACAGGAAAAGCAGAGAAATAAAACCCTAACACATAGACATCCCCAGATGTAAGAAAGCATTGTACTTTAAGAGTTTACTCCCTAGGATTACTAACATTTGGATTTCCCGTCCGTACCCCTGCTTCCCTATCTGTTCTGACATACAGAAGTTAAAGTGTAATCTAGCAAACAACATGCTGCTCAACCCCCTACATTTCGACACAGAAAATTGTCCTAGATTGTAGCCCCATACATTAAAATGACACTGTGCTTTGTTTTCGGTGGATATGCAACATATATATATAAAACATCTAAGATGGATATATATATATATATATATATATATATATATATATATATATATATATATATATATATATATTTATATAAAATGGGTCAATAGATTCCAACGAAAGAAAGATGTATATTTAAATAAGGGAGTAGTCACCAACAATGTGTATTTTTTAACATTATTTTATTATTCCGTGTCTTGGTTTTTCATTGAGAATTATGTTTGGATCATTGTAATAATGTTTTTAAGTCATTGAAATCGTTAACGTACGTTTCAGACGGTCTGATGCGTCCTCGTCAGAAATTATTTCAAATAACTTAAAAACATTATTACAATGATCACAAACATAATTCTCAATGAAAAACCAAGACACGGAATAATAAAAAAAATTTAAAAATACACATTGTTAGTGACTACTCCCTTATTTTTATATATATATATATATATATATATATATATATATATATATATATATATATATATGTGGGGGTATCTACATATTCACTATTCAAGGTTAAAATGTTTAATCATATTAGGAAGGTTAAATATTTCTATGTCGCCGAAGGATAAGCATGGTTGAGGATTATCGATATTAGAAAGGTTGATCATTTTGAAATTCCGAACCAATATATGCTCTCCGTTAATCTCTGCATTTTTCTATTCGTCTAGGACTTCTTTCCCATTTGAGTCAAGCCGTGCCGTTTCAAAAGTCCATTATTGCGCAACCCTACCTTCACAATATCTCGGGTAGCAAACTTTATAGGGGGGGGCGTGTCTCTTTGCATTAATCGGAGGCATTAAAATATAGCTGCCCGATCAAGAGAAGTAACAGATCTTTACATAGTGAGGCCATACCTATATATAAAGAGTAGTAGTCTATTATAACCTCCTATTGTAATATATGCTGCCTCACTAAAAAAAAAAAATAACAACAACATTTGCCTTTGTATATGATTAAATGTAAGAGATGAACACTTTATTGAACACATACACAACAACAGCGAGATAATTGCGAGATCAATAGATGCGGTGGTCAACGACCACACCCTGGAAAACATCTAAAGATAAGTATCATTTTGCAAAAATCGATATTTTTCATATCGCAAAATTACACGTGTCTATTGATAGAGAAATCGAACAGCAAAAAAGAAAATAATGTCAATTGGATCAATTAATAAAAGAAAACCTACAACCGCCATTGAAGTGAAAAGGCGAAAGTGCCAAGTATTTGAGTTTCAGAAGCGACGCACCTATCCGTTTGTGGTTTTCGTTCCACTTTTGCCCGCCTATCGACACTAAAATTAGAAGTAACTATTCTGGTGCTTTAAAGGAGTGTATCTTCGGAATTTGCTCGGCTCGATTTATGAAATTGTAGGTCACCTCTAGACCCGTTTCTTTATTATTTTATTAATTTTATTGATATCATTGTTTCTAATTTATGCTAGTTTATACAGGCGTGTTTTCAGCACTATTCTATCAGATGGTCTAAAAAAATCCCAAAGCAATTCTGACAAAAAATATTTTCCGCAATTTCTAATCAGTTATTACATTTATATTGTAATATCAAGGTCCAGGCTACTATTTTACACGGCTATTGATGAAATTTAGCTCAGAGCTTTGATTTGTTTTACTCCTAGAAGCAAGGTCTTTCACCAGGAATGCCGAAGAAGAGATCTGCGCTGCTAAAGGTGAAGGAATAATTGCTTCCTGCTTCTAGTAAGATGAGATATGACGGACAGCCTCGTTCGGGACGGAAGTTAAAGTTGTGTAATGGGATTATGCAAACTGTTTCAAACATTGCGTTTTCATCGAGCATTCGAGAATTGGCTGCTGGCCTTGCCGTTAAGAAATAGACAGTTCACTTACTCGATTTTCTTCCCAAAACCAACCCCAACTAATTAAATCACAAGATAAAAGCTAGGGAACAATTAGGGGTCAATTGCTAAGCAATCTATTATATCGTTTTTTTTGGAAGCTTATTGTGAGTAATAGGTGTATCTTCGTCAGCACAATCGAGACGCGCTATGATAATGGAAGGTCTTGGAATATTATAATCTTATTTTGAAATTTATTTATTTTGTTACTATTTGGCGAATTAAATTTCAATTTAAAAAAAATTATGGATAATTCGGACAGTAAAACATTTATAGGCTTTCTTCAGAAAGGTACATATCTGTACTCATTGCTACTTGTAAGGAGACAAACTCAAAGCGTGTTATCGTTATAGTTGATATTTATTTTTTTAAAATAATTACTTCTGCTCAATCAGATTTATATTCATAATCTCTCTCTCTCTCTCTCTCTCTCTATATATATATATATATATATGTATATATATATATATATATATATATATATATATATATATATATATATATAAGTGAACGTGTCTGTGTGTCTGTGCATCTGTGTGTCTGTGTGTCTGTGTACATTTCTCTACGCAATAACTCTGTCAATTTATCGTCTACGGACTCGAAATTTTATATACAGGGTATTGAGATTTCGGAAAATCGATGTGATTGGTGTTTGGCCAGAAATTTGGCGATTAAGTGGTCGAAGTTCAACGATTTGACATTTGAGAAGTCTACCAAACTCCTCCGACAATTTTGGGTCTACACACTTTTATTTTAGATATAGGTTCCTTTGACATGGGTCTAACTTTATAACTTGATTTGAGCCCAAAACAATAAATTTGAAGGAGTCATAATAGGGGTCAAAGTTTAAAAAATGATCTCTGCGGTCTCTTCAAAAATACTCAGACAATTTTTGGTCTAAATATTTGAAATTTTACATAAAGGGGATTCAGAAATAGGGCAAACTTTTTCATCAGTTTAGGTTGAAGATTTTTAGTTACCGATATATAAATGTATGTGTATATGTTTGCAGGTCTGCCTTAAACTTCCAATAGAGGCAACGGATTTTACCAAGACTAGTATCGTTTAAAAGTTCAATATCTCATACGACAAATATTGAAAAATTGGCTAAAACATTAATATCTTCCCCTTCAACTAGGCACTTTTCAACAGGGGGCCACTTTTTTCGCCGATATTTTTTAACGTTATCCTCTCCTTTAGATTGTCCAGCCTTAATTTTGAAAAATGTCGCTTCCCGTTTGGCGGTGGTCATAACAACATACACGTTAGGTTTTACTCTGTGTTTTTCCTCCTTTGCGGTACGGGTTCGGGCCTGCCTTCCTACTACTACTTTTTTTTGCTCAACATACACACCCAAACACCCAGGCAACGCCGGGGGCCCATTCTAGTTTGTTTAATAAAATAAAAAGATTAGACATGATGGTAAGCCTCGTTCAGGACGGCAGTTTAGTTGGGTGTTGCACTATGATGAGTTAAACATTGCGTTTTAATCGTGCACTCGTATGTTGTCTGAGCAGTTGACAAATCGATAATTCACTGATAACTTAAGCAACTCGAAATTCTTCACTCGATCTTTAAAAATTCATTGAATCAAAATATAACAGATGAAGAAGAATTACGCGCATGACTAAGTTCTTTTCTGGTCCAGCCTATGAACAGTTCAGAGTATCTTACTATTGCCCAACAATCCATTGGATGATCATTTTTGTAAGATTATTGTTAGATCGAACGAGAAATAGGTCTATCTCATTCAGCACAATCGAGACGCGTGATGATTTTCTTTAAAGTCTGCGGAAATAATATTATATATTTTGAGAATTATCGATTCTGTTATGATATGGCGATTTTAATTTCAATATTTTCTAAGTGTTTATGAACATTTGGGATATAGTAATATTCATATGCTTCTTCACACATATCCATCCCTGTATAAATAACCTTTGCTACTTGTACGTAGACACCCTCAAAGAAAGATGCATCGTTTAAGTAGACATGTCTTTTTTATATAAATACTAGTTAATCATCATATTAATACGCATAATTTGTGTGATAAATGTAAATCATTTATATTTATAGAAAAATACGATCGTTCTATTCACACACACATACGCACGCACTAACACACATATATCTATGTACATGCATATATATTTATGTATATATATGTGTGTGTGCGGGTGTGTTTGTGCGTGTATTAAAAATTAAACGACATTTTAAAATAATATTTATTTCAATTCATATGAAAGTATATATATATATATATATATATATATATACATGCATATATATATATATATATATATATATATATAGATATATATATATATATATATATATATGGGTGTGCGATTGCGATTGTGTGTGTATTTATAAACGACATTTTGAAATAATATATATTTCAATTCATATGAAACTATATATATATATATATAAACACACACATATGTCCATATATATATACATATATACGCATATATATATATATATATACATCTATCTCATATACATACGTATATATGTATATATATGCATATATATGTGTATATATATAATAATTTCCACAGCCAAACACCCCATATATCTATACAATTATTTCTATATATATATATATATATATATATATATATATATATATATATATAGAGAGAGAGAGAGAGAGAGAGAGAAACGATCCATATATATATACTTATATATATATATATGCAATCATTTTCTCATATGCATACACATGTATATATATATATATACATATATATTTATATATATATATATAAATATACAAACACATACAAAATTTTCTACAGCAAATATATATATATACACACATACACATATATACATACATATATATATATATATATATATGTATCTGTATATATACATATAGCTAGAAATAACGTTAAGAAAGAAATAGCGACAGCTAAGAGAGAATTTACGGAAACCACTAAAAAGCGCATCGAAGCACAAAAACTAGGAACTCGAGACTTCTGGAAAATCTACAACAGTGTAGTAAATAATGGGCAATCGACAATTCCCCCACTAACCAACAATCACGAGGTTGTCTCCTCAGCAACCGACAAGGCTAACATGCTTGCCAGTCGGTTTGCCTCAAACTCCACACTGGACCCTTCCAACCACCCCCTATCTGACTTTCCTATGCGGACAGACGCCACACTAGACGATCTGAAAACCACCCCTGCTCAGGTGCATGCTATCATAAAAAACCTTGACACCTCAAAAGCATGTGGACCCGATCTTATCCCAGCTGTGCTATTAAAAAAGTGCTCAGCCGAAGTAGCTCCAGTTCTCTCCAAACTCTACAACAAATGTCTTAATGAAGCTTGCTTTCCGGGCTGTTGGAAAACTGCTTCTGTTGTACCAGTATTCAAGAATTCTGGTGAAAGGACAGACCCATCAAATTATCGCCCCATTAGCCTCCTTCCACTTTTTGCCAAAATATTTGAGACCATAATTAACCACGCTCTAATCCATCATCTTACAGATGCTAAACTACTGACTGACAAACAATATGGATTTAGACAAGCCCGTTCCACAGCAGACATCCTCACCGTGATCTCTGAACGTATATACCAATCACTGGACAAAGCGGGGGAAGGCAGAGCGGTAGCTCTAGATATATCTAAGGCTTTTGACAGGGTATGGCATGAGGGTCTCCTCAGTAAAATCAGATCATACGGTATCACTGGTAGAATACTTAACATAATTAAATCCTTCTTAGATAAGAGAAAAATCCAGGTAGTCCTCGACGGTCGCACATCTAAACAATATGATATAAATGCGGGAGTGCCCCAGGGTTCTATCCTTGGACCTCTATTGTTCCTGATATTCATAAATGACCTCCCCGACAACATTGCCTCTGATATGGGTATATATGCTGATGACACTACACTCTATGGCAGACACGACAGGAAGACGAATGAACACATTTCTAAAGAAATGGCAGAAACACTAGAGGAAGACCTCCAATCTGTAGTGGAATGGGGACAAAAGTGGTTGGTCGCGTTCAATGCTGCCAAGACTAAACTAGTTTCATTCAATAATTACAAGAAACCCTCTCTACCACCAATAGCAATGGCCAACGACTCTTTATCTGAGAGTCCATCTTTCAAACTCCTTGGCCTAACGTTCACAGGAAACATGAGTTGGAACAATTACATTGAAGGCATTGCCAGGGCCGCTGCAAGAAAGGTGGGCTCTCTCTACCGTGCTAGAAAACTACTAACACCCGAAAGTATCCTGTACCTCTATAAGGCCACCATTCGCCCATGTATGGAGTATTGCTGCCACATCTGGGCTGGTGCATCTGCTACTAGTCTCTCGCTCCTTGACAAGGTTCAAAAGAGAGTCGCAAATCTGATAGGCCCTGAACTGGCATCTAAGCTTCAGCCTCTGTCCCATCGACGAAATGTTGCATCCCTCTGCCTGTTCTACAAGTATTTTAGTGGTGAATGCTCTGATGAATTGCAATCACTTGTGCCCCCACGACGCGAGCACCCTCGACAAACCCGACAGGCTACTAGATCCCACCCCCACACTGTAGAGGTCCCTAGATGTAAAAGATCTTTTTACTCCAATAGTTTCTTCCCCAGAACCGCAAGACTCTGGAATTCCATTCCAGGTCCCTGCTTCCCCAACAGTACTGACGTGC
The DNA here is from genome assembly GCF_053919585.1 of Euprymna scolopes. Classification (NCBI taxonomy): domain Eukaryota; kingdom Metazoa; phylum Mollusca; class Cephalopoda; order Sepiida; family Sepiolidae; genus Euprymna; species Euprymna scolopes. Next base: position 11,910,575 of record NC_136515.1, read on the forward strand.
AGAAGTTCAAGTGTAACGTGAACCGACACCTTGCTGCCCAAATCCCTACATAGTACCCCAGTAGTTGTTGCCCCTGATAGTAGCCCCCTACACCAAAGTGGCAATTTGCCTTGTTTGGGGTGAAAATGTAATAAAAAAAAAAAATATATATATATATATATATATATATATATATATATATATATTATTTTTACCATATTAATTATTAAATTACTGCAGACACTAGTATTTCATCATTTCGGGAATCATGATTGCAGGGTGTCACGATTGACATGGATTATTTCCAGCTTTGTTTCCCAACAGAATTACTAGGTAGAAAAATAATTAACTTATAATTGATTAAACGTTATATAACATAAATAGCTGTATAAAAGGAACATCCATGGCAACTTAAGTATATAGTATATCGAAAACGGTTTAATTTAAAGTTATAAACCTAGAAATCTTTAAAAACTCTGCGCTCAGTACTTACGCAGAATACTGTGCGAGAGAAATGAGGGTATTGCAAGGAAAGGAACGTAATGACGGACTCGCTAGTGAATAGACATAAAATACGCTTCTTTACACTGCATATTAAGCCCGGCTAAATAAAGCAGTTACCCAAATCATTGAACTAGGATCGTGATTGTCTGACCAATAATCACTATAGAGTAGTAAAAAGCAAGCATTTCTGATCGTTTTCAGATCCGGCAGCTTCATCAGAAATCCAAAGTGTGAAGATTCAATGAACCAAGTGGAATTGGAATCATAGAATGAGAATTTATCCCAATCGTGTAGACTTTCCTGGAAACGACCTGGCCAGAAAATATGCAGGACTTGTAAACGGTATGCTGTTTGCTTTCGGAAACCTCACAACCTTTCTGCTTTTCTGCTATATAATTCTGTTTCGAATAGTTTTCTTGTTCTCCTAAGGTATTCCTTTCCAATTCTCTCTTTCACTTCTGTTGCCTTTGTGGTGTCTGTTTCCAGTACTCCTAGATATTTATAAGGGTCTTTTTTCCGGTAATGCCCTAATCTCCGTTTGGTTGGGTAGTTCTATGCCTTATGTCGTCTCTAGCTTCCCATGTTCATATATAATAGTGCGCACTTCTCCATGCCTAACTCTATTTGGATATCCTGGCTGAAAATCCTGGTGGAATTTATAAATGTATCTAGTTAATTTTTGGTCCTTGCGAAGAGTTTCAGATCGTCCATGTACATCAGGTGTTTTATTTTATTTTGTTTACTCCGTGTTAGAGAACGTATTTGTGGTTTTGTAATGGCGGCTAAACTGTGTTTAATTTATTGATCGACGATCGAATTTGTGTAGTTCTTATTAATATTTAAGGTGTGATATGTTTTTAAATGAGGGTTGGTTATTTATATTAAATGTAGTGATCTGACTACTGTTCCCACCCGGATAGTCTTTCGCGTAACGTTTCGGTCGTATTGTCTTCTACCGTCCTCAATCAATGTTGGTTGTCGTTTGGGAAAGAAAACGGAAAAGTTACTGACTCCGTGGATATTTTCGTCTTCTGTGAGTGCGTCTCTAAAAACCTGCAAGATGTGTCAAGATGCACTATCTATTTTCACGTATATACCGTTTTTTCCTAAGAAATTGGGTTCAATGAGTTACAGGCAAAGTAACCGATTCAATGAATATCTAAAGAGATGGAGACCACGTATCAGAGTTGCTGGAGTGAAATCATTATTGTTTAAATCTGAAATGAGACATTTTTTCGACGAAACGAAGTTTACAGCTCTGAAGTTTGAACAGTTGTGGGGTAACATTCAATTTACATGTACTTAACCTTATTATTGGACAACATTTAGTTTACTATAATCGATGTATTCAATAGGAAATCAATATATGACAGTTTTCTCTTAAAATATATATTTAGAGTAATGTCTATTTGAAAAAAAAAAAAACTAGTTGATAATGTCACAAAAATGCAGTCAAGAAGATCTGATACTTTGAAAACAAACGCCAAAAACTGACATGTAAGAGAGCCATACATTTTTTTCTTTCAGCCAATAATCACTATTTCATTTGTAGACAACCTTCGAAGTGTAAAAAAAAATGCTGCCAGCTTTTTTAAGATTATGTTATTTTTTTAATCAGGTTTTACGATAAAGTATACCCTTGTCAGGATTTTTTGACATGCATCTACATCTGAGCGTAAACAGGCGGTGACATTGTTTACAAGATATTCAAACTGTTTCCTCATTTTGCATCGTATATATATATATATATATATATATATATATATATATATATATATATATATATATATATATAAAATTGAGGTAATATACATATTAAAATCATGCATTTTCATTTAAGAAACAGTAAAACATACTTCTTTATATGCTGAGTCCTTGTTATATGACAAGTCGTATTCACGGACGAATGGTCAGATAGTTTCGTAAAATAAAGTCCATTTATTAATTATTTATTTTTATGGTTTCCTTTTATGGGATGATTTTATTTATTCATTACCTTTAATTCTAATCAGGCATAACTTCTACCTCCGGCATAAAGTAACGACCAAGTATAGGCATATTCTCTCTTCACACACACACACACACATATACATATATATATATATATATATATATATATATATAGATAGATATATAGATAGATAGATATATAGATGGATAGATAGATACTCCTTTCCGAAATAGATTTTTTTACCCCTCTCCCTTCTTTAACTGTAATATATTTTTGTAATGAAATAAAAATCGATATAATCATTAAATTGGTTCACGCTACTCCTTTCAAAATATATTTTCTCTCATCTTTAATTGAAAAATGGTCTGGAACTCCTTTTCAATTTCGGAAATTTTAAATCTTATTGCCTGATTAGATGACTTATGATTGAAACGGTCTGCATGTATATTGCACGAAATGATTGGATTTACGTAAAGAATTGTATATATATATATATATATATATATATATATATATATATATATATGTATATATATATGAACATACATGCATACATATATATATACACATGCACGCACCACACACACACACACACACATTTATATATATATATATATATATATATATATATATATATATATATATATATATATATATATATATATATATATATATATATATATATAATGGATTATCCCGTCGATATACATGACGTTTTTTTTTGTTTCCTGGAAATCCACACAGACGATGTGTTTATAGTTTTGTGAGAACTATGCACACATTTTGGTATTATTGCCACACTCCCTCGGTGGGGTTTCTACCCCTACGGTTAAAAGGCTCAGCTATGAATAAGGTATTTCCTGTCCGTACATAGATTCTCCATCATCAAAACTCCTGTAGTGCCTCTACGGTAACTGTGTGCTTGTTGCCCTAGACTATACTTGTAGGAAATCTGGGAGGGCATCCCAGAGGTAGTGCGTTATGGCTTTATAATGTATGGACATGTCCTGGCACACTATCAACCCCTAACCCACTGTCTTATAAGTGGCATTGGTTGGGCGAAGATAGGGGACCAATCCCAAAATCAAACGCAAACTGCTTTGTGTGCCTTTTTACAGCAAATGTCTAAGACATAGGAACTATGATTTAAAATCCTACTAATGCCTTTTAGTTTTCTTTAAAAGACTATGGAATTTCATCCAGAAACATAGGCCTATTTTTACCACACTGAGATTAGCCAGAAGCTGCGACCTGGTTTGCTGCCAGCTGTCGCGGGTCTGCTCCACTGGGCATGATCATTGGAGGTACAGAGGCTTTCTATCGGATGCACAACAGAGACTGCAGCTAAACTGCCCAAGTAAGTTTGGAGCCAAGGTGGAAAGTCCTTTGTTGAGGGAGTGAGATACGCCAACACCGAGGAATAAAGCACTGAGGTCCCAACTTGTCATCGTCAAGTCAATGATGAGCACCATGATGATAATGATGATATATATATATGATGATAATGATGATATATATATATATATATATATATATATATATATATATATATATATATATGTATATGTATATGGAAAGTGACTTTGTATACGATGGTTACGAAACTATCTTCAGAATATTTCATTCACAGGCAAGCCAAATGATATATACGGTATGTTTCTAGATTACGTTTTTAGGCTGGTAAGAACTCTTCTAATGGATCAAAATCGAAACAAATAATAAATCCTTTTTGATAGTAGAAAGTTGATATAACATATTACTTCTGAACGCGTGAAAATATACATTATCCGTAAATTGAATCGCTAAATCTTAAATAGTTTATCTAACTCGCGATACCTCCAACTGTAGGGAATAAAACGAAACCACTTAATGATTTGGTTTCGATTACTACTGGTGGCATCCAAACTTAATTTGTTAACTTTTAAAATTCTTACCATATATTCATGCAATATAAAAAAAAATCCAGAGAGGATCGACTTGTTAATAATAATTCTGAAATAAAATAGATTAAGCTATCAGATTAAAGTGTATTTTACGACGAGTGGACGACACGCAACGTGGTAGTGTTTATACAAATGCCACAACAGACTTAAATAGATAGAGAAAGACCGCAACTAACTCAAAACAGAAAAATAAATATCACAACTAACTCAAAACAGAAAAAAGGATATCACAACTCATTCAAAAAATGAAATAGGAATATCACAACTAAATCAAAAGATGAAATAGGAATATCACAACTAATTCAAAATATAACAAAGAAAAATCACAAATAATTCAATAGATCAAAAAGAAAAATCATAAATAATTCAAAAGATAAAAAAGAAAAATCACAAATAATTCAAAAGATAAAAAAAGAATATCACAACTAATTCAAAAGATAAAAAAGGAATATCACAACTTATTCAAAAGATAAAAAAAGAAAAATCACAAATAAATCAAAAGATAAAAAAGAAAGATCACAAATAATTTAAAAGATACAAAAGAAATACCACAACAAACTCAAAACAGAAAAAAGGAATATCACAACTTATTAAAAAAAGAAGAAATATCACAACTAATTCAAAATATAAAAGAGAAATGTCACAACAAATTCCAAACATATTCGTCGTTTGTTTTTGTAAAATACATTAATTTGGTAACATTAATACATGCCCAACTCTTATCTGTTTTCTGTGTTATTATATTATGATTATTTCTCTGTAGATTATGGGCATGAGCAAAAAAAATCATAATATTGATCAGTTACACATATCTCGTGCTTAATGTGATTAAACATCATCAGAGCCTTTTATATAAAAAACATATAATTCAACATCGTGAGAGCTGTAAAAACGTAACAAATTCATAACGTGGCGCTACACTATTTGCAGATTTAAAAAAAAAAAAAATAAAGTAATCCTTAGCAGAAGGCATTTATTACTATTACTTTCCAAACAATGTTTTTGATTTTTTTTTACTGCTCATTCCGTCTATTCTGAGACTAGGAAAACCCTGCCGTATCAACACCAACTTAAAAAACTCTAGCCGCCACAACGGGGCAACCTGTCTATCTCATTCGACCGCGAGTTTCTTTATTTTTTGGTTTTTACGCTGACACAATGCTCGTCTTTGAACTTACATTTCTGTCTTACATCTTTTTCTTGTCACACAAGCCGGAGCACACTTTCCCTTTTGCGTAAGGTCTTTTTCGGCTACTAGTGCGATATTCCCGCAAGCCATCTATCCTTCAGCTCGCGGTGGTATTTTTTTACGGGCGCATATGCTCTTTGGTACACAAAGTAATCCCTGCATTAAATAATTATTTAATTGTGTATTCTTGGTGTAGATATACACATGTGTAAGTTCGACATAGCACATCTGAAAGCCGTCGGTTGTTATATCAGTCTAGTCGTAATAGAAATAAGAATCAATGTTTGAATAGAACTTGAGATGATGGAAATAATACGACATTTATACATATTCTATCATAATTAAATGCTCAACTTCCATAAATAATTAGGCTAAAATTACATTAATATGAACATATACTCATGACTTTAACCTCTCTCTTTTTTTCTATGCTGCTTTATTTATATATATCTCTTTCTCTTCCTTTTCATGGCCTCTGTTTCTCTGCATATAGACACACAGTTACATACACGCGCAAATATATATATATATATATATATATATATATATATATATATATATATGTGTGTGTGTGGGTGTGTGTATATATATTATTTACGATAATGAGTATTAACTACCTACAGTAACTAGTGTTTCATCCTTTCCGGAATCATCAGTGCAATGTGTCACGATTAACGCCAGTCGTGAGATACAACCACTGGCAATAGAAGTCATGTAATTAGCAAGGCGCGAACACTTCAGCTACAGTCAACCGCGAGAGATACAGTTGAAAGTAAACATTTATTCTTATTACATGCTTTTACCGTCTGCCAGAAAGGTCTAATAATTATATGGCGATCTATGGATATGAGACATGTTGACCGATTTTATTACAACTGAAAATGCTCGCCGATAAGAAACGACTTTATTAAAGGGGCTGACATTTTTATTTAAGATAATAATTATTAAATACCCCCTCCACTCACAAGGCACACACACATATGTATATATATATATATATATATATATATATATATATATATATATATATATATACACACACAGGTGTCCGTAAAGTTACTATAGACGCTTATTGTTTTATTGTATTATATTTGTATTAATAGTTAAATTTTTTTTTTTTACATTTTTTTTAATCAAGTATGCCACGCAAGCTAACTTTGGAAGAGGGCAAATAGTATAGTCACTTGTAAGACTGTATAGTAAATTTACGGACACCCTGTGTGTGTGTATATATATATATATATATATATATATATATATATATATATATATATATATATATATATATATATATATGCATATAATACTTATAGTTTTAAATAAAGATTATAATTGAATAAATCTTTTTTCTTACCCCATAAGTTTTTTATGCTTATTTATCTTCTGAGACGAAAAATATTAGCAAATATGTTTATTGGTTTGCACTTTATTTACGAAAAGCAATAGACATAAAAAGATAAAAGTTTTTAAAGTTATTAAAATATTTTAGATACATAGAATAAGGGAAATTACATTGAGACAGTAAAAGGATTATGCACCTTATCCCAAATTTCAAGATTTGAATACGATTCCCAGAGTTTACATTTATTTTGGATCTAAAGTGGCATACCCCTTTTCTGCCTCAATGACACTTTTCCTTATTCTATGTACCTTAAATGTTTTAAATCTTTCCAAAAATTTAGTTTTTCTATGTTTATTTATTTTAGCAAATACTGTGCAAACCAATGCAAATATTTCCAAATATTTCTTCTCTAAGGTGATTATTAAGCATTGAATCTCAAGAGTTAAGGAAATAGATTTATTTAATTTTATTCTTCTTTTCAAACAACAAAAAATACATATTTGAAAGTAGCCCTTTTCAAAATCTTTATATCAAAATACCTAAAATGTTATATACTTGCCCGATATTGTATATTGAAACAATTTATTTAGCTGGGATTGTCTTATATCAAATACAAGCCTGGGTGACGGCGTTGCGCGGGTGTTGAGAGATGTGCGTTGCGCAAAAACGTGGTAATAACCAGGCAGGCTCGAACTTCTACCGCGAAGGAGGCTAAGAACATAAAAAAAAACACCTGACGTATGTGCTGTTGCTTTGATAGCAAAACCGGAAGTGACGTACGTTTAAATTAAGGCTAGATAATGAAAAAGAAAGGATGGCTTTCGAAATAATCAGCAGAAAGTGCGACACCTCGCTGTAACTAAGTGTCCAGTTGAGGGCGATGTAATTAATATTCTTAGCATATTTTTTCGATATTTGTCGTCCGAAGGGTTGGGCTTAAAACGTTGGTAATCCTGTGAAAATGCGTCGGGTCTGTAGAAAGTTTTAGGAAGACATAACTACATACGTACATTTAAGTAGACAGGTGTGAATTATATTATAGTGTATATCAAATATTTTTTTGTAAGTTTGTATATCATTGTATTAGCATACCAGTAGATATATTTCATTTCATTATTCTTACGTATATATATATATATATATATATATATATATATGTTCCCTTCCTCTTTTACCGCTCTTCTCGCACCCCGCTTTAACCTCACTCACTCTTTCACTCTTTAATCCCATAATAATGAACATTTCTGTGAAAGTCTGAGGAAGCTACGGACGGCCAAAAAAAACGGCCGGGTAGCTGAAACAATAATGTAACTTAACAGAAAGATACGGTAATAAAAAAAACGTATATATATATATATATATATATATATATATATATGTGTGTGTGTGTGTGTGTGTGTGTGTGTGTGTGTGTGTGTGTGTGTGTGGGTGTGTGTGAATGTGAGAATGCAGTGTCGTATATAGACACCCATGCATAAGTAATATTTTGTATTTAGCAATTATTTAAGCGATAGGTTCAAAAGGTTTTGGTAACTTAAGTTACACGACTACCATTCAGATGACAAAATCATTCTCATACACACACTGACACATCACGCACATGATCACATGATGGTAACGATTCTGCAAGTTGTGTAGATTATGGAAATTATAAAACTTACTTTTGTCTTTCGGAGAAAAGATTACAAAATTTCCAATCAATTATTAAACGACGTCTGACATTAGTGCTTTGAAGTGTTGGCAGGGCGTCGTGCAGACTCGAGTCTTAGATCAATAAAAATTCTTCCCTTTGTATTTGGTATCTGTCTACGCCTTCCGGGTTTATTTCATTCCTCCCGAGTTTAGTATACTAGCTAACGTATTCACCAGCGCGTGTTTATAAATGTTTTCTATTATGAGCGTCTATTGAATAATAAAGAAACATGGCCATATTAATTGAGACGACAAATAACTAGACCTTATATAAAAGTGAATAATAAACTATGATCAAAATAGAAATTTTAAAGATAATTGTATCACTGGAATAACCAGAAAATTATATATTGATTAATGAATATAATTTGTTGACAAAAAGTCTTGCAGTTTTTAACTTTGAAATTTAAATGACCATATCTCGGCTAAAACTAAATTTGATTGATCGAAATAAGCACTATCAGAATCAACACCGCAAATTAAATGTTTTTTGTCAGTAACGTAATAATATTGCTTTCTGAAGGGGTTTTTGATGTTGCTATAGGTGTTAAAAAATTGCACACGCAGAATGTTGTCGAGCCGCTTGTAAAAGGTGTAGTCAGTAGGTGTTAGGTCTGGAGTGTATGGTGTATGAGGTAGAATGTAATAACATAATTCAAACAACTTCTGCCGTGCCAGTTTAGAAGGTGTGGTGGGGTATTGTCGCGGAGGGAATTCAGCGTTTTTTGTTGACTAATGCTGTGTTTTGTTTGGAAATTTTCTGCGGCATTGCATCAAATTTTGACAGTACTTCTCCGCCATAATGGTTTCCCATGCATTCAAAAACGGTCGTGGAATATGCGGGTCGCGAACTACAAAACACCCAGCATAACATTTTTTTCCACAACTCTTAGTCATGGGAGGTGTCGTGAGCTTTTTCGGCATTAAACAACGGAGCTTAGTGTCGCTAGCTGCTGTAAAAAAAATCATCGCAAGTCATCGAGATCGCACCGGATATAGAAACGGATCGTTCTTGTTGCATAAATTATAGAAAGATGAGGATTCATTAGGGCGTTCTTTTATTGTCGTTTAATTTGTGAGGTACTTATTTATCAAGTTTTTATTTTATTTTGCATGTGTTATTTGTGTTCGAATACTGTTCCAGAGCCGGACAACAGCGGACAATAGGCGACACGAAACGGACGCGTACTACGGGATAAGAAAAAAGAAGCTACGTTCGATTTTGCTTTTAATGAAAAAACAATCGGTTAAAATTCTTTAGACGTTTTATAGAGGAAGAGTAAACAAAAATATCGGAGACCGTCACATAACTATATGCCACACAGCTAGCATTTTGTGTTATGTAAAGCGATGCTAACGAGTTATGATAATAATAAACACGGATACAAGACACGTGCGTCACAAATACAAAATATATATTCGATTTGATGCAACGTATACCTAAACACACACACACACACACACACACACACACACACACACACACATATATATATATATATATATATATATATATATATATATATGATTGCAACTTCTTGTCAGACGAGTGCCACTCCCTCACACATTTAAAATCCATGAGCCCAAATACCTGAGGGAGTATCTATAAAAAGATGGTGTTAACGACTCTTAGCTTTGTACGACAGCTAAGTCTCTCTCTCGGTTCAAAATGTTGTGATCCATCAACAAGCAAGAGCAAGATAGCCGGCAACAAATTAAACTGCACACCAGCTTAATGCGGGTACTCGCCTTCCGCTTTAGGTTTTTTTAAATCAGAGATTTATTTCTCCTAGAAAGGCTGTCTTCACCACGGCTTACGGGAGCCCTATCCACCCCAATACGCACACACAAATATACACTGTGTTAGTTGGCCGTTGACCCAGAAAAGAGTTCATTCGCCCTTTGGAAGGTCTTGTTTTTAATCCTTCAGGGAGACTAGCCGCCCTCCTCACCAAACAAGTCTGGTGGGGGAACCAGTTTAGTCGCCGGTGACCCGACCATGAGGCAGGTAGTACTGGGTTACATGGTACCAGTAGCATATGACATGACCTGACACATGTGTATATATATATATATATATATATATATATATATATATATATATATATATATATATATACACACACATCCCGTTCTTTTAAAACTCCAGCTTGTCAATATAAACAATGTTACGATAATAATGCTATGAGGAAACAGCTCTTAACATGAGAATGGAGTAAACTGGGCATCAAGAACAACTTTATGTCTAGAGTAAAAATAAAAATTTAAAAAAAAACACGTTTGCGTTACAGATGGAAAATTAGAAAATTGAGTTTATTTTGCTAAATGTTTCTCCCACTGTATTTCTTGTTTAGGTCAAGGTTGAAAAAGATATGTAATAATTGAAATAATAAAATAGAAAAAAACGAATTTGGTAGAAGTTTAGAATTCAGTTCAAAATAAATGTAACATTTTCTATAAGAATTGTTTTTGTCATTGGCTTCCTAGAGTGGAATTGGGAGCAAAAAGGCAAAAATGGGCAGAAAAAAGCACAGATACATAGACGAATGTTGAAAAATATATAACTCTTGCGCAATGGATTCAAGCATGTATCTTGTATTCTTTCTTTCTTTTTTTACTCTTTTCTCGGAAACTGAAGTAATGGTCTTGTTTAAAGATTGCTAATACTGTGATGAAACTGTCAACTTATATTATTTATATTTTTGTAGCCGCCGAACCGAGGTCGCTATATTACATTATTTTTTTGGAGAGGGAGCATATTAATAGTTAATAAAAAAAAAAAACAAGATTAAATTCCTAAGTAATGATTAGAACTGCTGCTATTTCCATGCGTAATAGAAAAATAAATATAAGTGCTTAATTTAATAAGCCATGCTACACGAGCGGCGGTTTATTTTTTTTTCTCTATGAAGTTTAAATCTGTTCTCTTTATTTTAAACTCGTGGATGACCGCCAGAGCAAACTGAGTACAATTTTGTCTATATGCAGGACGCCTTGCTTGCGCTGTTTGCGGTTTATAATGAGAAAGTAAATATTGTTTTCCCCACGTGCTAATTGACTCGCTGAAAAGTCAATCGCAGATTTAAGAGACTGGGGCTGCAGTATATAGAGATCGATGATGTTTTAGGTATTTAGTTTAATTTTTGTCCTACATGGTGATTAGGGATTTGAGTCTGTATAGTGTAAGACTCTGAGACACGTTGTGTGTTGATGACATAGAACCGTAATTAAGTTACTAAATAGAGATAACTTAGGTTTTCTATTCTGGGGCATTCCACGAGGGTTACAGTAAACAAAAATCGCACCGCTTGGACATGGGATGTATTTTAAGTTTTGTTGTAATAAGCTCCTGGTTTGGCACAAACGATGCTAAGATCTTCTTACAAAATTAGCTTATCTAATGAGGGAAGGCGTTTCGTTCTTCCCAGAAATGTACTCGCGTATGTGGAGGTATCCACGGCTTTGAAAATCCGAATGTCTCTATAAAATAGAGCAGGTATTTTGATAATAATAGGAGCTGGTCACATGAGATATAATGTGTAGACGTTGCTGTGTTTATCCCCTTAGAAACTAAGTGTGAGAGAAATTAGAGAATCGGGATTATAACACTGGGAAATGGATATCTTCGTGATTTTTATGCCTGGGTTGTTGTCTGCACTTGTTGGGCAGAAGGGGAATTGCCTTGAGAAGAAAATAATCGTATGATCCGTATATATATATATATATATATATATATATATATATATATATATATATATATATATATATATATATATAAGGTATAATATGTACTAAACTATCAGGCCGACTGTAAAAAGCATGTATATATATATATATATATATATATATATATATATATATATATATATATATATATATATAAGGTATAGTTTATACTAAACTATCAGGGCGGTCGGCGTTACCCGACTGTAAAAACACGCTTAAGTAGTATTTTTTAATGCATAACGCTTATTTATGATAAACAGAAATATTGTAGTCCATTTTTTAAATAAAAATACTACTCACGTTTACATCAAATCCAATACTTAAAAACAGTGAAGCCAGTACAATAACCATTAGGTCAGCTTAGCACTATATTTCCAAAGTGCTTTCAAATCTACTTATTCTTAAAATAAGTAATCTATCATGTGAACCATTCACGTGTTCGCATTCATGATAAATTGAGAAACGGATACAAGTCTGGTAACCCCCTCATACAATTTTGTCAATTAGACCTTTTACTAGTTTTCTTTCTTTATTTTATTTTTTTTTAATAAAAATCGATTAAAAGTTGTCTATATATCTGATTATATATCTATATATATATAAGGCTAAATGCGTGTGACCATTTCGTGTATGTCTTCAAAAGGCTTTTCTCGCACACGGTTCCGATGTCGTTACGATCGCTTACAAGTGTTTATATGGGTCCTAAATTATAATATGTACGATTTGGGAAAGTGCGTCGCACCTAGATTTATTTACGTCGACTTTTACAAAATTATTGCTATTGTGGCTTCTCGCATGTTGATGAGGCTTTTTCGTATAAAAAGCGAAATTAATTCAAAGTTAACAACGAATAGCGTTCTCGGCATTGCGCCCGGAAATGTCCAGAAGCAATCAGCTTTGATCAATTTTGTACATCAGACAATTGTTATTCAATCTGGAAAATTGGGAGCTGGTTCCCCTCCCCCTAACATCTGTTGGGGAAAAAACAAAAACAGTAAAACTTGGGTAAACAACTACGTGACTTCTATTTGACCTCCTTAATTAGGTAAAAAGAAGCAGCAGAGTTAACTTTTATTGCGCACGCCTGTTTTTATAGTTTAATAAATAAAGTCAAACCTGAGTATGTTGCATGTATGTCGTGGTGGCCTAAAGGGTAACGTCTCCCGGGTTTTTTTTTTCACACATTAATTTCCAACTCAAGGGTACGGGTTCGATTATCATACTTACCTACCAAAACATTTTTTTTTATTTAACACCCCCCCGCAGTTTTGATTTACCTCAAGACACCCGGGCATCGCCGGATACCCGCCGCTAGTATATATATCAAAAGCGAAAATGGGTGTATGCATGTATGTGTGTTCGCTTTTTCTGTATGTCAACAAAAGGTTTTTTCAGAGAAGCATCACTCGCTTAACAACTTTAAAAAACTGTTTATATCACATACAAATCGGAATATCTCACAGTTAACAACGAAGCTCGCCTGTATATTTAATTTGCTCGATTTCGGGAAGATAAATATTCAATATTTGTCGGTCGCCGCATGTGGGTTAGTCTTTTTCCTATAACATCTTGGGGTGGGGGGGGAAAAGCGTTCAGCAGTAAATGAATACCATCCCGCAGTCAAAACTTGACCTCATTTTAAACGGGCACATGCTAAATCCAACTAATTAAATAAATTCAAACGCGTTTCCGTTAGCATCTCGCGGTGGGGCAATGGTTTACATAGCAAGTTTTTTTCACACTTTAATTCACAACTTTGCCTCAAGGGTTCGGGTTCGATCCTCATACTTACTTTTTTACCCCCCCCCAACACCCGGGCAACGCCGGGTACCCCTCGCTAGACTAATATATAAAAGCACTTTAGGCTCTACATTAAAACGTCCTGGATATGACCTTAAACTATATCCGATGTGAGGGTCTAGCTTGTGGGTTTTTGGGAATGTGGAGCCACCCTTTAATTGCTATTGTTCCCAGGTCCACTCTGACCCGGATTGGCAGTACTGTTAGTGTCTCAACTATGGGGTTGATAGAAACCGACTTGAAAAAAGACAAAAACAAATATATTCAATGAAGAAAAAAGTTATTCTAATCAACTGGAGTCGGCATTAAATAACCTAAAAAGGGCCGACGTGCTGTAAAACAAAAGCAAACAAAATAACCACACACATCTACATTAAAAATAGTTCAGTATAAAGAATGAGAAATGTCGTCTTACAAATTCTTTTTTTATAGATATATAGATAAAAATATTAAAAAATAGTATGTTGTTACCAAAACAATAGCAAATTTAAGAAACTAATATGTATTCTTAGAAAATACCCACTTGATATGGTAAAATTAATCAAAATACGAGACGTCCACGGCTATGAATCTTTGCAATCGATCTACAAGATTATTAATTCCACGTTGATAAAAAGATATTGGCTGTGATGCAACCGCATTTTTGAAAGCTGTGTTTTAACTCTTCTTTGTACCAAAATGGTTTACAATTTAAAAATGAGTTTAAATGCTTAAGAAGACATGATAATAAGTAGGCGACAGGCCTTGAAAGTATAGAGTATGTGGTAAAGTCTTGTATGCCAAGTCTGTGCGTTCCTGCTGAGTAAATCTTGAAACTTGTTGTCACACGTTTTCGTGGAGCAGATTTGGACCACGTCAATTCACCAAAACAGCCTTTTTCCTTCCAAGGAAGCATTCATTTTGGCGAGTTGATTGTAGTAGATATCTGCTGTAATACTCTCAGTGGTTTCCAAAAAGCTATAATGAACCAAACTGTCAATATAATTTTTTGTTGATGTAACTTTGGCTTTGGGAAGTGTTTATGAGACTCATCACAATCAAGTAATTGCCCATGACGTTTACGATTATTATAAAGGATACACTTCTCGTAACAAGTGAAAATTCGGTCAAAGCAGGGATCATTGCTTTTAGGAATAATACACATTCAGGAGACTTTAAATTTACTTAGTTATCGATTCTGATTTTCTGCTGCAGTACTGATACCAAGTGTCTGTAAAGGTTCTCTGACATTTTGAGAAGAATTTTGCTCAACAACGGTTCGTTGTCAAACTGCATGCTCGCCTCTACCTTCTATTATCTTCAAGGCTCTCGTTTCCACTACGGAATGTTTTGATCCACCTTCGTACTCTCCGATCACCTGTAAACCCCTCTACCCATGCTCTGTGTATATTAGCCGAAGTGTCGATGTCAACATAAGGAGGCGATAGTAACGTTTTGGATTATTACACATTGAGGGCCCTATATGCTTCCAAACATTTTTGCCTGAAAATAAATAAATTAAAAAATATTAATTAGTATAAAACCTTAAAATGAACTACAACTTCTGTGTAAACATGATGTGTCCAAACATATCATTTAAGGCGGTCATTATTTTTGTAACCACCTAATAATATAAAAGAAAAATGAAATATGCGTGGATACATATTTTTGAGATAGTTAAATCATTCTCTGGAAAATAATATCCCGAATATTTTATATTACAAAAATGTATATAAGTCTCGAAAGCCGAAATAATTGTATACACAATTACTGTTGAATTCATGCCAATTTAATATATGCATATTTCGTAATCTGTGTGAAAATTAAATGAATTATATATATATATATATATATATATATATATATATGTATATATATATATATATATATATATATATATATATATATATATATATATATATATATATACTAGGTTGGCAAGAAAGTTCCTGCAGAACTTAAGATTTGGATTTCAAATTATGTATTTACAAATAAGATGGCATTATACTGTCATTATTTTATATTTTAATGGCGTTTTTGGCTCTATTCACTCGTCAGAATTGGACGTGTTTGAACAAATATGTCCTTATTTAAGATAGGTGTATTACAAAATATAAAAAAAAGATAATTTACTCTAGGTTGAAATGCTGCTAGAGCGCGGTATCAACAAAGCGTTTGGAACCAATACTGGAGGTAAAACACACTGATGAGTAAAGAGTTTTCTTAAAAGCGATGCGAGTTGTAAAAATGATGAGCGTAATGGGTCTTGTCGCCTGTTTGCAGTGAACATTTGATTCTTAGTCCGGGTTAATACACGCACAACTGTTCAGATACTTTCATCTGACGTAATATATACGACGATTCCAAACCGCTTCATACGAATTGGAAAGAAAAAGATGATACTAAATTGTACGAAAACCAAATAAAAAAAACACGTTATGATGTCTCATGGTCCTTCCTTCATGCATAAAAACGGCCCGTTTTTTTGATCAGGTTGTGACTTTCGAGGAAAGTTGGTTCTTTACGGCAATGAGCAGTGTCTAGACGGAACCCCACACCAATTTTCCCAACCAAAATTCCATCAAAAGAAAGTCATGCAGACTGTTTAGTTGTCTTCGACCGGTTTTATCGATTACAGATTTTTTTTTTTTAAATTTTCAGGCGAAATCTATGTGTGAGATTCATCAGAAATTTCGACTACAATTAGTCAATTTCAAAGGCACAATTTTCCTCTAAGAGAGTGCCTGACGTTGCTACTGACACCCGGCAGAGGTAGACCGGATTAGGATTCGACACTATTTAATTCGTTAAACTCTCAAATCTCCCACATACCCATTACCACTATTTAAAGCATCTGGAGAACTTGATGTTTGTTCAATGCTTATAAAACCCTAATCAATATCAAAAATGCTCCCAGCGACTTGCTTACCACCAGAACCCAATATTTTTACGTAACTCGCATGAATGCACATTAACGTTAAAAAATTGTGTTGATTCTGATGGTGCTTATCTCGATCAATCAATTTTTTTTCACAGGTTAAATATGTTCATCAGAATTTAAAAAGTAAAACAACGCAAAAAATTTATTGTCAACTTACGTCAGTACTGATCACTCTAGCATGCCCCTTGTTTACACTTTACTGGTTTATATATATATATATATATATATATATATATATATATATATATATATATATATATATATTATATATTATATAGTTAACATCTGAGATATGGAATATATATTATAGTTAACATCTGAGATATGAAATATATATATATATATATTAAGTATATATAAATGTATTAAATAATACACACACGCACACACATCCACAAACACACACACACACACACACACATATATATATATATATATACATGCATATACGCATGGATGCATGTACACGACTTTATCACACGGCTAGATAGTATATGTCCATATACCCACACTCCCATTATATTACAATCTGTATACCATGATATTAAGGTTTCAACCTGACCTGTTAACAACCTGCGTAGTGTATGCAACACTTCCATCACGCCCATAGTATTACACTTATTGCCGAATACTCCCCTATATCAACATCGTCACATAATGTAAAGACATGCAAAGATTGGTTAACACAGACACCCGATACAGAACAATCCAAAAACCTATCAACACACCCACGTTTGATTTGATTCAAAAACGTGTCTATACGTAATCATATATGCAGCCCAATAGTGTATTTGTCACCTATTGTTCCTATTTTTCAACCTGGAGAAAAGGAACAAAAATAAAAATTGTCTCGGTCGTGAAGGATTGCTCCTCCACTGACAGAGAACAATAAATTAAAGTGCAGCATCTGATGAACAGATGGTATTTATTTGCTCCCCCACCGAGCAAATTAGGCACAAGGCCAATTTTTAATGTGAGGAGTGAAGGGAGGGGGAAGGGAAAAAGGGGAGCAGCTACCGAGAGGTGGGAAATGGGAGCTGGTTAAAGGTCAGGCACGTGGGGTTGCCCCCACATCTGGTCTTTGCTAGTCATAGCTAGTCATAGCTTGCAGCATCTGCCGGAACAGATGGTATTTATTTGCTCCCCCACCGAGCAAATTAGGCACAAGGCCGATTTTTAATGTGAGGAGTGAAGGGGAAATGGGGACCAACTCCCCGGGGAGTAGGGGAGCTGGATTGTGACAATTGGTATGAAGGGTTGCCCCTACATTGACCAAGGTCTTATATGTGGGGTCGCCCCCACATATGGTCTTTGCTTGCAGTATCTGCCGGAACAGATGGTATTTATTTGCTCCCCCACTGAGCAAATTAGGCACAAGGCCGTTTTTAATGTGAGGTAAAAACCAGCTCCCCTAAAAGGGGTCACTCTGGTTACCAAAAATAATAATTGTCCCAGTATAGAGGGTTTCCCCTCCATTGACTGGTACAAATTATCTTAAGTGCAGTATCTGCCGGAACAGATACTACACTTTGATCTTGTCCCGAAATTTGTCACCTATTTATATATATATATATGTCTGTTATAACTCTACTGTACACCAACACCTAATTCATCTTATAGTTCCACAGCTGCTTACATCTTATAGTTCCACGGTTGCTTACATCTTATAGTTCCACAGTTGCTTACATCTTATAGTTCCACGATTGCTTACAAAAACCTGCAAAAGAAAATTAACCTAATATTTAGACATAAACAAATACTTAAATGGATTTATACAACTTTATGTTAGATTCAAGGATACCATCTCTTCTGATGATGCACTTTAGTTTATTTATCCTTAGTCAATGCAGAGGAACCCCTTCCATACGACCAAAATCTGTACGTTTGCCTACTGCCTGATTCTGCTTAGCTTGGTTTCCATCGTATTAGAACGATCTTGAATCATATTTTGCTTTCGTGGAGAAGCAAATAAATGTCAATTAAGAAGCCCGTATATCTTTAAGACCACGTCTTTGTTAGTGACTGTTATCCATGTAATTTACTGGTCTCTACATCTACTGTTGTTACCTTAATGTTGGTCTTTATTGTTGTACTTCCATCTACCCAGAAATCTAAACAACTGAAACTCTTAATTAATCTATATCTCACGAGACGTATCAACGTCTACCCTAATATCCCCATATAGTCGATTAACAAGTGTCATGCTGGAAATTAGTTTTTGGCGTCTAGTGGGAGAATAATTTTGATCAATTGCTTCCAACCGGGTTAATCCTTACAGATTAGTTATTAATGTTTTGACATGTGATCTTAAATTTAAAATATACATATACCTTAGATTTTTATCAGTTCGTATCATATATTCAAAATGTGTGTGCATTCATATCTAATTATTGCAGTTCTGTTATTTCAAACATAAATGAAAGCTCTATTTGAATCTCTTAATATAAGACTTACAGGGTCCTGTCGGTGGGGCATTAGAATACGCCGAGTGCCCCCCTGCAGAGGGTAAAAGTCCCTCAATGGTTGTCCTGGATATAGCCTTAAACTATATCCAGTGGTGAGGCCACAGCTTGTGGGCTTTGGGGAGTGTGGAGCATCCCTTTAATTACCATTGCCACCAGGTCCATTCTGACCCGGAGTAGTAGTACCTGTTAGGGTCCCAAGTATCGGTTGAATAGAAACCGACGTGAAAACAACAAATATATTCTATTAAAAACTTTTCTTCAAAATTTTTGGATTCGGCATTACATAACTCGAAAAGGATTGATATGCCGTAAAACAAAAACAACCAACCAACCAACAAGATGTCAGAGGATTGACCAAGTGACAACTGTTGAAACCTGTTCTTTAAAGTGTGCTCTGCACGTGCTTACTTAAAGCATGTGTTAAGTAAATGTCATCCCATTTTTAGGCAGTCATTGTCATTGTTAATATACTTCAAAATATTAAAAGCTGTACCAGATAAGAATTAGATGAAAAACAATATGGCTTTTATTGTATAGCCCTTGTTTCTATTGGAAGATTTTTGGGTCATTATGAAAACATATATGTTCTCTATGAACAATAGACCAACACTTTCTATTGTCACGCGGTTGATCTTTTAATTCGCGAGCTAGGCTTCTTCTTCCTCGGAATAAAAATTTCTAAGAAGGGTATACTTCTAGATCTGTAGAAACGGTTTATAATCGAACTCTTTGTGTTAGATATAGTGTTGCTGATTTTGGAATTTATTATCGCTTTGGGGTAGCAGAGGAAGTTTCTACTGAAATCTAGTCATTGTCATGGTTCATGTCTTTAGGACAGCTACTTTACATAACTAGTAGCTTCTCGGCTATATGAATAAGCATTCCCAGATACTAGGTGAAGGTTTACCGTGGTACTTTTTATCCCGAAAAAAGTTTTGTTAAATGCGGAGTTTAGATGTTTTGGAGAAGTTTTGCTATATCCAAATATAAACACTCACTGCAGTAAAATAATAAGGGCATACAACAGCAAATTCTAAAATGAGTGATGTGGTTCTCCACTTCGAGTGAATTATTTTATGAATGTGTTCCAGTCATGGATGCTGTTTCGTACTTATTTTCTCTATCACAGGTTATTTGTAATTAAGCGCATCTCAGGAAAGAAGACTCATCATCAACGAATATCTGTTTATTCTAGCTATACACAGCCTTTTCTATATAGATATATCAATAGCTCCTCTATATTTCTATATGTGCATCTACGTTGTTTAAGAGTGTATACTATACATGCTGAGCATTTGATATATTTTTATAGATCTTCAGTTATTAAGTGGGGTGCTTTAGAGGACAAGTATAAGGATGAATACAAGCCGCTAATTCCTTCGAGAGCGGCAATAAAGAACGCACGGCAATTGCCTCGTTTATGCGACGGCGTAAAACACAGCAGCGAACGGAATAACCTCGTCTCTCGACAAGACAATCACTTCTGAAAACGACAAATTCTCCGCTGGAAGCAAAAGCAATTCTGAAACGTCGGATGCGATGGCGAACAAACTGAATAAAACATACATAAATATAAAGAAATGGCAACATGGACGAAAATCAAGCCAAACAATATTAAGATAAATGACACATTCTTGAAACCCGTCTATCAAATGTACGCGTTTCACAAGGTAATATTCCTATAATATAGTGCGATATGCAAACATAATTAACACGCTGCATATATATATATATATATATATATATACATATATATATATATATATATATATAACTACTTCATTTACTCACATAAATTAATATACGAAAGTATGAATTTATGCGTAAACTTTAAGTATTTACTTCAAAAGTGCTCAATACGTAGAGCTAGTTAGTAAGATATAAAATATATATGGCGATAAAGCTACACTAGATTTTTTCCGCGTTTCATCCACTCTGTGACTCATCAGGCTTATACGCATAAGTCTGACTAGTCCTAGAGTTGATGAAACGCAGAATATTCAGAAGCTTAATCGCCATATATATTTTATACCATACTATATATATATATATATATATATATATATATATATATATATATATGTGTATATATATATATATATATATATATATATATATATATATATATATGTTGGGAAGATTAATCGGTATTGGAAACAAGAAAAATCGAAAGAGTTGGGGGTATCAGAGTCGGTATCGGAATCGAAACAATTGATGCCTATTTCCGATGACAAAACGATTCTTTAAATTGTCTTTTTTTTAATTTAATTACACTGAAATCTCCCATCGCTGGTAATAATTATGAAATATTACATATTTATTGATTTAAAATTACAAGTAAAACTAAAATCGAAAAAATAATCCTCCACATATGTATTTTCACGTTTAGAACAAGTTCTGTACATTTAACATCTGTTTTTTTACGGGAACCATGGGAAATAATTATCTCATAGTTTAATAATTAGAGATTAATAAAGAATCGGAATTGGAATCGGGCATTATATCAGAATCGGGAATTTAGCACAGAATCGGTAATTGTATAAGAATTGTTAAATATATTGGAATCGCCCGATCGCTAATAAATATATATATATATATATATATATATATATATATATATATATATATATATATATATATACATGCTTGAATATGTTTTTAATATAAGTCATGAGTCAAACCTTATAATATTTATATATACATATATATATATATATATATATATATATATATATATGTATATATATATATATATATATATATATATATGTATATGCTAGCATTTCAGCCCGGCGTTGCCCGGGTGTTTGGAGGTGTATGCTGAGCAAAAATCAAAAAAAAAAGAGTAATGTTTTTTTAATTTGACCCCTATTATGACCCCTTAAACTTTATAGTTTCGGGCTCAAATAACTTTATTAAGTTAGACCCAGGTTCAAGGTACCTATATCTAAAATTTCAAGTGTCTAAACCCAAAATTGTTGGAGGAGTTTGGTAGAGTTTTAAAGGTCAAATCGTTGAAATTTGACCCCTTTACAGCCAAATTTCTGGCTGACCCCCGTCACATCGATTTTCCCAAATCTCAGTACCCGATATTTCAAATTTCGAGTCTATAGACAAAAAATTGACAGAGTTATTGCGTAGGGAAATGTACACAGACAGACAGACAGACAGACACGTTCACTTTTATAGATATATATATATATAAGCGTAAACAGGTAATAAAACATGTAAAAACACTTTGAAAATGAGTTAAAAATCATCTTTTATCTGAAAAAGAAAACACTTGATAAGTGGATAGTCCCTAATCCGCGGAGATTCAAAGAAATACTTTCCTTCTCATCAGAGAGTAGGAATAAGCACAATGCGGGATCGGATTTTGCATGCAAAAGTATTTGATCAAACTACAATTAAGTCAAAGATCTTACATGATAAAAAATGTGAAGCAGAGGGAATATGGTGAAGAAAAAGGTTATT
>NC_136515.1:11938559-12016059 GCF_053919585.1 Euprymna scolopes
CTTCCAAGGCGACGACACAACATATATATATATATATATATATATATATATGTGTGTGTGTGTGTGTGTATATATATATATAAATATATATATATATATATATATATATATGTTTTATTTTATATTACCGTATTTCTCTGCTAAGTTACATTATTGTTTCAGCTACCCGGCCGTTTTTGGCCGTCTGTAGCTTCCTCAGACTTTCACAGAAAGTCTCTAAAAAATAAATAGAAACTCTGAAAACATCTTGTCTCCAAAAAAACATTGTAATACCTACACGTATTTTCATCAATATAGATAAAAACAAAAATGTTATAAGTCCTAAGACGTACCTATCATCCGTACTGTAAAAGACTGCGGAAGCTACAGACGGCCAAAAAACGGCCGGGTAGCTGACACAATGATGTAACTTAGCAGAGAAATACGGTAATAAAAAATAAAACGCATATTTGCTCTACAACATTATTGACAGTTCCTTTAAGTTTTTATTAATTACCATTTCTACTCTATATATATATATATATATATATATATATATATATATATATATATATATTAATATGCATATATATAATTTTTATCTCGCTAATATATTTAAGTTCAATAATCGATAGAGAAAAGTCTCTAAAATAATTAATAGGAACTCTGCAAATATCTTCTCTTCAAAAACCCATTGTAATGCATACACTTAGTTTCATCAGTTGAGATAAAAACAAAAAAAAATGTTATACGTCCTAAGACGTTCCTATCAATCGTACAGTAGTTCGATGGGTGATTGGGATAGTTTCCATACATTTATATCAGATCTACATCTGTTTAAAAAGAATATGTCCTCAATAATGCCACACCTGACAGAATAATTTGTCGTAGGTTTAGACCGTTTCATATACTCCGAAAAAATCCAGAAAAAAAAACAAAAAACAAAACAAAATCAACCGCAGTTATCTCCAGAATGTACTCCTTCCATTGCGCACAGAATTTACTACTTGTATTGCTACGAATGGAATGGGTGTACTGAGAATAAAGACGCTGTCAGGACAACAAAAAGAGTGCGAGAAGTTGTATTCTAAGATTCCAGGACACAACTGGCTTTGGCGGCCTTCCAATTATAGTTTTGAAAAAGCTTCAAACAGAACCAGCTCCCATACTTACAAAGCTGCATAAGCGTTATCTTAATTAGAAGTGCTTCTCACCACCCTATAAAACCTCATCAGTATGCCCTGCATTTAAGAGTTTAGGGGATTGGTCATTTTCCTCTCAGTACCGACATATAAGTCTCCCCTTCCTTATGAGTAAATTTCTGGAATATGCGTTAAATGGAGAAATATAAAACCACTTGAGTAAAAACAACCTTCTCCGCGAAAAGCAACATGCTTTTCGATTCTGCAAGTTCACATGGGATATTCTAACAGTTATATATTATAGGGTTAGAGAATCTCTCGACGGAGGGTTCCTTTCTAGGGCACTCGTTCCTGAAATATCAAAGGCATTTGGTAGGGTATGGTTTAAAGGTATTCTTCTAAATTTCTCTAGCTGCCGAATAGATGGAAATGTCTTCATAATTATTAAATCACCTCTGTCTGAAACGTTCATATATAAAGTGGTTGATGGGAAGAAACAAGAAGCTTAGAGTATTAATGCTGCTGTCAAACAAGGGTCAAGGTTGGACCCAAATATTTTTCTATAACAATTATGTACCAAATCACATCTTTGGATAATTTATAGACATTTATGATGACGACACTACCATTCATGGTAACACATCAAACGCTATAAGTGACCAAGTTCTAACTGATTCTTTTTCTCTGATTTTGATCACGTGGTACAATGGGGAAATAGGTGGGGGCTTACTTTTAATGCATATAACACCAAACTACTATATTTGCATCATCAACGCCTTGATTCCAATCGGGCATCGATTGAAATGAATTTATCTCGTCGTGAGGAAGCCCCATGATTTGACAAGCTCTTGGGCTTGAGCTTTACTCCTGATCTAAAATGGAACACGCAAATCAAATATGTTGCCAAGTTCGCTGGAAATATGATAGAAATCTCTATCGCTCCAGTGGATATCTAACTTCTGATTCAATTCACTTTCTATATAAAAGCAGTATACGTCCAAGAATTGAGTTTTGTACCCATATCTGAGCAGGAGCTGCGAAATCTTATCCTGCCTTAGAACATTTCAAATTATACTTCGTAGCCTAGCGGGGGGGTCCCATTTTCACTTCCCTGCTTCCTCTTTTCCACAGAAAAGTTATGACGCGTATGGCTCTGCTTTATAGTTATTTTCATCGAAAAGGGCTCGTCTGAGCTTCAATCTACGGCGCCCTTTCGCAAATCATCATGAATAACACTCCTTTAACCGAAATAACTATCAAAACCTAAACCAAAACGTAGAGTCCAAGAAAAGTTTTTTTTTCTAAGAAGTGCATACCTGTGGAACTCTCTTCGGTTTGTCGATTTTCAGCGGAGTACAATTTGATAGTGTTCAAGTCAATGTAAACACATTCTTGATAGAGTCGTACCCAGGCTTGATACGTGGTTACTCATATATGTTTCTATGTCTGTATTGCTTATCTTGTCTTTACTCTATCACCGTTCCTTTTTTTCTACATTTTTTCGTCCTTCCCTTTTTATTTTTTATCGTTATTGTCATAAATGTTTATAATTTTAGATTTGTTTAGATTCTATCATATAACATTAAAATCATATACTATGTTACTATTTAAATTATGACTATATTTTAGGTTCTGTATAACATGAAACGGTCGATAGAGAATTTTTATTATAATAAGTACTATATTTGCGCAAATTTAATCATTAGATTTACGCTTAGTAAACAACCTCGCATCGCCGAGAGAAAGAGGTAAAGACAGAGACAGAAAAATGTATTCAACCGTCTAAAATACTAAAAAAACTAAAAAAAAAACTTGTATATAATATATTATAAATATACAAGTGTATATTAGTTACGCCTGTCTGCCCCCAAGGCACTATCCATCAGTTTTAGCTACCCTACTTCATGGAAGCAGAAGAATTTCTGTCACAGTTAGGACTATTTATGGGACGCAATCCCTTAAAGTGTTTTTTTCTATCCTTTTAACTTAGGCTTATTTCTAGAGGTAATAGTTTTTTTCTTCTTTCTTTCAGACATCCGTACATGAAAAAGTTGTCTGACCAAAAACACTTCATTTTTAATTATATTTCGTTATTAATTGAATGGATTTGTTTATTTTACCAGCTTCTATATGTATAACTTATAATATTCCGATTTTTTCCCTTATTAATTTAATTCGTATTTAAGTCGATTACACATACGAATATGGCCCATTTCATCTTCAATATATATATATATATATATATATATATATATATATATATATATATATGTATATATATATATTTATATTGAAGATGAAATGGGCAATATACATATATATATATCTATATAGAGAAAATAAGAAAGGAACAAACCGTATTATGTGTTCACCAACGTTTCGTCTTTATTTCGAGACTTCCTCTGGAAGTCTCGAAATAAAGACGAAACGTTGGTGAACACATAATACGGTTTGTTCCTTTCTTATTTTCTCTATTTTGTCGGAATACTATTTCCATTATTTCCATCATATATCTATATATATATACCTATATTATATATATATATATAAATATATATATATATATATATATATATATATATATATATATATATATATATATAAATATTACACGGAAATTACATAATTGTCGATGCAATAATTTATTTCAACCTTATGGTATTTTCAAGCATCTAAACTAGACAATTACATTTTTGATAATCAAAAATGTAATTGTAAGTATCAAAAATGTAATTGTCTAGTTTAGATGCTTGAAAATACCATTAGGTTGTAATAAATTATTGCATCGACAATTATGTAATTTCCGTGTTATATTTTTATGTTATTGGTCTGTTTACCATATTGAGCTCTCATACCCGGATTTCCTCCTGGAATTATTCCATTATAACACTATATATATATATATATATATATATATATATATATATATACATATATATATATATATATATATATATATATATATATATATATATATATATAAATGAAGCTATATAGGGAGAAAAAGGAGATAAAACAATAAGGGAAAAGCGAGACATATATGAATACCGATATTTACCATCTGCCACACATTGTATACAACCAAAACGCTGTGGCGCCATAGAGTTTTCATTCTTACTTTGACAACACAAGATGTTAGATAATACTTATACTAAAAATGGAGCAAATAACCAACCGCCTCATCCTATACAACAGCCAAAGGTATGCATTCCTTCACACAATAAAGTAGGCATGCATTTGATCAACGACTGTTTAAAGACATAAAAATACAATCCCCACTCTTTTTTTTATATGTTCTACGCAGATTGTGATCGCGATTATGCAGCCTGTTCTGACATTATGTACCATGGTTGTCACGGAAGGCAGGCTATGTGACGAGTAAATGTATATGAACTGAGCATTTCTGCTTTCTCTCTCCCCCTCGAATGATAATAATAGCTAAACACGTACATATCATGGCTATCAGTTTTGAACGTACTCTACCATGTATTAGTTTAATTTCTATGTCAGGCTTTACGTTTACATAAACGAAATTCTTTTTTAAGGAATATGAATGCACACGCACACTTCGCCATATATATATATATATATATATATATATATATATATATATATATATATATATATATATGCATATATATATATATATATGAATTTTACGTTCATATATATGAATATACATATATCAATTATACGTTCATATATATGTGTGTGTGTGTGGGTGTATGTGTGTGTGTGTGTGTGCGTGTATCTATATGTAATATTGCCCGAAAAGGTGATATATCTGTGAGTTGCCTGCCAAGGACACAAAAGAGGAAACTAAGTAAAAAACTTTACACTAAAATAATCCCACGGCAAATAAAAAAAAAAAAATTAAAAGCTCCTCTGCCAGAACACTATATAAAAAAGTACGAAAATTAATACATATTGCATTAGTAAGTGAAGGTTCTTTTACACCAATTGTCATAAAATTTTAATCGTTTAATAGTATTATAATCTTGAAACCTTGAAAATTATTACGTTGTTTCGTCCCAAAGAACCACATATCAAATAAATTAAATATTTTATTTGGATAGGAGTAGTATTACACGTAATACCATTAGCGTATGAAGCGATACTCTTTGCGTAAACAAAAGGGACTTAGGTAGTTCGGACAATGTCAACACATTTTTAATTTTCGACGTAATATTGAGGAGCCTGGACTGACGTACAGGCGGCCGGGTTTCAATCCTGGGTCGAGGTAGTTGCCTGTCTAGTCGCACTGATGAGCTGCGAAACTGCATGTGGATAACTATGTATATATATATATATATATATATATATGTATATATATATATATATATATACTAGCAACGCTGATGAGCTGTGAAACTGCAGTTGGATGACTGTATATATATGCATATATATATATATATATATATATATATATTCTAGCAAAAGTACACGTCGTTGACTCGGTTCACAAACAGCCTACACAAAATGGACTGTGGTTCATGAAAGTATGATAGGATATGAAAAGGAAGGGTTGTAAAGAGATTGCTTTGAATTTGGGAGTATCAAAACCAAAGCAATATATGATGAAAGTAAAAATAAAATAGATAAACCCCATAATTTATTATACCATACCTGCCCACACTTAAACACTTATCACAATATTTTGTTGATCTATATAAAAAAAAACCTTGTGCAACTTTTTGACATATTTCCATTCTATGGAGGTCAGGCCCGAATGAATACCCCATGATGTTATTATACCATATTTCTTCAAACGGAAACCTAATTATCAAAGTATACTTACGCAGATAGATATGAAAAGTGTTTTTTTTATTAAAGTCTGTGCCTATCCCCATTCTCTGGTGGCCAGCCGCGAACGCAGACCCTACAATTTTATTATACCATCCTTATTAAAGTTAAAAGATACTTATCAAAGTATTATTATGTATATCTATATCAAAAAAAAACTTGTAAACGTTTTTTTTTTTAGTTTTTTAAAATAAGTTTATTTCCATAATTTGTGGACCAGGTGCGTAAGCAGACCTCACAATTTTAATGAATCATTATTATGCCAGATCAAACATACCCATTCCTGTGTCTCGATACATCTTCTATCATTTGGTGTGATCAGTTTTCTATAATAGTCAACGACATAAGAGCCTACTCGTGACCAAACACACGCACAGACGTTCAGACTAACACCCGAAAGTATCCTGTACCTCTATAAGGCCACCATTCGCCCATGTATGGAGTATTGCTGCCACATCTGGGCTGGTGCATCTGCTACTAGTCTCTTGCCCCTTGAAAATGTTCAAAAGAGAGTCGCAAACCTGATAGGCCCTGAACTGGCATCTAAGCTTCAGCCTCTGTCCCCTTGACGAAATGTTGCATCCCTCTGCCTTTTCTACAAGTATTTTAGTGGTGAATGCTCTGACGAACTGCAATCACTTGTGCCCCCACGACGTGAGCACCCTCGACAAACCCGACAGGCTGCTAAATCCCACCCCCACACTGTAGAGATCCCTACATGTAAAAGATGTTTTTACTCCAATAGTTTCTTCCCCAGAACATCTAGACTCTGGAATTCCATTCAAGGTCCCTGCTTCCCCAACAGTACTGATGTGCAGAAGTTCAAGTGTAACGTGAACCGACACCTTGCTGCCCAAATCCCTACATAGTACCCCAGTAGTGTTTCCCCTGATAGTATCCCCCTACACCAAAGTTGCAATTTGCCTTGTTTGGGGTGAAAATGTAAAAAAAAAAAAAAAAATTATAGATATAATGCTATCTTGTCCCCAAGTCTTAAATGTCTATCTTAACGTCCCGTGTCTCGTCTATTGGGAGCTCTTTAATCATCTTGGGCAGTGCTGTTTTATATATGTGTTATTCACTACTCAGGCGTCTCGTCGCAGCAGCAATGGAGTTGATCGATAGATGGCGTTTTTTTTCATATTTGAGACTGTCACTTTCCTCATAAGGAGACCCTTTTAACCTAATTTGCCATTATCTAACATAAGGGTTTTACAACTTAGAAACAAGTTGGATTTATATTTGATCAGTAAAAATTCCCCCTGCGCTGTTAAAATTGAAAGAAAAAAATGGTCTAGTCGACTAAAGAATGTTCTTTTACTTCTGACCATGTGTAAATACATATTAACAGTTCAAAATTACTTTATTTTTAACAACTACACACTTATTTAAGGAAAGTCAAAGCAGAAACGAGTAAGACTCAAGCACTAAATGTGTTGGTTTCTATTCTAGCTTATCGCATTGAGTAATATTTTAAAACTTTTGAAATCAATATTATATATTGGGTACAATATAATTAGCAATGCCCTCTTTACTATATGATAAATATCAAATGTGCACGGTTTGATATATCATTTATACGTATACCTTATGACTGGGCTACGCCAGAAGAAAGCTACTATACATAGTTTATGATAAAATAATCAATAACCATATTTTAGGGCTAGTAACGCCGGAGTGGCTGCTATGCATTGGCTG
This sequence comes from Euprymna scolopes, assembly GCF_053919585.1. Classification (NCBI taxonomy): domain Eukaryota; kingdom Metazoa; phylum Mollusca; class Cephalopoda; order Sepiida; family Sepiolidae; genus Euprymna; species Euprymna scolopes. The sequence continues at coordinate 11,946,182 of NC_136515.1, forward strand.
TGTGAATACAATCTTTGAATATTTCAATGTATATTATTGCAGAGATCCATCAATTCTATTCTTTTGTCAATTCCTCTATTGTTTAGTCCATCTAATAAGGCGGTCGGGCATTGTCCTCTGAAAACAAATACAAAAAACAAAAAAAAGGAGGAAAAAAACATGATTTCCTTTCTTCGGGATAGAGCATAAACAAAGCCAATCTACATTGAAAATTTAGCAATGACACAAATGCATTACAATGATATAAATATTTACACCCGTAAAATAATGTTTGATTAAGTATTCAGATTAGTAAAAAAAAACATAGTAATATGCGTTATTTTCTCAATGTTATTTTCATGCGTGTGTAGCGCGTCAAAATGAAGTTGCGCACTTCGGATTAAACGGTTATGAATTGCGGTCTTTGTTCTTACTGTGCAAACCTTCCTGGCTCGGCAATCAATGTTATATTTCCTCTTATGTAATTAGTGTCTGGTTTCGGTATACTAGTTCAGCCTTCTGCTCAGAGTGCCTTCTCCATCTAATCTCTATTGTTGTTGCCACAAATTTCAGCGGTGTATTGCTTCAAGAGTTCTGCTAAAACCATCTCACATTTTTACTATGCTCTACCAATTCCTACGCATTGACCTTGCTACTTCTTCACTGGCTGCTATCTTCAATCAATGCTGTAAGTCGATATCACCTACACTCATTTCTCGTTTGCATACAACCTAAACAGTACACATTTCATTATAATAATATGGTATGAACCCAAATATTCTATTGGAGCGATCGGTTTCCCTGATATTTTTAGTGGCAAAATTGTTCAAGAATGACATCCGGAATTACGGCAGGGATCACAAGAAGGTTCCAAAATCCTAAGTGAAAATTATTTTTGTGGATCGATAAAGATTTGAACTCAGAGCATTCCGGAGCTTAGTCTGCGTCGTTAAAGACTAGATCACCGAAACCTCAAGGCCATTTGTCTACGCATTAATTTTAGCATAAATTTTCTCTTTGCTTTTCCTTCCTTTCTTCATATGGTGCGTATACTTTATAAATATCAGAACAAAATTGATAGATTTTATATTCCCTGTTTCTAGCTTAGTAATAAGTATGGTTAAACAAGATGGTGATAAAACCCACATATTTAAACAGTAAAATACACAATTTTTCGTTCAACTGATGCTGTTAAATCGTATAAAAATTATCAAGATATATTAATAAAGTAACACCCAAACTTATATATATATATATATATATATATATATATATATATATATATATATATATATATATATTTATTATTATTATTATTATTATTATTATTATTATTATTATTATTATTATTATTATTATTTACTTTTAATCCGAATTGTTTAAATAAAAAGGTTTGGTAAATCAATGCACACACACACAAACACACACACACACATACACACACACAAACACACACACCCACATATATATATATATATATATATATATATATATATATATATAATTTAGAGACAAGGATGTGTGCCAAAGGTAAGGAAGCATTTTTTTGATACACTTGAAAGTTTAGATAAATTAATCTGCAACCGGAAACTCGATCAAATATTGGACATATCTTTTGTTCTCGTGAGTAAGGAAGGTGGCATTTAACTTACACTGCTGGGACACTATGATTTAATATACGGTCTTGTTTTTAAATCCCGAAACCAGTTTAATTGTAGACAACTTATTATACGTGGAATTATATAATGATCATTGTGAATTCAAGAAATTTATTTCATTCACCGATCTTAGGTGATTACATAATTTAGTGACTAAATATTTTTTTCCACGAATGGTAGAAAAAATTCCAACTAATTATTTTTATATAGTTTGAAATGTTAAAAAACGTGCAATACTCTCTCTCTCTCTCTATCTGCATATATATGTATATATATATATGTATATATACATGTATATATGTATATATATATATGTATACATATACAACTATATATTAATGTATATATAAGAATATATAAATAATCTATATACATATAAATATACAACTATATATTAGTGTATGCATAACAATATACATATATCATATATGTATGTATATATATGTATATATATATGCATGTATATATAAATATGTATAAATATACAACTATATATTAAAGTATATATCACAATATATATATATATATATATATATAATACAGATATGTATGCATATATTTAAAAAAAATTAAGAAGTACTCATTAGATAAATGTCTTATATGCCCCATTATACAAAACATACCTTCAGCCGTTAAAACGAGATATTAAGAACCTAATATATCCTAACATAAAAATGCAGCAAAATCCGAAATTTAACCATTCGATAAAACTGCTTGTCTGTTAAAATAATGCCCAAATATTGAACACTTCCATTATGCCGCTATAACCCTGCTAGACAAATAGGCAAGGAATAATATCTATTTGTAAGATGAAAAATAAGGTCGTTTTTTAACGTCCACCATGCAAAAGATCATAACTCCTTTCATATTAATTTATTTAAGGTAAATATTACCATTAGAATGGGCACACTTTATTCAACGAGAGAAAAAGATTACTATTCTCATTCCTATAGAAATCCGGAGTTCGGGAAACGATGAAGCTATTGAAGGCCGATTTTGAATCATCTGTGTTTTTTATAATATTGTTACGCGCAAGTAAGTGAGATGCTTGAAAAAGTGATAATCGGTTCGAGGTCCAATGCATTTTTCGGATGAGGCAGTGTCACGTAAATGTAGCGCTTCTCTGGCACTAAACCACTCTGACACACGTTGCCGGTTGTTATAGAAGATCCACTTATCACCATATGTCACAATCCATTCGAGAAATTGGCCGTTTCTGTTGAGCGCAGAAGATATTTCACAACGATTTGTCGAGTATCGTTCAATTAATGCGGCACCCATTTTTCCAACTTGTTTACATTTCTAGTTGATTTAAATGGCGAAGGGCTACTAAATGATCCAACTAGAGTTACGAGGCAACGTCTCTCGTGCTTTTCCAAAGACAAGCTTCAATTAAGACTCTTAAATGCCCGTTATAAAACGCAGTGGGCTGGCCGCGACCGTCTTCATCTTCGAGGCTCTCGACCCCATTGCGAGATTTCTTGAACCACCGTTGTGCAACACGTTTGCTAGTAGTTCTTGGGTCAAACGTACTGTTGATATAATAAACTATCCCGGTAGGTTTTCGGCCTAGTTTGGACTGGAACAAAAAACTCGTGCGGATTTGATGTTTCTCCATGCAGTCGAAAAGCCTGCAAAAAATGAATTAGAAAATTAAGAACGAAAACGAATAAAATTGTTCGATAGAGTAAAACACGTTTACAGTTGATATATATCACGGCTATATATATCAATGAATTAATTCAGAAACCATGTATAAATTAAACATAACTGAGAAAACGATATGTTTTTTTTCTAATTTGTTCTAATCTGATATTCGTTTGTTTCGTTAGTAGCAATCTCTTTGGTGTAATTAATTATTGTTACTTTATTGTTTTCCTATTTCGGGCATTTGTCTTAAAAAGCTATTCATTCTTAAAATATTATTATATGTGTATGTTTCTGTGAATGACAGTAATATTGACATTTTTCATTAAATGCCTTGTTTCAAAGGTTATTTTGACCATACCTGATGCCAATGGAGAGATTGGTCAGGTTTTTTAGAAATATTGTCTGTCTATTGTGTGTGGAATGTCTGATTTGTCGTAGACAGTTCTTATGATTAGTTAACAATACATGTATTCCCGCCGGAAATCTCGGGCAGATTTAGTTTAAAAATTCAGCAGAATATTCGGTGCAGATCTGAAAAATTGTCTTTGTTTCGTGCTTAGTCTGATTTGTTCGATGATGCGCGATTGTCGGCGGCTCGTTTTACTGGAGATTTAGTTTTAAAATATTGATTGAAAACAAAATTTCGAAGTGTAAACTAAAACATTTATGAATAACACACAGTGTACTTAAATCACCATTTGATTGTTTTCAAGACTCGGAAGCAACTCGAGGATAAGTGTTAATGGGTGTACATGAGCATAGGAAATTTTATTAATTGGATTACTGAAGGGGATAGTTCATCAAAGACTTGTTAACATTCGACTTAAAGACAATTAAATTGTAATCAGCTGGAATGCAGGCACACGCCAGAGCGTTGCACAGTCGTGCAGTTCTAAGAAATGAGCTTTTTTCATGGAAAGAGTGTAGGAAATTATTGATATCGTAGAAGAACAGACATAGAGAAAAATAGTAAATGCAAGAACTAATAATAAGTAGGGCAAGGACAACAGCCTATGCTTTTCATTGTGTTAACTCTTGAGTGTGTATCCATTGATATGCTATTAGGGTTTATATTAAGTTATTTGGTTCATGCTTTATTAACTGTGTCTAACTATGGCGGATATATATTCGGGAATCAAAACAATGATCAGAATATTCTATTGCCATAGCCCTAAAATAACACAAACACGATTAGCACAATAACATAATCGTTAAAAATAATATATTTAAAATATATTTAATAATGAAAGTAAACAAATAAAATTAAAATTCATGTACAGATAGCAATAAGAGCTTATAGTTTGTTTTAAAAAAAAACGCTCAGGTTTCGAAAAAATAAAAATATTACAAATCGAAGATGTTAATATCGGTAAAAATGTCAACACCAAACTCATAATATATATATATATATATATATATATATATATATATATATATATATATATATATATATATATTCATCAGAACAAAATTATATAACAATTAACTAGCATGGAAACATGGGATTACAAAATATTACTGGAAATATCAAGCTATGAGTTCTATCCATTAAAAGCAAATACATAAATCACGTATTGAATGTTTAAATTTATCGAATTAATAAAAAATGTATATATATATGTATATATATATATATATATATAAACTATATAAAAGGGTTTTAAATATTAATATAAACTACAGAAGAAAAACTTTATAAAGAATGTATGTATGTATATATATATATATATATATATATATATATATATATATATATATATATATATACATGCTTTATAAAGTTTTTCTTCTGATGTTCATATTCATATTTAAAACACTTTTTGTTATTTATTTAAAAGTAAAATACAATTATATATATACATATTTATATAGTTATTCATTTATTCAGACATATAATATATATATTTATGTATGCATATAATATATATAGAGAGATATGCATATATATATATATATATATGTAAAAACATAATATATAAACAAATGTATATATATATGTATACGCACACAAACATATATATATGTGTGTGTGTGTGTATGTGTGTGTGTATTTATATACAAATGCATTTGTTAATACATCATGTTTTTACAAAACAGTACAACTGTTATATATAATATTTATATATATATATATATATATATATATATATATATATACATATATTATCTGAGGAAGTGTATTTATCAGCAAAAAACAAGGTTTTTGCAGATTATTTGAAATAATTATTTTAATTACTTTCCTTAAATTAGCTTTTTACCATTTACTTATGATATTATCACATGTAGTATACTCTTTCGTATGATTATATTCTTAAGATATTCATGATGATCATACTAACGGAGTATTTGCTTAAAATTGATAGTAATCACAAACCTTTTTCTACATACATTTATGTGTGCACATATGTTTTTTAGGAAATTTGAGTACAAAACTACTCTGCCAAGTTTTTTTTTTTCTCTATAGGAAAGACGCCTTATATTTGTTTCCAGGATAACCACTCTACTTGTATTTAAGCCCAGAAACATCAGTGCAAATTTGTGAAAATTAATAAAAAATTAATTCATCATGTAACGGTCGCACGAATATGAATAAGTGACGTAATAGCTTATGGTTCATGATCGAATTTTTAGACTTGCAAGAAACATGTCTTAATATCTCAAGCATTATGTCAAAAGAAAAAAGTTATATATATATATATATATATATATATATATATATTTGTATATAATATATAAATATATTTATATATATATAAAATTATATGTGCATATATATATATATATATATATATTACCCCACACTGTTAATCAATATTTATTTTAAATTGTGAGCAAGTTATCGACATGGCTCATTGAAGTTTCTTTAAATGCTTTGCAACCAACATTTGATCCCGCATTTTGCTAATTCCTAAATTTTGATGAAAAGCACAGTAGTTATTTCTTGACACCACGAATTCTGGACAATCCACTTTACTTTGTCAACACTTGATAAAGTATTTTTTTTAAATCTGTTTTTAATTTTTTGTTCTTATTTTAAGCTCTATTTCCTATTTGGTTTTATGGAGATTTTGCATAATCTTTGACAAGGATGCCATCACTTCAAACTGGCGCTGATGAGAAAACACTTATATTTTATTTCAATAATATTTATCAGAAAAGTTAGACGCAACAAACTCTGACATCTATTTCCCTTAGATGCTTTGAAACTTTCGATAATGATTGATTTCAATTCATTTAAATGAGATTCGCCAACCATTTTATATTACAGATCTCGCTTTTCCGAATCGACGTCTATAGACGGTAATAAAGTCGAGTTATTGAAATTATTACATTTGAGAAGTAAGTTGTTGTATTTTGCCGAGTAGACAGACTCCATATCGGTTCGAGTAAAACCGCGTCTTATTGGAGTGGGGCGAGTCAGAATCCAGCGCCACAACACATTTTCCGCATCAGTGGAGCGCGAAATACGCAAAAGGTTAGAAAATGGTCAGAATGTCGAAAACAAACTTTTCGCGGGATGAACCGCATAAAAATCATTAAACATTGTGAAGAAAACGAAGAAATGGATTTGTACGTAAAACGGGTTTAATTTTAATAGCACTAGCAATAGAAAAAATTAATAAAAAGATGCAGAAATTGAGAAGAAAAATTATATTAGTAGAATATGCCCTCCCTCTCTCTCTCTCACTCTCTCTCTCTTTCCCTCTCTCTCTCTCTCTATATATATATATATATATATATATATATATAGTTAAAGTCTCTGCGTGTGTGTCTGTCCGTCTGTGTGTATACATTTCCCTACACAATAACTTTGTGAATGTTCAGTCTTTCAGTCTACATACTGGAAATTTAATATACAGGGTAGAGAGATTTGGCAAACATCCTTTTTCGGTAAAAAATTTGGCTGTTAATTTGTCACAGTTTAAAGGTTTGGCCTTTCAGAACTCTACCAAACTCCTCCGCCAACTTTTGGTATAAACAATTGAAAATTTATATATAGGTTCCTTGGACATGGATCTAACTTAATAACTTGATTTGAGCCCAGAACAATAAATGTTAAGGAGTGATAACAGGGATCAAATTAAAAAGAAAAATGACGGTTGCGGTCTCTACCAAATTACTCAGACATCAGACTAAACATTTGAAATTTTACATAAAGGGTATTCACTGTTAGGGCAAGCTTTTTAATCGGTTTGGCTCGAAAATTTGAGCTACAAAGATATAAATGTATGTATGTTTGCATGTCGACCTAAAATTTTCGATAGAGGCGATGAATTTTCAAAAGATTTGTTCCGTTTGGAAACAGGACCCGTCAAACGACAAATACCGAAAAATTGGCTAAAAACATTAATTTCTTCACCCTCAACTCAGCACTTTTGTGCAGGGAGGAGTGGGTTTTTTTTTCAATGATATTTTCGAAAGTCATCCCCTCTTTTCGATTGTCTAGCCTTAATTTAAACCTACGTCACTTCCGGTTTAGCGGTTGTCGTAACAGCAAAGACGTCATGTGTTTTTCACCGTTCTTTTGTTCGTTGCCGGGCACGCATGCTAATAATAAATATTAGAAGAAAATATCTGAATCATTTAAATAAAGCTACATACAACGCGTTTTCACTGTCCTGAGCACATCATATATATATATATATATATATATATATATATATATATATATATATATATATATATATATATATATATATATATATACATTAAAGTAAGGGAGTAGTCACAAACAATGTGTATTTTTTAACATTATTTTATTATTCCGTGTCTTGGTTTTTCATTGAGAATTATGTTTGGATCATTGTAATAATGTTTTTAAGTCATTGAAATCGTTTTTACGCGCGTTTCAGACGGTCTGTGATGCGTCCTCGTCAGAAATTATTTGAAAATAATTTCTGACGAGGACGCATCACAGACCGTCTGAAACGCGCGTAAAAACGATTTCAATGACTTAAAAACATTATTACAATGATCCAAACATAATGATAAACTTCTGCCTGACTGTCGATATTGATTAAGGCAAAACTGTTCGCAAGCAGATCTGCTAACTGTAGTCTCTGAATATATATATACCATTCACTGGAAAAAAAAAACAGGGGAAGGAAGAGCTTAGCGCTAGATATATCTAATGCTTTTGACAGGGTATAGCATGATGGCCTTTTTAGGAAAATCAAATCATATGCTATAACTAGAAGAATACACGACGTAATTAAATCATTCTTTAGTAAGTAAAGAATACAGGTTGTCCTCGGAAATCTAAACAATATGGTATAAATGCGGGTGTACCTCATAGGTCTATCCCTGGAACTTTATTATTACTAATATTCATAAATGTCCTCCATGATAAAATTTTCTCTGAGATGGGCATATTTGCTGATGGCACCTCGCTTTATGACAGGCACGAGGGGAAAACAAATAGACACATATCTAAGGCGATGGAAGACACACGAGAGGGAATCTAATATTCAGTAGTGAAATCTAATCAGTATTGGTATGGGGAAAAATAGATGCCCACATTCAATGCTGCCAAAAAAACAGCTTTTTTTTCCTTCAATAAATACGAAAAACATTTACTGACACCAATAGCCATGACCAAAAACACATTACCTGAAATTCCTTCTTTTAAACTCCATGGGTTAACGTTCAAAATGTTGGAACTAATCCATTCAGAGCATTGGCAAGGCTGCTGCGAAGAAGGTTGCCCCTCGCTACTGTGATAGACAGATACTTACGCTTGAAGGTATCTTGTACCTCTCTATAAGACCACCATTCGCCCATCTCTGGAGTACTTGTGTCACATTTGGGCAGGTGCAGCTGCTACTAGTCTCTTACTCCAAGACAGTTTTCAAAAGAGAGCCGCCAACCTGAGAGATCCTGAACTGTCATCTAAGCTTAAACTTGTGTGCCATCGACTTGATATTGCATCCCTCTACATGGTGTACAAGTATTTTAATGTTCTTATGATCTAAATGCGCTTGTACCCCCTCGATGTAGATCCGCTCGACAAACCCAACAAGCAGCTAAATACCACCCCTACACACTAGCGATGTCTAGGTGACAGAAAACCTTCTACTCCAATAGTTTATTCATCAGAACTTCTAAACGTTGGATCTCCTTTCCGATATCCTGCTTTTCCGACTGTACTGACATGCAGAAGTTCAAGTGTAATGTGAACATATATATCGCTGCCCACCCCACTTTCATAGTATCCCTGCAAATTTTGTCCCAAATAGTAGCCCCCTACTTTAAATGCGGACTGCGCCTTGTTTGTGGTAAAAATTAAATATTAGTAAAAAAGAAAAAAAAATACAGATTTTAGGAGGCCTAAGCATGAGAGTAACATTTTCTTCCTTGTAAAGTTCGTGATTTCGTTAACTTTGTTATATGGAGATTTGCCTAACTTGAACATGGAGTGTTGCTCATTTTAATTTTACAGCACAGGCAAGACATGATTTTTTCCAATTTGTTTATAAATTCCTGTATTTACATTTTCTTAAATACCATCGCTAGCAATAGCATCTCACGAAATCATGCCCAAGGCCATAGCATGCCCTCCTCATCATTTGATGCTAGCAATTATAGACACTTAGCCGTTAATTATTCACCTATATTTGAACAGGCGTACGTTTTACCATCCGGATAAATTAATAAAAACCATTTACCACTGTCTTGCATTCTTAGTTATCATATTGAGACCATACCACATAAACGTTTTAAAAATCAAAGTGATACCCGTTTTTCTTGGAGAATATCAATGGCTTCCGTACAGATGATCGGCGAAATGCTGTTGTTCAACTAAAAGACGGGAACTAATTCTCCTTAGATAAAGCTTTTCTCAGTTGAATCCTTATTTCTCCGAGAAACAGAAGTACCTTTAATCAGTACTTTGTAACATATTTTATTTTGTAACTATTTTCTCTCTTGATCGTTATTGTCGATTAACTGTAGACTTTCTGGCTACATACAAATGAAATACAATTGAGACCTTGAGAATATCGTATACACATGTATTTGGTTTATTAACAATTACTGCAATATAAATAATAGTACATTTAGCCATTATTCGACCTTAAATATTCTGAGGTTAAATTAGTAACGACGGAGATTGTATAATTTATACACATGACAGATAGTCATACTAATAGTTGGCAGACGTAATGTCACATAAACAAAAGCCAAACCTGTAAGATCGCCGGTTAAATATATTATAACATGTAGAAAAAACGATAGTTCTGATAATTTTAGCAACCTTGGGTAAAGTAATCAATAACAAAATATAAACAATATAGTTAAAGTTGAAAGTTTTGCTTTTAATTTATATGCTAATAATCAAGATTTGTAATGACACGCATCTAATCCCTTTTTTTTCCAATGATATAGCCATGACTTGAAAATACATGGATTAAGGAAATAAAATCCACCAGTCTTTGTACACGTTTGTGAAACAATTAATGCTGTTAAAATTCTACATTATTTAACTCGGCCTTTCATTTTGTATATTGCTAAATCTCGCTTATTTAACTTGTATTATATATACATATAAGATCGCCGGTTAAATATATTATAACATGGAGAAAAAACGATGTAAAGTAAGCAATAACAAAATGTAGTGAAAATTGAGTGTGACTGCAATCACGGAGGTGGGCTGCATGTGCGCACTCGAAACACGAGCGATGGAAAGACTAGTAGGCGACGAATCAGCAGGTTCAATTGTGCATTAATCTGCATAAATGAGATAATAAAAGGCCGGGATTTAAGATGTTTGAGAGAGTCGAGCCGTTGAGTTCTCGAGAACCGGATGGAACCTGGTTAGAGCTGAGAGTGTCGCTGAGAATCGAGTCCAGGTTTTTATTTTCGATTAGACAACACATTCTTACATTTTATTCGCTAAAGGTAACACAAACATTAACAGAATAAATAATGCATTTACAGTGAAAATTATAGAAACTAAAACAACTTACGTAAAAATATACATATTTTTTTTCTAACATAATCTGCCGTTCTGAAATTGGTTGCAACCACTATATATATATATATATATATATATATATGTATGTATATGTATATATATATATGTGTGTGTGTGTGTGAGTGTGTGTGTGTGTGTGTGTGTGTGTGTGTGTGTGTGTGTGTGTGTGTGTGCATATATAGTTAGGATAATTGAGTAAATTTAACAAGAGACTCATCTGGATAATATAAAGCTCAACATATTTCCATGGAGCTTATCTACGAAAAAACCGGAGTGGAATATGAGATAACAAAAACTATAAATCACACGCTAGACGCTGCATTCCCATTATGTTACTTTGCCTCTTCTCTACTCTTCTGCTGAAAAGTATTAGGCTTCGAACACCGTGGTATTAAGAGCCCCAACTATCTGTAACTAAATGGTTGTATACCTTCATTAAATAAATTAACCATACAATATTCACCAACATATAGTGTTTGTAACTTCATTATCCTCTCTCTTCCCCCTCCATCTCTCTCTATATATGTATATATATATATATGTGTATATACGTGCATATATATATATATATGTATATACATGTATATATATAAATATATATATATATATATATTTATATATGTATATATATATATATATATATATATATATATATAAACTGAAAAATTACATTCTTTTTGCCGCCACTGTATATACACTGCTAATCAAAAATTAAAAACCGCTTAAAAATCTTGTAAAAGACCCCTTTTGTAAATATAGATTTCAAACTCTTCCGACTTAAAATTACTAATACTAGAAGCTTATGGAAACAAAATGGTACATTCCAAAACTTTTATTATAGAATGTGCATTTTTATTAAATTACGCTTTTTACACATGATCAAAATTATAAGACCAAGTGTATAAATTGTAGATTTATATTGATTTAAATGTTTTCATGTCAGTTAGAGATTAGCAATCACTGGGTAAAGTATTACCATAACTAAAGCAAGAAAAGTAACCGAAGTTGGGCGCTTTCGAATTCTAGGATTCCATAAGTAACGTTTGTCCAAACGAGCGATAGCAGCTGCGGTAAATCTCAGTAAAACTGTTATTTGCAAGAATATTTTAATATTTTAAGAATACTGAGAATTATGGAAAAACATAATCGTTTTAGGAAGCCCCCAAAAATTTGTCCTGCATTGAGTAAGAAAATCAAAAGTGTTGTTATGAATGGCAGAGGGCTTTCTTCTAGTCAAATTAAGACGGTTACAGATGCTGATTGCATTCCAGTAACTATCAGACGAGGCTTTCAATAAAGAGACATGGTAAATAAAAAGCGTAAACAAATTCCTCTAGTGCTGCCACGTACCAAAGAAGGCCGCTTAATATTTGGTCGTGGATTCCAAACCTGTGACCTTAACAAGTGGAAGAAAGTCCTGTTTTCTGATAAGAAAAAGAAAATCAATTTAGATGGTCGTCATAGCTTTCAGCAATATTGGCATGACAAAAACATGCCCCTAAAATTTTGTCCCCGCATTATAGTGGTGGAGGGTCCGTAATTGTATGAAGTGCCTTTTCTTACAAGGGGTGAGGGAGCTCCAGGTAATACAGGGCCGTGACACAGCAACTGGTTATGTTAGCATGCTATAAAAAAAAACATCTTTGATGATGGAGGATCATCGTTTGCGTGGGGATTGATGTTTATTCCAACAGGATAATGCAGCAATCCACACTGCAAGACAGACTTTGCAATTTCTACAAAGAAATGGAGTCCATCGCTTGTGACATCCTGCATGATCATCAGACTTGAACCTATTTGAATGTGCTTGAGCATGGATGACAAGAGATCTTTATCGAAATGACAAACAATATTCAACAAAAAATGAACTCCGTGAAGCCATCTTCAGAAACTGGAGTATGATCCCTCGCACCTTAATGGGAACCTTGTTTCGAGCATGCCCCCACAACAATTTTTGAAGTCCTGATCTCATTATTAAGGTTGATGGTTCAATGTTTTCATACAATTTTCATACACTTTTTGTACAATTTAATTTGATCATGTGTAAAAAGTCTAATTAATAAAAATTAAAATTTAAAAAAAAAAAAACTTTCGAATGCAAATCTATCCTTACATGTGCTTTTTTTTTTAAAAGATTTTAAGTCATCGTAATTTTTCATCAGTAGTATATATAAATATATATATATATATATATATATATATATATATATATGTGTGTGTGTGTGTATCTATCTATCTATATATATATATATATATATATTTATGTGTATATATCTATCTATATATATATATGTATATATATAAAAAGAGAGAGAGAGAGAGGAAGAGAGAGAGAGTCTATTGTTTTTATTTATATTTAAACACGTCGGGCAGGCTGCAATCCTAGGTTGAATATTAAAACATCCTAATTTTTGTATGTCAATATCTGACGGCATGAACAACGTAGCTAGTAAAAACAATAAAAATATATCCAAAAATGTATTGTTCCTTAGAAATAATCATATACTTTGTCTTATATTTCGAATTCCAATATCACAGTAGTTACCGGAATTGTTCTAACATCTGTCTATCTATCTATCTATTTATCTATCGCTCTCTCTCTCTCTCTCTATTACTATATATATATATATATATATATATATATATATATATATATATATATATATATATATATATATATATATACTAGAATAGGTGTCCGGCGTTGCCCGTCGTTGCCCGTCGTTGCCCGGCGTAGTAAGAAGGCAGGCTCGCACTCTTAGCGCGAAGAAGGAAAAGAACGGGGAACAAAGGTGACGTCTTTGCTGTTACGACCACCGTCAAACTGGAAGTGACATAGGTTTAAAGAAGGCGAGACAATTGACATTAGGGGATGTCTTTCGTAAATATCGGCGATAAAAGCTAACTCTCCCTGTAGAAAAGTGCTCATTTGAGGGTGGACAAATAAATGTTTTTATGAAATTTTTCGTTATTTCTCATTATTTCTCGTGGGAAATGATCTAGCTTAAAAACAATACAGATCGTCTGAAAATCAGTCGCTCCTGCCGAAAGTTTTAGGTAGAAACACAAACATACATACATAGTTTTATATATGTGTAGCTCAAATTCACGACCCAAACAGATTAAAAAGCTGGCCTTATTTCTCAATACCCTTTATGTAAAATTTCCAATGTTTAGACCAGAAGTTGTCTGAGTAATTTAACATTTGCTCCCTATCATAACTCCTTCACCTTTATTGTTTTGGACCCAAATCAATTTATTAAGTCAGGTCCATGTCCAAGATATCTATATCTAAATCGTCAAATGTTTATAACCAATATTCGCGAAGGAGTTTGGTAGAGTTCTCAAAGGACAAAGCGCTATATTTTGATCCATTAACAGCCACATTTGTGGCTGAATACGAATTATACAGATTTTCCCAAATCTCAATGCCCTGTATATCAAATTTTAAGTTTGTAGACTGAAGATTGGCAGAGTTATTGCGAAGCGAAATGTACACAGACAGACAATGAATCACACACAGACAGGCGTTTCACTTTATATATATATATATATATATATATATATATATATATATATATATATATATATATATATATATATATAAAGGAGATTAGAACAATATTCTAAAGAGCTGAGTGTATTTAAATGTAACGGTGAAATTACTAGTTTAATTAAAATACAGGAAACAGAAAGTGCTCGTTGAAATTTAGATATATAATAAGCTCGATAGGTAAATATCCTAGAGCTAATTCAATAGTAAGTAATGTGATTGATAGTTTAAAATTTAAAAATCAAATTATAATTAAATTAAACATCCGTTTCATAAGAAGGAACAGCAACAAAATCAATTAGCTGTACGATCGTTTCGGAAAACAATGCTTTTTTTATTGTGGTAGACATCAAGTTACGTACAATAATTATTACATATAGTTTTTTTAATAAGCAAGGTCTCTTCGTCAGCAAATTTTGAAGGGTTTTTATTAAATTTAAAAGACACCGTAAATAAATCTAGCATTAAAAGTAAGGCAGATGTATATTTTATGTTGCCAAATTGTCGAAGCCAAACGGTATCGAAGATGTTAATTATCCCCAAATACTTTCGTACAGATAATTGATTTTGTTGTTGTTCCTTCTCATCAAACGGATTTTTAATTTAATTGTAATTTGATTTTTGAATTTTAAATTATCAATCACATTACTTAATACATATATATATATATATATATATATATATATACATATATATATATATATATATATATATATAAATTAGGAGAGCAATAGGAATGAATAATTCAGTTACAAAAACTATGTATTGGTAAAAGATTGGTTCATGTATTCAATGAGCGTATACAAATATTAGTTGAGGATAGAAGGAACACTTTATGCCAAGGCATTTCTAATGCTTCTCATCAGAAAGCAGTTGTTATCCTAGCATCTTCTCTACTCTTCTACGCTTCTGATGAGAAGCATTAGTCTTCGAAATGCCTTGGAATAATGCGTCCCCTCTATCCCCCAGCTAAATATGTGTATAGCTTTATTGAATAAATGAAGCCATCTGTATGTACTAATATACAGTATTTTTGTCCTCATTTTCCATTCATATTGTTCTCCTATATTAGATCGAATAAAACATCGAGATTTATATTATCTGGAAAATCTCCTCTTAGAGATTTTAACTCACTCTATTCCTCTAACTAACTTAACTATATAGAGGAATGTCATATATATATATATATATATATATATATATATATATATATATATATATATATATATATATATATATGTATATATACATATATATATATACATATATATCAATATATATGTAGGTATATATATATATATATGTATAGACATATTTGTAAATATATATGTTTATATGTATGTATCTATCAATATATATATACACATGTGTCAATGTGTATATATATATATATATAAATATATATATATATATATATATATATATATATATATTAGAATACGTATATGAAATATATTTAAAGCATTCCATCGCAAAAAATTAACACTTTAAAAATGATTTTTATCGAAATATTGCGACGAAAAAACCCGCACGTAAAAATACTTTTCTTAGATATATAGATGGTAGTTCATGGCGGGGGAATCTGTTTAATTTTTATTCAATATGTTCTTTTTCTTTTTATTATATATTCCAGGACACTACATGGCGCGGGCTAAAAGAAATGTACGTTGCTTTCCTATGTAAGATTTGGTAAATAGAGGTGACATTGAACACGTATATAAAATACGTTTCAGGGCCATCCAATACCAAAAAGTAAATAAATACATAAATAAAAGGAAATAGAAGTATCGATTAAAATAGATGTATCGATATATTTTGCTCCAATTTTTTTTTTTTTGCTCTTTACGCTCCATGATTGTTCTTATATGCCGGGCCGGTCGGTTTAGTTTTGTTCAATAATTCGATTTCGCTTTTGAAAGATGGCTTTAAAAGGTTTTTCATAATCGTGTTCTATGTGAATTCATAATCATCAACGCTTTTTATGGGGAACAATCCAATCAATCAATCAGTCAATAAATCAATGTATATATATATATATATATATATATATATATATATATATATATATACATATATATATATACTTACCCATATATATATACATATATATACACACACATATATATATCCATATATATACACATATATGTGTATACATATATATATATATATGTATACCCATATGTGTGTATATATATGGATATATATATGTGTGTGTGTATATATATATATATGTATATATATGTGTGTATGTATATATATGGGTATGTATATATATAGGTATGTATATATATATATATAAACATATATATATATATATTGCCTGTCTAGCCGCACTGATGAGCTGTGAAACAGCGAAACAGTACTGTATGTGGATGACTATATATATATGTGTATATATATATATAGTAAGTTATGAAATATATATGGCGATTAAGCTACACACACATATATATAATTATTATTAATATTATTATATTATATATATTATTATTAATATTTATATAATACTTTAATTTTACCATCTTGGATCATTTCTGTAAATTTAATAATAATTTTTATTTTATTTTATATATATATATATATATATATATATATATATATATATATAGGCATATATATATATGTTTATATGTATATATATATATATATATATATATTTATACGTGCTTACGTGTATGTTTCTGTTTACGCGTGTATGAGTATATGGACTCATAGGTGGTGTGTATATGCATGAGTGAATATTCCTAGTTCTATATCTGTGTGCACACGTATATGTGTGCATACATCTAGCTGTTAATGTATATATACATAGGTGTGTGCGTATCTACGGGTATGATGACTGAATGTATGTATACGGATGGAGCTGTATCTGAGTTTATATGCATATATGTGTTTATATGTGTGTACTGCCTATATCAGCGATGCATTTAACACTGAAAACAAAGTTAAACATACCTACTGCCCAAAGCACGATCTTAGGGGCCCACCCTATATACATGTGAAATTAACGATGATTCTCCCTTACCTCACATAATTAACTGCACCCATGTATTTACTTTATTATTATTTATTTATCCTAACTTTACCTTATTTACTTGGTATAAATACACACATGTCGCTGTATAAATGTTATTAGTTTTATCGTTAGTGGGAACAATTAGTCTTCTATTGTGTCTATGGTTTGCTTGGGGGTTTTGACCTCGGTTTTGATTTTTTTTCTCTTTTTTAGGAAAATCATTTTGTTGGTAACTCTTGGCGTCGAATGCAAACAAAGTTGATATAAAAAATATATTTTCGCGAAAATTTTCTTTACTTTCATCATATTTTGCTTAGGGTAACATTTTTGCGCAGGAAAACCTATCTCTTTACAAACCCCTCCTTGTCATAAGCTATCATACCTTCATCAATCACTGTGTATTTTCTGTGGGCTATTTTTGAACCCAGTTCACGACGGGCATTCTGCTAGTATATATATATATATATATATAAATATATTTATATATATATATATATATATATATATATATATATATATATATATATATATATATATATACTATAGGTTACTGTTTCGACGATCAATCGTCATCGGAATGAGAAATCGAAAATCTCGGAAATTTTGGGGTATCCGAAGCAAAAATAATGTCTACCTATTTTTCGGAACCCCAAACGATTCTATTTCTTGAATTTATCTGTTTTTTTTTTTTGTTGTTTAAAACTGAAATTTTCCCGGATTTTATTTATGATTAAATGATAAATATTTATTAATTATAAACAAACAATTAAAATTAAATCTATGTATCCCACCCACAAAACTTTTTGTAAATTTGCGAAAATATATTACAGTTTTTGCGGTAATCCAGTTTTTCAACTAAAACAACTACATATTATTATAATATTTAATCTGGAAGTGTATCGGAATAAGCAATGGAGAACAGTATCTATCATTTGATCTAAATCACGAAAAATTTTATATATATATATATATATATATATATAATATTGTATATTATTACATATTATATAATTATTTATATATATATATATATATATACACATGTATATGCATATATATGTATATACATTCCATGTACTGAAACTAAAGCTGCGTTCAGGTATGCCAGCAACTACTGTAAAAGAGTAATAAAAAATGCAAGAGAGCTATATGCTAAGTCTGTTAAATTCAAAGTAGCTGAGCAGCGGCTTGGTTCCCACCAGTTCTGCCAAATAGCAAACAGGATCCTGAACAGAAGTGGGTGTTCTATCTTAACTATCATCAATGGGCCGGAGGTCATCTCGTCAGAATCAAACAAGGCCAGACTATTTGCCAAGAACTTTGCAGCTAATTCTACCCTATTCAGCAATGACCATCAACTCCCTGTATTTCCTCCTATAACAGATAACATGCTATGCAGCATACAAATAGCTGTGCGTGGTCGCCAAGCTAATCAATAACCTTGATTCTAGTAAAGCATTCTAGTTATAGTGCTGAAAAAGCTCCAACAAGAACTTGCCCCCATACTTACAAAACTGTATAAGCGTTGCTTTAAGGAGAAGTGCTTTTCAACACCCTGAAAAACATCATCAGTTTTCCCTGTATTTAAGAATTCAGGTGAAAAGTCATCTCGCTCTTAGTACAGACCAATAAGTCTCCTGTCTGTCATGAGTAAGTTGTTGGAATCCATATTAAATAAAGAAGTAGATAATCACCTCAACAGAAACAACCTGCTTAGTGACATGCAATATGGTTTCCGCTCTGCAAGATCTACAGCAGATGTGCTAACGGTTATATCACATAGCATTACTGAATCTCTAGACAAAGGTTTCCTTTCCAGGGCAATTGCTATTGACATATCGAAGGCCTCCGATAAATAATGGCATAAGGGCCTACTTCACAAGATTTCCAGTTATGGTATTACTGGAAATGTTTTCTCAATTATTAAATCATTTCTCTCCGATAGGTTCATAAGAGTAGTAGTTGATGGGCAGAAATCAGAGACCCACAGTATTAATGCTGGAGTACCCCAGGGGTCCATCTTAGGCCCAACTCTCTTCCTGATCTACATCAATGATCTCCCAAAACAAATACTCAAATCATTTGTTGACATCTATGCTGATGATACACCCATCTATGGCAACACATCAAAGGCTGTAAATGACAAAGTTCTCTCTGATTCTCTCTCCTCTGATCTTGAGCACGTGGTAAATTTGGGAAAAGAGATGGCTGGTCACTTTTAATGCATCTAAAATCAAGCTTCTATCTTTACATCATCAACGCACTGATCCCCATCTGGCATCAATTGAAATTGATGGCTCTCGTCTTGGAGAGGCTTCGTGTTTTGACAAGCGTCTGGGCTTGAACTTTACTCCTGATCTGAAATGGAACACGTACATGAAATATGTTGCCAAATACGCTGGGGAAATAGTGGGATCCTTATAGCGCTCCAGAAGATATCTCATTACTGATGCAATTCTCTATCTCTATAAAAGCCCAGAACGTCCAAGAATAGAGTACTGCTGCCACATCTGGACAGGAGCTGCTTTAAACAGCCTATCCTGGATTGACAGAGTACAAAATACACTTCGTGGTTAAGTGGGCGATGCTTTTTTCTCTTCCCTGCAACCCTCTCCCACAGAAGAGACTTTGCGAGCCTGTCTTTGATTTATCGCTATTTCCATGACAGGTGCTCGTCCGAGCTCCAATCCCGCGTCCCCCCTCGCCAATCTTTCACGAGAAACACCCGTCTGGCTGAAACTACAGTCAACAATTTTTCCCACTCTTTATCTGTGCCCAAATGCAAACGTAGATTCAATGAGTAAAGCGTCTTTCTACGAACTGCACGCAAGTGGAACTCTCTGCCGCTTGCCTGTTTCCCACCTGACTACAACTTGGGCGTCTTCAAGTCCAACATAAACAAACTCATGACAAACCGCCCCCTTAAGTAAGAAACTCTATCAAAACCCCCAATACTAAAAATAACTACAATACTATCTCATTGATAACTGTACACGCAATAACCCTTATCCCTGAGTGGCCTTCGGGCCTTGATAAGTGGTGCCTTCCCTGTAAAAAAATTGTCGTCAATAAGCAGCAATTATGGAACAAGTGCTCATGAAAATTTGACTGAAGGTTAGTTCATGGCGTGTTTTTATGTTTTTTTTGTTTTTGTTTTTTTTTTGTTTTTTGCATGACGTTGTTTGTAGGTTCAAACATTGCACGTACATTTCTCTTCTTTTTTTTCAATAACCTGAAGGAATATATGAAAAGTGTAGTGCATTTTTTTTTCATTTTTCATGTCGTGATCTTTAGGTTCAAACAGCGCATGTTAATTTATTAATATTTCTATTTCGTAAACTGAAAGAAAATTATAAAAGATATGGTAGGCTCTCTAAAATGCATTGAAGAATAACATATGTTTGGACTAAGTTACTATATTGAGACGGGCGACTTCACAGATTTCAATGACAATAAATACATAGACGTGTGAATTATTCATTGGTCATCATTAAATCCTGGCAAACGTCGGGTCTTCATGTTTATATATATATATATATATATATATATATATATATATATATATATATATATATATAATATGATATTATTGTTTTTCCGAGGTGTAGTACCTAATGATGTGGTGTATTACTGTTTTTTCGAGCGACCTCGAGCCCCACCACCCGAGTTTCATGTATTTCTATACATGTTGGATAAATAATTCGATTTTGTGTCACAGTTTAGCATAAATACAGACAAAACACCGCACGCTGAATAAGCATATTCATATATAACCAAACATTATTTTCGCAACATCTCAGGAAACCTCCGAATATTAACTTTCTGTCAAGAGGAAGATCTGATTTTCGTATGCCGTCTCTATTTACTGTTAACTTGTTGGCCGCAACATGCTCAAGAATGTGTAGCAACACATTACCGCGAATGTAAGTATATATATATATATATATATATATATATATATATATATATATATATATATGTGTGTGTGGGGGGGGTTAGTGTGTGTTTATATATATATATATATATATATATATATATATATGCATATATACGAGCGTCGTGCAATAAGTAGTGCCTCTGCCCAACTTTCAGTTGTCTGAAATAGCTGATATTTTACATGTAAAATTATTTATATCTCTCCGGGTGATGTGGCAAATTACAGCTCCGAACTAAGTCAGGTGTTTAATGGAGTCTGTTGAATGTCGAGCAGTGATTCGGTTTTTATATTTGAAATGACGCACACCACAGGAGACTTTTGATGGAGTGAAAGAAACTTATGGTGATAATGGCCAATCATATGACCCTGTAACACTCTGGCATCGTGAAGTCCAACATGACTGGGAGTCTGTGGAAACAGGTCCCAAACCTGGTCGCCATTGATGAGGCATCTGTTCGTCAAGTTGAGACTGCCCTTTTTGAATATCGACGAATTACTATTCGCCAAATAGCCCAAAATGTCAAGGTTACTACATAGTCTGTAGAAACTATCATTCATGACAATTTCCATATGCATAAGATGTTTGTCAGATGGATTCCCATGTGGCTATCACCATTCCAGAAGCAAGAACGCGTCGTGTGCTCGAAGATGAATTAGAGATGTGCCAAGAAGATTAGTCAATTTTTTTCAATAGACTGATTACATAGGCTAAAACCTGAGTCCATCACTATGATCGAGAGACAAAAGCCCCCTCAATGCATTGGATACACTTGGACTCACCACCTTAAAAGAAGGCAAGGGCACAGCCCTTCGCTGGCAAGATTAGGCTCACAGTCTTCTGGGACCAGGCCGGAATAGTGATGACAGATTTCCTGGCAAAGGTTAACACAATTACAGGAACCTACTATGCTTCACTTTTGAGGGAATTACGGGAAGCTATCAAAATTAAGAGGCGGGGCAAGAACAGCAAATTTACTCTCGTTCTTCAGAGCAACACTCCGTTCCACAACTCGCATGTCGCCAGATCAGGAGCACGGGCGTGTGGTCATAAAATCCTCCCTCATCCTCCCTACTCTCCTGACCTTGCCCATCTGACATTCACCTCCTCCAAGCCATGACGTTTTTTTTTTAAAGGAAAGCGGTTTCTAGATGATGCAGGCTTGGTTTCTGAAGTCACGTCGTGGTTGGAGGACCAACCTGGAGTGTTCTACAAAAACGTTCTCCAGAACTGCATCAAACGATGGGAGAAATGCATAACACTGGGTGGTTCCTATGTAGAGAAAGACTAATAACTGTGCCAAGATTCGTTGCTCTACTGCTGTGAGAAGTGGATAAGGAGCACTACTTATTGCACGCTCCTCGTGTGTATATATATATATATATATATATATATATATATATATATACATATATATATTTATATATATAGTAAGTAAAAATATGTATGCAATTTATCTACACAGATTAGTCCGCGTTTCATCCACGCTAGGATTAGTCAGGCTTATGCCTTGCTCATCCTACGTATTGACCACTAGTGAAGTAAATACTTAAATTTTACGCATAATTATTACTTTTGTATATTTATTCATGTAATTAAATTGAGAAGTCATACATTTATATATATATATATATATATATATATATATATATATCTATAAGTGGGTTTAGTTTTGATTTTTTGAATGATAGTAATGTTTATGCCTCTGCATCGGAGAACCGGTTTTTTTCTTAGAAAGGCGCCCTTTTTTTTAGTTGGACGTATTATTTATTTATTATATTTTAAAAACAGTAATCTACGGACACGCGGTTTTCGGAGCCCTTCTCCTCTTTAACGTAGCTTGACTTTTGGTAGTATTCGATATATATATATATATATATATATATATATATATATATATATATATATATATATATATATATATATATATATATGAATATATGTATATATATATATTAGTCTAAGAAAGATCAATCGGAATCGAATCGGGAAAATCGGAATATTTTTGCATATAGGAATGTGAATATCGGTGTTTCTTTTCTGATGCCAACCCGATTCTTTTAGTTGTCTTTATTTATTCGATTTTATTTTATTTAAATAGAGAATATTTATTGATTTTCAAATACTAGTAAAACTTAAATCGATAGATCATCTCCACACGTGTATATTTGCGTTTAGGAAAATGTCTGCATATTAAACACGTGTTTGTACAAAAATCAGGATTAAAACAAATTCCCCTAGTTATATAATACGGGCTATAGTAAATAATTGAAAACTTAATAGGTAATTATATCGGAATCGTGAAGAATATTGGAATCATCTCTTCACTAATATATATATATATATATATATATATATATATATATATATATATATATATATATATATATATATATATATATATGACGAATAAAAAAAGAGATGGTTTTTCATTTCTAGTGGAATTGTTTCACGGAAGTAAAACCTGTCAATTGAAAGCATTTTAAATAAAACATGAGCATCTTCTGCCCCTTTTCCCTCATCCTTTCAACGTAGCAAATTCTTCTTTTTTTTGTATTTTGATTTTTTTTGTTTTGTTTTGTTTATCGGGTTCTCCATTTCGTCTATTTATCCGAATTGAATCCATTATTCTTGTTTAACGCTTCCATGGAGTTTACCTGATTATTTTCATTTTAGCGCTCTTACACTTTTTTTTAAAAATTCATCGCCAAATGTTTTGTTAGAATCGTAAAAGGGTGTTCGTGGGTTGTTTGGATAAGCGAACTTAATCAGAAATTGCACGAATGCTGAAAATTGAAGATTCACAGGAAATTGGGAAAAAGCGTGCGTTTTTTTTTTAATTTTAAAGTTTGTATAACGATTTGGCAAACGCCACGCTAAGGTAGATCATCGTGTTTTCAAGTGACCCCAAACAATTCTTGAATTTATAGTATTTCTATATAAACCTGATAAATATTTCGATTTTATTTTACTCATAAATCACACATTAGCATAAAAATGGGTTACCCTCATTTGAATATTTATCGAAGCATAATCTGTTGAAATACTACACACACACACACAAAGGTATACATTGTGTGTCAAATTATTAACATTTTTTTACGAATTTAAGAAACTTACCGGAAGTTTCTTATCAAAAGCTTCGGAAACATTGACAATGTTCCGCTGCGCGTACTGTGAAATGTTTGTAGGGTTATCCATACTGTCACCGTAATTGCTGAATCCACGGTATATAAGTTGTATCAAATTATTTACAAGGCAGTTTGTTTCTTCAATAAAATGGGTCGTAAATGCGGTTTTAGTAGTTCTGAAAAGAGTACTGTTATAGAACATCTAGCAAAAGGTAAAACTACCCTCGAAATATCGCAAATTATACGGAGGTACCATCAAACCGTGAAGAACTTTGTCAAGAACCCTACAAAGGCCGATAAAAGAAAATCTAGAGTTTTTTCACCCCGTTCTCTACTCCAAATTAAACGTGAAGTTGTTAAGGACACTGGGCAGACAAGTCGAGAAGTCTATGAAAAAGCCGGATTGAAAAATGTCTCAAAACCTACTTAATGTCGCTTTTTTAAAGAAGTGGAAAAGTCTGTTAAACCTGTGACAAAGCCTCCATTAAAGAAACATCACACAAAAAACTGATTGAAATGGGCAGAGCAGAACATGAAACAGATTTTTCCAAAGTTTTGTTCACGGAGGAAGTGCGTGCTACTCTTGATGGCCCAGATGGCTCGAGAAAGGTATGAGTCCGAGATGTACGACATCTTCATCAGCGTTTAAGGCGCCAACAAGGTTGTGGTGGGATAACGATTTGGACTGGGATTATCGGAGGCACATTGGTTGGCAAATGACGAGTCCAAGCAGGCGTAAAATTGCGTCACATGCTTACATAGCTTATCTGAAGGAGCACTTTCAATTATGGTTGAAGAAGCAAAGGTTGACATTCAGAAAAACATTAGTTTTATGAAGGTTAATGCTCCTTCGCATGTAGCAGACAAAAGCAAAGAATATTTGCAACAACTGGGGTTCACTGGGCTACGGAAGTTGGAGTGACCTGCAAATTCACAAGATTTGAACCCAATTGAGCATATTTAGAGTATCATGAAGCGACGCCTCTATGACGTTTACGAAATCAGAAATTTTACTAATTCTATGGACCAACGACTTTTACAGGTCCTTCATAAACAAAGGATCGCATATCCCACACTAATTATGTAAACGTAGAAATTGCTGTATGGTTATTGTGTTCTAAGAATTTTTCCTGGTTAATTTAATGTTTAAACATTATTTCAATAAACAAGTTATGGGTATATTGTGTGTTTTTGTCAACCTCGTTAAAAAAATTGCACACTGAAATCAACAGATATTCCTATCTTCTGCCATAGTTTTGCTAATATTGCTTTTAATCCTTTTTTTTCTTACTGGAGTAGCTGAATAGTAGTGTAAGAACTTTCTCAAAAGTTCGTAGATTTTTATTCACTAGTTCCTTACATATTAAACAAAATTTAAACACGTTAATAATTTTATACGCACTATGTATATATATATATATATATATATATATATATATATATATATATATATATATATATATATATATATATATGGCTACTTAATTTTATCACACACATTAATATATTTTATTTTACTTTTATGCGTGATTTTTCAGTATTTACTTCAACGGTGCTCAATACATAGGTAGAGCCAGGTAGATATATATTACAATTCAGCTACACATAATATTTAACGTTTAATTATCATGAGAATTCGTCAGGAGTATGCAAATATATATATATATATATCGTATATATATATATTATATACATGGTATCTATATTGTATATATTATGTATATTATATATATATCATATATACGTATATATGATATATATATATATATATATATATATATATATATATATATATATATATATATATATATATATATATATATATAGGTGTGGAGGGATGTGCACACGGCTACAGTAGGGTCATAGCAAAATATGTACACACAAAAAAGTTATATAATAATAAAAGTAAGACCTTTCCGGAAATAAAATTCGGTACAATTTCTGTACAAACATATATGCTCGTAAATATGATAATATTAATTAATCCCTATCCGAACAGAAATTAATACATTATTTTCTATTTAAAGGGTGTAAAAAATAATCGCACTAATAAACAAAAGACCATAAATTTAATTTAATGAGGCTTAGAGGCAACTCGATATTGTTGCCACGCAATCATATTCCTTGAGTTCAACAGCTCCGAGTCTTGTACGTCTCAGCTAATGATTTGCACACATTGATTGGTATGTTTTCCTTTTATCGTTAGGATATTGTTTATAAACCCCTGAAATTTTGGGGAACGCGCATTTTTACCAATTGTAACTTATAAATATCGTCATAAAATTCCGGTTGGGTCTTAGTCAGATGACTTAGTTGGCCATTTCAAGAGATTTACCTTGTTTTCAGCGAACCATTTTTTTTTTAATATAGCGGTATGCTTAGGATTATTTTCCTGTTAATAATTCAATCAGGAAGTAGCCAAGGTTTTTCAACAGAGGTCATTAAATTGTATTTCCGAATTCCGGATTGGTTTCGGCGTTCATCGTAGCGTTTATAATTGATATTAAACCAAAACTTTTAGAAGAAATAAAAGCCGCATATGATGATGCTGGTACGACCAAACTTTACAGTTGGCACAGTGTTTTTCCGCCGTATTTCCTCCACACGTGATTTCGATAATTATAACCATACTACTCTATTTTAGATTATCTTTTCATATACTAGTTTAAAATATCCGTTTAAAATTTATGTGTATGGATACCCAAAGGATGCCAGAGGATGAGGTGGCTAAAACGTGCTGAGAAAAATACTGACGATAAAAGCAGTAATTATCCTTATGCTCCGTAGCGAATTTAAACCAAGCATCTGTCTATCGTTTCAAGAGGAGTGACAACTTCTTTGCGGTTCGTGATTCAGACTGTTTCTATACAGTTCATTACTTATTATACGCTTGGTTATTTAAATTCATCATGCACTCAGATGTTTCTGAGGCTCTTCTCAGGTAACCAGTAAATTTTGGGGGCATCTGGTATCGTAATATCCTTGCTTAATTTGGTAGAAATCCTTCTCGGAGCACCTGTTCCTCTTTGATTTTTAACGATGTTTTGAGCCTTAAACCGGAACAAGTGTAGCAAAAACTATATTCAGGTTGCAAGAAATATTTCTGTAACCATTCATACCTTTTCGGAAGAGACAAAATCTGATGTTTTTTTTGTGAAATAGCTAATTATTTACTTTTAGATATTACTGGATATTTCAGAATGCGCTGTAGTAACTAATAGTGTTACCTGCCGGTAATAATGCCATTTCACGAACATTCTGGAATATACTACATTTAAATATCTGTAAAACATTGATTTTACAAATACACAAAGTAGGCCAGAGAATGAGGTTGCTAAAAAGTGTTGAGAAAATACCGACGATAAAAGGCAGTAATTGTTGAGGATACAGTTACGAGACTCAGCATTCCTATCCAATCGCGGTTAACAACCTGAAGAAGGTCAGAGGAATAGTTGGTCGAAACTTGTCCTGCCTTGAGTTCAAAATAGACTTCGTAGCCTCGTAGGAGATGTCCTGTTCTCTTCCTTGCAACCTCTATCTCACAGAAGAGATGTTGCGAGTCTGTCTCTTATGTATCGTTATTTTCATGGAAAGTGTTCGACTGAGCTTAAATCTATGATCCCCCTCGCCAAACTTTCACAAGAAACACTCGTCTACTTTCTACAAAATAACTGGATTCGACATGAAATAATCTGAAAAGGGTTAATATGCCGTAAAAGAACCAAACCAGCCAAAAACACTATCAATAATTCCCCCACTCTTTATCTGTGCCTAAACCTAAACGTAGATTCCATGAACAAAGCTTCTTTCTTAGAACTGCACGCCTGTGGAATTGTCTTCCGTTTGCCTGCTTTCCGGCTGTCTTCAATATGGTTGTCTTCCAGTCTAACGTAGATAAGTTCTTGATGAGTCGTTCCATATAAGTTATCAAATTTTCCAGATTTTCATTACTAATGATTACTATATTGTCCAATTTCCACTGTACACTCTTTAACCCTTATCCTTTAGTGGCCTCTTGACCTTGATAATGTGGTGATGCCTTTCTAAAAAAAACAAAAAACAAAAAAACAACAACAACAACAACAACAACAACAACAACAACCTAAAAAGTGAGGATAATACTCAGCAAAAAAATATTTTTTAGAAATGTACACCTGTGGAACTCTCTTCAGTTTGCCTGCATTCCAGCTGACTACAATATTGTCGTCTTCAAGTCTAACGTAAACAAATTCTCGATGAGCCGCCACTTTTAAGTAACCCAATTTACCAAATTTACACTTCTAACGATTTCTACAATACTGTTCCTTTAACTACTGTACACTGTTTTCCCTTTTACCTCTAAACCTCAGTAAGTGGTGACGCCTTTGTAAAAAAATATGAAAAAAAATATGAGTAAAAAAAATAATATACAAGAGCATTTTATTTTGTACAATTTTAGGAAATACAAAAAGCCACCGAGAATAAAGGGATCATGAACCTTAATTAGACTTTTATGACGAACTAGAGTTCGTATCTCAGCAGTTATCTTCTAAATCTGTTTGCTGGAAGGTTTTTTTTTCAGTTGGCATCGGGAGACAGGATGGATTTGCGCAAGGTCATTTCATATCGCCTCGACTTAATTTAACTGCCGAAATTGCCACGCGTATACAGAAATAGAAGGATCTTCCGTCAATATTTCCCTACTGGTTTGTTCATGTGAAAATATGCCCGGGGGATCCCTGTTCCCGGATAATTGTTGACAACTTTCACGAGGCTTGTTGTTTGAATAACTGCGAAACGCATGTACCCCTTTTCCTGCGGGTAACTTTAACCGGTCATGTCGAACAAAATAGCGGTTGGCGACAAGATTGTCGTTTAATTGGGAATTGGTGTACTGCCTAATTACTGCTAAATAATTAACAACAATTAAAGTGGCTCTAAAAGTATATACATTTAGCTGGCTGGAATTACAAGTAAATTTTATTGCGTGTGTGATCTATTGAAACGAGGACTAGTTTTTCGAATTACTTAAATTCATCCGAATAATATTCGCAGCTTGAGTGTCACATTCACAATTTTTCGGCCCATGTAATCGCAAACTTATTGAGATTTATCTTGTCCAACACATGAATGTTTCTGTTAAACTCGGAAATCTGAACGGAATTTAGAACGGAACCCTTTTATTTACGGAGGTTGCACGATCATTTTATTGGGCAAGTAAAAATAACTAAAAGCACAAACGTATTTTTAGATTTATCGGACTACTCTTCTCATGTTTAATGTGATTTTCACAACATTTTGTCGATGAAACCCCCGACCTTCTTCATGTGTGTCTTATCAAACTCGAGAATGGTTCTGTTACACTCGTGAATTCAGCCGTAATTTCGAGCAGAAGTATTTATTTACTCCACGAGTGTAGCTTGCTCTTGTTCTGTCAGCCATGACTTAATAGAGGTTCTATATAATTCGAAGTTGTATTTCCAGGTCGCCCACACTGAGGATTAAACATTTAACCTTCAGAAGAACATCATATCTTCAATTGGTGTTTCAAAGTACTCTAACCACTGCCCCACCGGTTAACCAAATTCCCAGATTCGACAGAAATATCCCCGAGTTCGACAAGATAGATTTAGAAAAGGTTGGAGGTTCCATCAATCCAAACGTTGTGAAAATGTTCCTCAGGATGATAATAGTTCTGGAATAATAATAAAAATACGAATAAAGATTTATTGATTAGAAGACAGAAAGAAATATTTTGATTTATATTTTGAAATACCGGAATGATTATTAAAAAAATCGATTAATTTTTATTGCTTGGACATCTTTGTATTGTAAATATCCTGGCTGTTCGGTGTTGCTCGGGTGTTTGGAGGTATGTGTTGAGCAAAAGAAAAAAGAATCGAAGTGGGCAAACAGGCTCGAACCTGTACCGAAAAGGAAGAAAATAACATGAAAAATGAAACAAAAGCACATGGCGTTTATGCTGTTGCGCCCATCACCAAACCGGAAGTGATGTAGGTTTTAACTAAGACTAGTCAATCGAAATAGGGTATGACTTTCGAAAACATCAGCGATAAAAGCAACACTTCCCTGTAGTAAAGTGTCCACTTTAGGGTAAATAAATTAATGTTTATAGCCAATGTTAATATATTTGTGATCCGAAGGGTAGATCTTCACAACACCACCGATTGCCTAAAAATCAGTCGCATCTATGAAAAACTTTTAGGCATACATACATACATGCATACATACATACATCCTTACATACACATATTTAAGCAGCCATGTAGGAATTATATAATAGATTATATTTAGACCGATGTAATCTTCATTGTTTCTGGGAATTGGCTACATGAACAATAAAGAAACTTTGTGCCATACCTATACATTTTAAACTAATATTTTTGATACATAAGCTAAAGTTGCTCTTCTTTTGCAGACAGTATTGGAGAGAAATCACTCATATAATATTTGCTGAATTAAGAATTAGAGTGTAAAACTGCCAGGACACAGTTACTTTAAAATCTACATTGGATTTCATCAAACGAATGCATGGTTTATGGGTTTACGCAACAGATAAGCATGAAACATATACTAGTAACGTGGCCGGAGAAAGTGTGATTTAATGTTGTGAAAACATTTACTAAACCTGGCCAATTAATGCACTAAATGTATTTTTTTTTTACATTCATAATGAGTCAAAGTAGTCGAAAACGTTCGCGGTTATGGTGGATGTCGTTTTGAATTACTGAACACTAGTAAGGTGATCCGATGGGATTTACTGATTATAAACCATTATTTCTCACTCGCCAATTTTTACTGAAATCAGAACTAGTGAAACCGTTCTTTTTTTCAATAAAATGAATTGATTAGGGACACATTCCGATGGACCCGAAGAACCTTCACATGACTCCCCGCTATAATAAAGTCAACACTACTTTGCAGCCAATATTGCATTATAGAGAACCTGCTGTTGATTTTATGAAATATCATATATATATATATATATGTATATATATATATATAAATACATATACATATATAGATATAAGTTAACCTGCCTGTCTGTTTGTCTTTCTGTCTGTGTACAATTCCCTACGCAATAACTCTGTCAATTTTAAGTCTACAGACTCGAAATTGGATATACATTGTACTGAAGCCATACATTTTGCTTTTAAGGGGTCAAAGTTCAACGATTTGACCTTTGAGAACTCTACCAAACTCCTCCGACAATTTTGGGTATAAACACTTGAAATTGTTGATAAAGAGTAATTGGACATGGGTCTAACTTAATAACTTGATTTGAGCCCAAATCAATACATTTAAAGGGATCATAATAGGCGTCACAGTTTAAAAAAATTGACCACTTTTGTTGATTTTATTGCTCGACGTACATCTCCAAATAACCAGGCCACGCCGGGCATCCATGCTAGTATATATATATATATATATATATATATATATATATATATATATATATATATATATATATATATATATATATATATATTTAAAGTGATGGTTGTGTAGTTCCAACGAGAGAAAAAATGTATATTTAAAAGAGTGTAGCCATCAACACTTGTTGGCTTTTTTTAAAGGTTTTCATCATATTTTTTTTTTAAATATTTTTATAACCCGTTTCGAGCTTAGGGTGTGCTCTCTTCAGATATTTTCGTAAAAAGTTTTTCTTTAAAATGGGAGTTTGTAGATATGCCTCCGCTGATATTAAATATGTTTTTCATAGTGATGCGATGCGTGTGTTCAGTGTTCAGATATTCTGTCTCCAACTGTAAGTTGTTCACAGTGACTGGTCAACGTTAGTTTCAAAGAGTGTTTTTTAGTCCATATGGTGAAGGTTTTTATGGCTTTTTTAGGGTTCTTTTTAAAGAGACTTTCTTTCCCCATGTATAGCATACACTCACACACAATCACATACGCATACATATATATTCATGTACATGTACACATGCACACGCACACTCTTTTAAATATATATATATATATATATATATTATTACTTCATTTAATCACAAGAATTAATATACGAAAGTATTAATTTATGCGTAAACTATTAGTATTTACTTCAAAAGCGATCAATACGTAAGAAGAGCTAGGTAGTAAGTCATAAAATATATTTTTGTAGTCAGCTGGAAAACAGGAAAACGGAAGACGATTCCACTGGACTGCAGTCCTCAGAAAGAAGCTTTTTTTCCTAGAACCTACGTTATTGTTTTAGGCACAGATAAAGAGCGTGGGTGGAATTATTGATAGTGTTTTAAGCTAGACGAGTGTTTCTTATTAAAGTTTGGTGATGGGGGAAAATAAATTGAAGCTCAGTCGAGCACATGCGATGAAAATAACTGTATAGAAGGGACTAACTCGTTTCTTCTTTGAGATAGAGGTTGCAGTGAAGAGAAAAGGACAGCTTTTACGAGGCTACGAAGTTTATTTGCACTCTTTCAAGGAATAACACTTCCTTTTTATCAGCTCCAACCCAGATGTGGCAAAAGTACTTTATCCTTGCACGTACCTGGCACTTATATTGATAGAGAATTGCATCAGAATTGAGATATCTACTGTATTGATAGAACGATTCTATCA
This sequence comes from Euprymna scolopes, assembly GCF_053919585.1. NCBI lineage: Eukaryota > Metazoa > Mollusca > Cephalopoda > Sepiida > Sepiolidae > Euprymna > Euprymna scolopes. The sequence goes on from NC_136515.1 coordinate 11,979,659, forward strand.
TTTTTCCAGCGGCCTTGGCAACAGATTTGATGTACGTGTTCCATTTAATATCATGCTAAAGGTCAAGCCCAAAAGCTATTTACAACATGAGGCATCCCCAAGATGAGGGTCATTCATTTCAATTGATGCCGAATAGAGATCTAATGTTCATGATGTAAGCTGGCCAATTTCTTCGAGTTATATCGAATTCATATATATATATATATATATATATATATATATATATATATATATATATATAGGAAGTTATAAAATATATATGGCTACAAACAACCACAAAATTCGAGCATAAGCTTGAAGAGTCCTACAGTGAATGAAACGCGGAATATTCAGTGTAGTTTAATCTCCATATATATTTCAGAACTTACTAACTAGCTCTACCTTCGTATTGAGCATTTTGGAAGTAAATACTTAAAGTTTACGCATGAATTTATACTTTCGTATATTAATTTTATGTGAGTAAATTAAGTAGTTATGTATATATATATATATATATATATATATATGTATATATATATATATATATATGTATATATATATATAATCTAGGTACAGTAAACATGAATGGCGATGCTCAAACTTTATAAACATTTTGACCCCTGATTTTCTTTAAAAAAAAATCACCAAAATCAGAGTATTAACCAATATTAATTAAATTTTCAGTACTTATCAATTAATGATCGGGTAATATAATGTACTAATTATTTTCATTTACATCTCAGTTTAAATGTATTATTATGTTTGAAAATATAGCTTTACTAGTGTTATGGTTTTCAGTAGTAAATTCAAGACGGAATACATTATTTTTGCTTTTTTATTTAATTTCCAACAACAAAAATAAAATAAAATAATTTTTATAGGAACATTACGAAAAAAAATCCTAACGTCCGTGTTAATGAATTCGATATAATTCGAAGAATATTGTATTACGCATTTTTTATTTAACATTTTCAAACTAAATTTTAATTGCATCAAATATTTCGATTGGCGTTTGTTAAATTACAGGTTTCGCATAATTTTTATATGCAACATTTGAATAATTTTCTTTGCTCGCAAGAATGTGAAACTATTTCTTATATATAAAAAAATGGAAAAAATTATACAACCGTTGAGAAGAGGAAGGTACGGATGCACGTCTGGGAAAGTAATTATGAAATACCTTCCTCCTTTTTAATTAAATGACGTCATTTTCACTGCCTTTCGACTTGCTGAAATTTTGGGCCTTCGTATATTCCGTGTTTCGAAAAACTTGAGTTTGTTCTATTTTGCAGAATCACTCGGCTTTGGGCTAATTAATTTATTTTTTGTACAATCAACGTGTGTGTTTTTATTAAATTAAGTATCTTAGGATTTGACTTAACTAATTATCTTGGAAATAGATCTAGAAACCTTATATTTATCTTTTAAATGATTTTTACCATGAATTTATTTATCTTAAAATATTAGCTGAATTGGGTAGCTCGCCGTGAAAACATTTTTCATAATTTTTTTTTTTCACATGTACAAATATTATTTTCCTTTTGGAAATTAAATGTATTCCTTATACTTTCAAACACCATCAAAAAATAATCGGAAACCTACAAAATAATTATGATAACCCGGCTTTTAAAAATAGGTCTCCCTATCGTTGTCCGCCCATTTTTGTCCATACCTAATATAATCGCTGCAATTAAAGTGCAAAAATGTAAAAGTAAACCTCATACATCGATTATTCATTAAAACATATCATTCATTGGAACTCGCCACTGTCATATAAAACAACAATATTGTTGATTTCATCTACTTGACATTTCCGTGTGTACGGTGAAAATGATAGGAATTAATCTCTCGACGGAGACAAGCTATCTATGGTATAGCTGGAAATGTCTTCTCAATTATTAAATAATTTATCTCTGATAGGTTCATAAGAGTAGTGGTTGATGGGCAGAAATCAGAATCTCTTACTATTAATGCTCGAGTCCCTCAGGGGTCCATTGTGGGCCCTACTCTCCTCTTGATCTATATTAATGATCATCCAAATAACATTCTTACATCATTCGTAGACATCTATGCTGATGACACTACTATCTATGGTAGCACATCTTTTCTCTTCCCTGCAACCACTTTCTCACAGAAGAGATGTTGCTAGTTTATCTCTGCGTTATCGTTATTTTCATGGCAGGTACTCGGCTGAGCTCCAATTTATGGTCCCCCCCCTCGCTAAACATTCACAAGAACACCCGTCTAGCAGAAAACACTATTACTAGTTTACCCCACTCTTTATCTGTGCCTAAACCTAAGCGTAGATTCCATGAGCAAAGCTTCTTTCTTAGAACTGCACACCTGTAGCATTGTCTTCCGTTTTCCTGCTTTCCAGCTGACTACAATATGTTTGTCTTCAAGTCTAAGTTAAGCCAGTTTTGGATGAGCCGTTCTATATAAGTTAACAAATTTACCGAATCTCCATTACTAACGGTTAATATATTGTCCAATTCCTACTTTACACTCTTTAACCCTTGTCCTCGATTGTCCTCTTGGCCTTGATACGTGGTGATTCCTATGTAAAAAAAATAATTAAAGTTTAAAACTAAATTTCATATATCATTGCCCAACGCGCCTATGTCATATAAAAACAAATCTACTATTGGTTTTATATGACAGACTTATTATTGGCTTGTGTAAGAAAAAAACTTTTCAAATGCACTTATAATGTAAAATTGTGTGAGCAGTGAATTTTGGAAAAAATCGCCTTTTTTTTTTTTTTTTTACTCAAATTATTTCAGTTATGGAGTATCGATTATTATCGAATACATTCCGATACAAAACTACTGAAGGGCACTGCCAGACGCATCATGGAATTGTATAAAAATCGAGTTAGCTTTTGTAGAGGCTATCGGCAATGCACTCTCTCTTCCCCCGCCCTCACCCACACACACAGAACCCTCATACGTCGCTCTGTTTATTTAATACTAGCTTGGATGCATGGCGTTGCCCGGATGATTGTGGGTGTGTGTTGAGCAAAAGAAAAATGTTGTAGTATGCAAGCAGGATCGACCCGTGACGCGAATGCGGAAAAGAAATTGGAGTTATGCATAAGGATGATGGTTGAACAAGAAAAAAAATCAAAAGGAAAATTCCGAGCGCAAGAAAAAACAAAAAAAAAACGTGTAATCAGGCAGGCAGGCTCGAACCCGTACTCCAGAGGAGGGACGTAAAATAATCGCGAAGCGTTTGCTGTTGCAACATCGCAAAAACCGGAAGTGACAGAGGTTCAAATTAACGCTAGACAATCAAAAATATTTATTGACTCTAAACAAATATCGGGTAAAAAAACGACCACCCCTTGTAGAAACGTGACCAGTTGAAGATGAGACAGTGAATGTCCTTCACTAATTTTTCTGTATTTATCATCCGAGAGTCGAGCTAATAAAACGATACCGACCTCGTGAATATCTGCTGCCTCTGTGGAATTTTATTTTTGGGGGACATACAATCATACATATATTCATACACCCATTTATACATTAAAATAAACAGGTTAGATAAATATTATAGGTAGTATATTCCTCTTCTTCTTCTTCTTCTTCTTCTTATTATTATTATTATTATTATTATTATTATACCCATGCATATAACTACGGAGTGTGTATCTGATGCATATTCTACATTAGAAAACTATATAAACTAATTTAGTTTATGGGATAATATTCCATTCTGATAAAATTCTTCTATTTATAATCCCGCACGTGTTCAAATAATGATAAGTTGGCACCGGGTGACAATTGACAAGATTTTATGTCCGCATGATGTTGCAATTTTACGTGCAAATCGATCGAAAATAATTTGATTATAAACTCATTAATTTCATTATACGGCCAAAAAGGTTAGATGCCTTTAAATGAAAGTTTGTAAATATATATCATGTTATCTGTTTTAACATCCAATTTTATTGTAATGTATATGCATACAGACACTAATATATGTTCATATATATCCAAATATATATATATATATATATATATTTATATATATATATATATATATATATATATATATATATATATATATATATATATATATATATAGACAGCATTCTATAATCCACAGAAGTATTGTAGGAATAAATGTACGAATTGTTTTTTAAATGTTATATATATATATATATATATATATATATATATATATATATATATATATATATATATGTATATATATGTATGTATATATATATATATATATATATATATATATATATATAAATAAATGAAAATTACAATTGAATTTACCAAAATGATCTAAGATGGTAAAATTAAAGTAAATTATAAATATTAAAGAATTAATATTATAAGATTATCTCAGCCAGATATAAAAGCTTGATAAAAACAAATAGGAAATAGAGATTTTATTATGAGCAAACAGTTAATAAAGTATGTTAAAAAACTTTGAAATGAGTTTAAAACACATATATATATATATATATATATATATATATATATATATATATATATATATATATATATACACATTTCTTCATAGTCAGGTGGTAGATCGTTACATTTTCTCATCGAAGACGATGAAGGAGGGGTCAGTATGCAATATTCAGGAGCTCCCAAGATCTGTTGCACCACATGCGTAATTGCAATCATGTAGATGTCCGGCACACTCCTCCGCAGATGGTGAACTTTCATATGCTCGTAGGTCAAAGATGCCTTATATAGATGCTATATATAGAGGCTATATATATATATATATATATATATATATATATATATATATATATATACATAATTTTTAAAAATAACAATTTCTACATATTTTTCTACAATATACTTTAGGATGACAAAAGCACGTCTGTCGAAATTGCCCATGATTATGGATCCAACCTATACAATTTCGAGAAGTATAGTATAAATATTCAAGAATTAATATTTATAAAATTTTCTCAACCAGATGTAAACGCTAGGAAAAATCAAGTAGGAGATAGAGATTATAATAAGAACAAATAGTTAATAAAACACTTTTATAATAAGAGTAAATAGTTAATAAAACATGTTAAAAACACTTTGAAAAAGAGTTAAAAAACATATGTAATCTGAAAAGGAAACACTTAATAAGTTGATAGTACTTAATCCTCGAAGTGTTCGGAGAAATACTTTCCTTCTCATCAGAGCAAAATGGAAGAGGGGTTTTGCATACAAAAGTATTTGATGAAACTGCAAGTAAGTCAAATATCTTACTTGATAACAAAATTGAAGCAGAGGGAGCATCGGGAAGAAAAAGGAGATTTCACGTGAATGACAGCCAGATGAAAGAAACATTTCCTTTCACCTGGCTGTCCCTTCACGTGCACCGGAGATATTCTTAAACTGATGATGTTATTTTCCCTAACAGGGTGGTCACTGAAACATATTTGCATATGTGTAGCCACTAGTTTTCATATTTAACATATTTATATATATATATATATATATATATATATATATATATATATATATATAGGTTGACATAAAAAACGAGCCCTTACTCTAACTAGGCCCCGTTTCGTAGGGTTTTGTCCAAACAAAAAAAAACTTTGGTCATAACTGGTTTATAATATTCAAAACATCACATAAAAAACTAGGGTCTTTGGCCTTTTTTTCTCCGTTGACTGTAAAATGGCCAGAAAAACTATTGAATGCCTTTTTTAGGGGGGGTAAACATGTATATATATGTAAACATGTATAAATATATATATATATATAGCAATCAGATTTTAGAAAAAATAAATAACAAAGGAACAACAAACATAATTGCAAAAAACCCTTGTCTAAAATTATTGGCACGGCTTTGTTTTTCTTTTAGTATCAGTATAATATCAATCAATTTCCGGTTTACGTGCTTTCTGAACTTTTTTATAGCAATATTATGCTTGTTTATTGCTGCATCGGAAAGGCCAGTTAAAAATACATAATATACTTTGTTATTTTCTTTAATTTAATCCCTTTTTTAGAATTTATTAGACAAAATTTAACATTTATTTTACCGTGCCAATAAATATGATCATCACTATATATATATATATATATATATATATATATATATATATATATATATATATATATATTTCATGATGTTTTTAGAGATACAAAATTTAAATATTGCAATTAGGAAAGGAAGACTTTTATGATTCATGATTAAAAGTAAATTTGTATATATACAAATATATATATATATATATCTTCTCTCCAAAAAGGTGGGAATGAAGGGGAAGCAGGAGAGGAAAGAAAAAAAAAATGGGGAGCCAGCTGACCGGTTTCGACCCTCGCTTCTCAAAGCTGTATCAAGGGAATTAATTTTAAAATAAAGAATGAAAGCGATTAAAATAGCGTTTTATTAAATTTACAGGGAAAAAAAAAAAAAAAAAAAAAAGTGGGAAAACGATTAAAATAAAACGACGTTATGGACGAATACCCTAGAGATTAATCACGTTCAACCCCAGGAGGCATTCCCTTTGCTTGCAAAGAGAAGGTTTCCTGAGTCGAACGTGAATGGTCTCCAAGATCTTAAGATGGTATAATGAATGAGCACGACTAATAATGGTAAAAGAGTTCGTGCTAAAGTTTGCTGCACAAGACGGGTTTTTAAGCAAATGATCAGTAATTGAAGACCCGTATGTGTTAGTAACGACATCAGTTGCCCGGTAGGTTCCATTCCTAATTTTACTGGGTACATGTTGTTGAATTCTTCCATCTAATGTTAATGTCGTTCGACCCAAGTAGTTGGCACCGCAACCACATTTAAAATTGTAAATAACATTACTTTTATGGTGGGGGGGTAAAACGTCTTTTCGAGAAGATGGAAATAAAGTTCTCGTAGAGAAAACAACACGCACATTGGCAGCAAAATAACATCCTTGAACTACTGAACTTATTTGTTTGGCAAATTTCTCACTTACTCTACCTAACCAAGGCAGACGAAGATAAATTGGACATTTGGCTACTATATTCTCTTTCATTCGAGAGAATTCGGCCAATTTCTTTTGAATAGTTGACCTAATCACATCAAGGGGGTACCCATTTTTGGATAGAGTATCCGTAATTCTTTTCAATTCCTCATCTAATTTTGATTTGGAACAAATCATAAGGGCACGATGTGTTAGGGTCCAAATTAGATTTATCTTACGTTTTCTGGGACAAAATGAATCCCAACGAGTGTACAAACCTGTAAACGTTGGTTTACGGTATATAGATGTTTGGTAACTAGATGGCGTTTTTGTTACCAATACATCAAGGAAGGCTATAGTTGAATTGCTCTCTCCCTCATAGGTGTACTTTAACGCGGGATGCATTCCATTGAGTAAGGAGAAAAAGGTGTTAGCTTCCGTTTGGTTATTAAATAAACAGAATGTGTCATCAACATATCGGAAGTACACCAATGGCTTTATGGGTCCAGATAATAAGCGCTCTTCATGGAACCCAACAAAAATATTTGCCATGGTCGGTCCAAGTACTGACCCCATGGCAACACCATCTTTTTGCCGGTACATAATATTGTTGAAACTAAATTCCACAGATGTAGTGGCAAGTTTCATAAGTTCAATAAAGATGTGTTCAGAAATAGGAGGCGGTGATATCCGGCCACGATATAGAAAATCTGCACAAATATCTATAGTTTCCAAAACAGGGACACAAGTAAAAAGGTTGCTAATATCATAGGAGCACATAAATCTATTAACAATCTTAGACTTTTTAATAAAATCAGCAAAATAAAATGAATCTTTAAGACAATATTTACTATAATATTGTGAAACAGGTTGTAAAATGTCAAAGATCCATTTTGAGACCTTGTGTTGCGATGACCCTACCATGGAGAGAATGGGCCTTAATGGGATATCCGCTTTATGGGTTTTAGGGAGACCATATAGCCTTGGGCGGATAGATCCAGAGGGTCTTATCTCACTAGATACGTTCTTCGGAAGTACACCATTTTTGACCCACTTGACCAGTTTCTTTTGAAATTTGGTTTCCAAGGAGGCGGTTGCATCATGAGTTGCGACAGGGCCCAATTTTTCAAATTTGTCTTTATCATCTAGTATTATCGACATTTTGTCAACATACTCATGATGGTTCAATATAACCACCCCTGACCCTTTATCTGGTCTAGTAATAACTAATGATGGGTCTTGTCGCAGAGTTTTCATAACAGCCAAATGCTCCTTGCGCCATTTAAACTCAGAATGCGACACTGGTGTACTGGCATAACTGTGAGCAAGGTCATTCAATTTTGCCTTGAGATCCCTAGTTTTAGTTTCAGAGACTGGTGCAAGTCTCTCCGCTTGGGCATTTAGGATTTCAAACTCCGAAAACACCTCTTCTCGTTTGACACCGGGCACCGGAATACAAAAATCCAACCCATGATCAAGTACCATTAATTCTGAAGGTGACAAGTCATGGGAAGATAAATTCAGTACGTTACGTCCAATATTTGGGTTAGTAGTACACCCAAATTTTTTATATATTAAGTGTTGCAATTTGTTATTTGATTTAAGAACTAATTTTTTGGTATCTCGTTCTTGTAAAATTGCAACATATCGTGCAAAGCGAACTTTATCAAAACACGAAACAGTGCTCACAACTTCCTTCCATAATTGAACATTTTCACTCTTATATTTTTCTAAATTCAATGCTAGTTTATCCAAAAAATTATGGATAAACACATTCTCGATTTTATGTCCAGGTTGCAAATTCGCCTTTTTTATTTTAAATAAAATAAACGAAGGACACACATTATTATTGACACAAGAATGTAAGAATGTTATATTATCTTGCGTCGATCTAATTTTACTTTTAATTTTTAAAATAGAGTTTAATTTCTTAATTAAACTCGAACTGTATCTCGTCTTCAAATATTTCATGATGTTTTTAGAGATACAAAATTTAAATATTGCAATTAGGAAAGGAAGACTTTTATGATTCATGATTAAAAGTAAATTTGTATATATACAAATATATATATATATATATATATCTTCTCTCCAAAAAGGTGGGAATGAAGGGGAAGCAGGAGAGGAAAGAAAAAAAAAATGGGGAGCCAGCTGACCGGTTTCGACCCTCGCTTCTCAAAGCTGTATCGAGGGAATTAATTTTAAAATAAAGAATGAAAGCGATTAAAATAGCGTTTTATTAAATTTACAGGGAAAAAAAAAAAAAAAAAAAAGTGGGAAAACGATTAAAATAAAACGACGTTATGGACGAATACCCTAGAGATTAATCACGTTCAACCCCAGGAGGCATTCCCTTTGCTTGCAAAGAGAAGGTTTCCTGAGTCGAACGTGAATGGTCTCCAAGATCTTAAGATGGTATAATGAATGAGCACGACTAATAATGGTAAAAGAGTTCGTGCAAAAGTTTGCTGCACAAGACGGGTTTTTAAGCAAATGATCAGTAATTGAAGACCCGTATGTGTTAGTAACGACATCAGTTGCCCGGTAGGTTCCATTCCTAATTTTACTGGGTACATGTTGTTGAATTCTTCCATCTAATGTTAATGTCGTTCGACCCAAGTAGTTGGCACCGCAACCACATTTAAAATTGTAAATAACATTACTTTTATGGTGGGGGGGTAAAACGTCTTTTCGAGAAGATGGAAATAAAGTTCTCGTAGAGAAAACAACACGCACATTGGCAGCAAAATAACATCCTTGAACTAGGAAACCTTCTCTTTGCAAGCAAAGGGAATGCCTCCTGGGGTTGAACGTGATTAATCTCTAGGGTATTCGTCCATAACGTCGTTTTATTTTAATCGTTTTCCCACTTTTTTTTTTTTTTTTTTTTTTTTCCCCTGTAAATTTAATAAAACGCTATTTTAATCGCTTTCATTCTTTATTTTAAAATTAATTCCCTCGATACAGCTTTGAGAAGCGAGGGTCGAAACCGGTCAGCTGGCTCCCCATTTTTTTTTTCTTTCCTCTCCTGCTTCCCCTTCATTCCCACCTTTTTGGAGAGAAGATATATATATATATATATATATTTGTATATATACAAATTTACTTTTAATCATGAATCATAAAAGTCTTCCTTTCCTAATTGCAATATTTAAATTTTGTATCTCTAAAAACATCATGAAATATTTGAAGACGAGATACAGTTCGAGTTTAATTAAGAAATTAAACTCTATTTTAAAAATTAAAAGTAAAATTAGATCGACGCAAGATAATATAACATTCTTACATTCTTGTGTCAATAATAATGTGTGTCCTTCGTTTATTTTATTTAAAATAAAAAAGGCGAATTTGCAACCTGGACATAAAATCGAGAATGTGTTTATCCATATTTTTTTGGATAAACTAGCATTGAATTTAGAAAAATATAAGAGTGAAAATGTTCAATTATGGAAGGAAGTTGTGAGCACTGTTTCGTGTTTTGATAAAGTTCGCTTTGCACGATATGTTGCAATTTTACAAGAACGAGATACCAAAAAATGAGTTCTTAAATCAAATAACAAATTGCAACACTTAATATATAAAAAATTTGGGTGTACTACTAACCCAAATATTGGACGTAACGTACTGAATTTATCTTCCCATGACTTGTCACCTTCAGAATTAATGGTACTTGATCATGGGTTGGATTTTTGTATTCCGGTGCCCGGTGTCAAACGAGAAGAGGTGTTTTCGGAGTTTGAAATCCTAAATGCCCAAGCGGAGAGACTTGCACCAGTCTCTGAAACTAAAACTAGGGATCTCAAGGCAAAATTGAATGACCTTGCTCACAGTTATGCCAGTACACCAGTGTCGCATTCTGAGTTTAAATGGCGCAAGGAGCATTTGGCTGTTATGAAAACTCTGCGACAAGACCCATCATTAGTTATTACTAGACCAGATAAAGGGTCAGGGGTGGTTATATTGAACCATCATGAGTATGTTGACAAAATGTCGATAATACTAGATGATAAAGACAAATTTGAAAAATTGGGCCCTGTCGCAACTCATGATGCAACCGCCTCCTTGGAAACCAAATTTCAAAAGAAACTGGTCAAGTGGGTCAAAAATGGTGTACTTCCGAAGAACGTATCTAGTGAGATAAGACCCTCTGGATCTATCCGCCCAAGGCTATATGGTCTCCCTAAAACCCATAAAGCGGATATCCCATTAAGGCCCATTCTCTCCATGGTAGGGTCATCGCAACACAAGGTCTCAAAATGGATCTTTGACATTTTACAACCTGTTTCACAATATTATAGTAAATATTGTCTTAAAGATTCATTTTATTTTGCTGATTTTATTAAAAAGTCTAAGATTGTTAATAGATTTATGTGCTCCTATGATATTAGCAACCTTTTTACTTGTGTCCCTGTTTTGGAAACTATAGATATTTGTGCAGATTTTCTATATCGTGGCCGGATATCACCGCCTCCTATTCCTGAACACATCTTTATTGAACTTATGAAACTTGCCACTACATCTGTGGAATTTAGTTTCAACAATATTATGTACCGGCAAAAAGATGGTGTTGCCATGGGGTCAGTACTTGGACCGACCATGGCAAATATTTTTGTTGGGTTCCATGAAGAGCGCTTATTATCTGGACCCATAAAGCCATTGGTGTACTTCCGATATGTTGATGACACATTCTGTTTATTTAATAACCAAACGGAAGCTAACACCTTTTTCTCCTTACTCAATGGAATGCATCCCGCGTTAAAGTACACCTATGAGGGAGAGAGCAATTCAACTATAGCCTTCCTTGATGTATTGGTAACAAAAACGCCATCTAGTTACCAAACATCTATATACCGTAAACCAACGTTTACAGGTTTGTACACTCGTTGGGATTCATTTTGTCCCAGAAAACGTAAGATAAATCTAATTTGGACCCTAACACATCGTGCCCTTATGATTTGTTCCAAATCAAAATTAGATGAGGAATTGAAAAGAATTACGGATACTCTATCCAAAAATGGGTACCCCCTTGATGTGATTAGGTCAACTATTCAAAAGAAATTGGCCGAATTCTCTCGAATGAAAGAGAATATAGTAGCCAAATGTCCAATTTATCTTCGTCTGCCTTGGTTAGGTAGAGTAAGTGAGAAATTTGCCAAACAAATAAGTTCAGTAGTTCAAGGATGTTATTTTGCTGCCAATGTGCGTGTTGTTTTCTCTACGAGAACTTTATTTCCATCTTCTCGAAAAGACGTTTTACCCCCCCACCATAAAAGTAATGTTATTTACAATTTTAAATGTGGTTGCGGTGCCAACTACTTGGGTCGAACGACATTAACATTAGATGGAAGAATTCAACAACATGTACCCAGTAAAATTAGGAATGGAACCTACCGGGCAACTGATGTCGTTACTAACACATACGGGTCTTCAATTACTGATCATTTGCTTAAAAACCCGTCTTGTGCAGCAAACTTTAGCACGAACTCTTTTACCATTATTAGTCGTGCTCATTCATTATACCATCTTAAGATCTTGGAGACCATTCACGTTCGACTCAGGAAACCTTCTCTTTGCAAGCAAAGGGAATGCCTCCTGGGGTTGAACGTGATTAATCTCTAGGGTATTCGTCCATAACGTCGTTTTATTTTAATCGTTTTCCCACTTTTTTTTTTTTTTTTTTTCCCCTGTAAATTTAATAAAACGCTATTTTAATCGCTTTCATTCTTTATTTTAAAATTAATTCCCTCGATACAGCTTTGAGAAGCGAGGGTCGAAACCGGTCAGCTGGCTCCCCATTTTTTTTTTTCTTTCCTCTCCTGCTTCCCCTTCATTCCCACCTTTTTGGAGAGAAGATATATATATATATATATATATATATATATTTGTATATATACAAATTTACTTTTAATCATGAATCATAAAAGTCTTCCTTTCCTAATTGCAATATTTAAATTTTGTATCTCTAAAAACATCATGAAATATTTGAAGACGAGATACAGTTCGAGTTTAATTAAGAAATTAAACTCTATTTTAAAAATTAAAAGTAAAATTAGATCGACGCAAGATAATATAACATTCTTACATTCTTGTGTCAATAATAATGTGTGTCCTTCGTTTATTTTATTTAAAATAAAAAAGGCGAATTTGCAACCTGGACATAAAATCGAGAATGTGTTTATCCATAATTTTTTGGATAAACTAGCATTGAATTTAGAAAAATATAAGAGTGAAAATGTTCAATTATGGAAGGAAGTTGTGAGCACTGTTTCGTGTTTTGATAAAGTTCGCTTTGCACGATATGTTGCAATTTTACAAGAACGAGATACCAAAAAATGAGTTCTTAAATCAAATAACAAATTGCAACACTTAATATATAAAAAATTTGGGTGTACTACTAACCCAAATATTGGACGTAACGTACTGAATTTATCTTCCCATGACTTGTCACCTTCAGAATTAATGGTACTTGATCATGGGTTGGATTTTTGTATTCCGGTGCCCGGTGTCAAACGAGAAGAGGTGTTTTCGGAGTTTGAAATCCTAAATGCCCAAGCGGAGAGACTTGCACCAGTCTCTGAAACTAAAACTAGGGATCTCAAGGCAAAATTGAATGACCTTGCTCACAGTTATGCCAGTACACCAGTGTCGCATTCTGAGTTTAAATGGCGCAAGGAGCATTTGGCTGTTATGAAAACTCTGCGACAAGACCCATCATTAGTTATTACTAGACCAGATAAGGGTCAGGGGTGGTTATATTGAACCATCATGAGTATGTTGACAAAATGTCGATAATACTAGATGATAAAGACAAATTTGAAAAATTGGGCCCTGTCGCAACTCATGATGCAACCGCCTCCTTGGAAACCAAATTTCAAAAGAAACTGGTCAAGTGGGTCAAAAATGGTGTACTTCCGAAGAACGTATCTAGTGAGATAAGACCCTCTGGATCTATCCGCCCAAGGCTATATGGTCTCCCTAAAACCCATAAAGCGGATATCCCATTAAGGCCCATTCTCTCCATGGTAGGGTCATCGCAACACAAGGTCTCAAAATGGATCTTTGACATTTTACAACCTGTTTCACAATATTATAGTAAATATTGTCTTAAAGATTCATTTTATTTTGCTGATTTTATTAAAAAGTCTAAGATTGTTAATAGATTTATGTGCTCCTATGATATTAGCAACCTTTTTACTTGTGTCCCTGTTTTGGAAACTATAGATATCTGTGCAGATTTTCTATATCGTGGCCGGATATCACCGCCTCCTATTCCTGAACACATCTTTATTGAACTTATGAAACTTGCCACTACATCTGTGGAATTTAGTTTCAACAATATTATGTACCGGCAAAAAGATGGTGTTGCCATGGGGTCAGTACTTGGACCGACCATGGCAAATATTTTTGTTGGGTTCCATGAAGAGCGCTTATTATCTGGACCCATAAAGCCATTGGTGTACTTCCGATATGTTGATGACACATTCTGTTTATTTAATAACCAAACGGAAGCTAACACCTTTTTCTCCTTACTCAATGGAATGCATCCCGCGTTAAAGTACACCTATGAGGGAGAGAGCAATTCAACTATAGCCTTCCTTGATGTATTGGTAACAAAAACGCCATCTAGTTACCAAACATCTATATACCGTAAACCAACGTTTACAGGTTTGTACACTCGTTGGGATTCATTTTGTCCCAGAAAACGTAAGATAAATCTAATTTGGACCCTAACACATCGTGCCCTTATGATTTGTTCCAAATCAAAATTAGATGAGGAATTGAAAAGAATTACGGATACTCTATCCAAAAATGGGTACCCCCTTGATGTGATTAGGTCAACTATTCAAAAGAAATTGGCCGAATTCTCTCGAATGAAAGAGAATATAGTAGCCAAATGTCCAATTTATCTTCGTCTGCCTTGGTTAGGTAGAGTAAGTGAGAAATTTGCCAAACAAATAAGTTCAGCAGTTCAAGGATGTTATTTTGCTGCCAATGTGCGTGTTGTTTTCTCTACGAGAACTTTATTTCCATCTTCTCGAAAAGACGTTTTACCCCCCCACCATAAAAGTAATGTTATTTACAATTTTAAATGTGGTTGCGGTGCCAACTACTTGGGTCGAACGACATTAACATTAGATGGAAGAATTCAACAACATGTACCCAGTAAAATTAGGAATGGAACCTACCGGGCAACTGATGTCGTTACTAACACATACGGGTCTTCAATTACTGATCATTTGCTTAAAAACCCGTCTTGTGCAGCAAACTTTAGCACGAACTCTTTTACCATTATTAGTCGTGCTCATTCATTATACCATCTTAAGATCTTGGAGACCATTCACGTTCGACTCAGGAAACCTTCTCTTTGCAAGCAAAGGGAATGCCTCCTGGGGTTGAACGTGATTAATCTCTAGGGTATTCGTCCATAACGTCGTTTTATTTTAATCGTTTTCCCACTTTTTTTTTTTTTTTTTTTCCCCCTGTAAATTTAATAAAACGCTATTTTAATCGCTTTCATTCTTTATTTTAAAATTAATTCCCTCGATACAGCTTTGAGAAGCGAGGGTCGAAACCGGTCAGCTGGCTCCCCATTTTTTTTTCTTTCCTCTCCTGCTTCCCCTTCATTCCCACCTTTTTGGAGAGAAGATATATATATATATATATATTTGTATATATACAAATTTACTTTTAATCATGAATCATAAAAGTCTTCCTTTCCTAATTGCAATATTTAAATTTTGTATCTCTAAAAACATCATGAAATATTTGAAGACGAGATACAGTTCGAGTTTAATTAAGAAATTAAACTCTATTTTAAAAATTAAAAGTAAAATTAGATCGACGCAAGATAATATAACATTCTTACATTCTTGTGTCAATAATAATGTGTGTCCTTCGTTTATTTTATTTAAAATAAAAAAGGCGAATTTGCAACCTGGACATAAAATCGAGAATGTGTTTATCCATATTTTTTTGGATAAACTAGCATTGAATTTAGAAAAATATAAGAGTGAAAATGTTCAATTATGGAAGGAAGTTGTGAGCACTGTTTCGTGTTTTGATAAAGTTCGCTTTGCACGATATGTTGCAATTTTACAAGAACGAGATACCAAAAAATGAGTTCTTAAATCAAATAACAAATTGCAACACTTAATATATAAAAAATTTGGGTGTACTACTAACCCAAATATTGGACGTAACGTACTGAATTTATCTTCCCATGACTTGTCACCTTCAGAATTAATGGTACTTGATCATGGGTTGGATTTTTGTATTCCGGTGCCCGGTGTCAAACGAGAAGAGGTGTTTTCGGAGTTTGAAATCCTAAATGCCCAAGCGGAGAGACTTGCACCAGTCTCTGAAACTAAAACTAGGGATCTCAAGGCAAAATTGAATGACCTTGCTCACAGTTATGCCAGTACACCAGTGTCGCATTCTGAGTTTAAATGGCGCAAGGAGCATTTGGCTGTTATGAAAACTCTGCGACAAGACCCATCATTAGTTATTACTAGACCAGATAAAGGGTCAGGGGTGGTTATATTGAACCATCATGAGTATGTTGACAAAATGTCGATAATACTAGATGATAAAGACAAATTTGAAAAATTGGGCCCTGTCGCAACTCATGATGCAACCGCCTCCTTGGAAACCAAATTTCAAAAGAAACTGGTCAAGTGGGTCAAAAATGGTGTACTTCCGAAGAACGTATCTAGTGAGATAAGACCCTCTGGATCTATCCGCCCAAGGCTATATGGTCTCCCTAAAACCCATAAAGCGGATATCCCATTAAGGCCCATTCTCTCCATGGTAGGGTCATCGCAACACAAGGTCTCAAAATGGATCTTTGACATTTTACAACCTGTTTCACAATATTATAGTAAATATTGTCTTAAAGATTCATTTTATTTTGCTGATTTTATTAAAAAGTCTAAGATTGTTAATAGATTTATGTGCTCCTATGATATTAGCAACCTTTTTACTTGTGTCCCTGTTTTGGAAACTATAGATATTTGTGCAGATTTTCTATATCGTGGCCGGATATCACCGCCTCCTATTCCTGAACACATCTTTATTGAACTTATGAAACTTGCCACTACATCTGTGGAATTTAGTTTCAACAATATTATGTACCGGCAAAAAGATGGTGTTGCCATGGGGTCAGTACTTGGACCGACCATGGCAAATATTTTTGTTGGGTTCCATGAAGAGCGCTTATTATCTGGACCCATAAAGCCATTGGTGTACTTCCGATATGTTGATGACACATTCTGTTTATTTAATAACCAAACGGAAGCTAACACCTTTTTCTCCTTACTCAATGGAATGCATCCCGCGTTAAAGTACACCTATGAGGGAGAGAGCAATTCAACTATAGCCTTCCTTGATGTATTGGTAACAAAAACGCCATCTAGTTACCAAACATCTATATACCGTAAACCAACGTTTACAGGTTTGTACACTCGTTGGGATTCATTTTGTCCCAGAAAACGTAAGATAAATCTAATTTGGACCCTAACACATCGTGCCCTTATGATTTGTTCCAAATCAAAATTAGATGAGGAATTGAAAAGAATTACGGATACTCTATCCAAAAATGGGTACCCCCTTGATGTGATTAGGTCAACTATTCAAAAGAAATTGGCCGAATTCTCTCGAATGAAAGAGAATATAGTAGCCAAATGTCCAATTTATCTTCGTCTGCCTTGGTTAGGTAGAGTAAGTGAGAAATTTGCCAAACAAATAAGTTCAGCAGTTCAAGGATGTTATTTTGCTGCCAATGTGCGTGTTGTTTTCTCTACGAGAACTTTATTTCCATCTTCTCGAAAAGACGTTTTACCCCCCCACCATAAAAGTAATGTTATTTACAATTTTAAATGTGGTTGCGGTGCCAACTACTTGGGTCGAACGACATTAACATTAGATGGAAGAATTCAACAACATGTACCCAGTAAAATTAGGAATGGAACCTACCGGGCAACTGATGTCGTTACTAACACATACGGGTCTTCAATTACTGATCATTTGCTTAAAAACCCGTCTTGTGCAGCAAACTTTAGCACGAACTCTTTTACCATTATTAGTCGTGCTCATTCATTATACCATCTTAAGATCTTGGAGACCATTCACGTTCGACTCAGGAAACCTTCTCTTTGCAAGCAAAGGGAATGCCTCCTGGGGTTGAACGTGATTAATCTCTAGGGTATTCGTCCATAACGTCGTTTTATTTTAATCGTTTTCCCACTTTTTTTTTTTTTTTTTTTCCCCTGTAAATTTAATAAAACGCTATTTTAATCGCTTTCATTCTTTATTTTAAAATTAATTCCCTCGATACAGCTTTGAGAAGCGAGGGTCGAAACCGGTCAGCTGGCTCCCCATTTTTTTTCTTTCCTCTCCTGCTTCCCCTTCATTCCCACCTTTTTGGAGAGAAGATATATATATATATATATATATATTTGTATATATACAAATTTACTTTTAATCATGAATCATAAAAGTCTTCCTTTCCTAATTGCAATATATATATATATATATATATATATATATATATATATATATATATATATATATATATACGCGTAGCCAAATTAGAATATCAATATCATAATAACTTTGGTTCTAGTAGACGAGCATCCATGAAAGTAGGCAGACCTTTTGAAGATTATGATAATATACTGCGGTTGGATTTTGGTCACAGTTGGTAAAAAAACTATTTTTCTACACCAATACAACATACCAAAATTTGCTTACATGCTTGTTTATAGTGTGCTAGCAGGCAAGCTTCAGTGTTGCTGCTTCGGGATGAAATTGCTAAGTCTTTTTCTTTGCTCGATTTTTTCTTTTCTGGCTTGCCAGGCCACTAACATACACACACACACACCCATATATATATTTATATATATATATATATATATATATATATATATATATATATATATATATACATATATACGTGTATAAAAAGATATATGTGTACATACATATACATATATATATATATATATATGCATATATGTTTTATTTTTTATTGCCATTTTATTTGTTTCGCTACATATGTTTTTGATGTTATGTAGCCAAACAGATAGAGCGGTAATAAATATATGTGTGTGTGTGTGTGTTTGTGTGTGTATAAAATTTAACTTCAGTAAGTTTTAAGATATTAAGGGGTTCCCTCCTGGAGCTAACACCTGATTCTTTTACGATTTAAATTTATATCCGAGGGCTCTTTTAAGAATAGATGCTGTTCCCTTTATAGCCGTTATTTGTATCTCGTTAAAGCTTGGTCTTCCAGGGATTGTTTCTAAGTATTTCTGAAATTTCTTGTTTATTAAATCAGTTGCTGCTATCACAACCGGTATAATTTTTATTTCTTTCAGAGACCATGTCGTTTTTAGATAATTTTTTCGGTCCTGATGTGTTGTTATCTTTTCCCGTACAGTTCTTTTAAGCCCTAAATCCTTTTGGGACTCTGAAATCGATAATGAGCGCAGTTCTTTCTGGTTCGTTCCATATTACAATATCTGGTTTGATATGTGTGTGTGTGTGTGTGTGTGTGTGTGTGTGTAAACATCAATATACGTCAAGGCAAATAAATTAATAAATATGATCATTGTATTTAGTTACAAGAATCTTTAATAAACTATGATCCAAATATGAACTGCGTGATCAGTTTAAATACGATGTGTATTGTATTTGTTTGCCGGAACTTGTAATCCAATACATGATTAGAAACCGCAATCATTGTGTTTTTTTTTACTTTTTTTATTGAATACTAGATGTTACAATTTTAATCTTGTCATCCGCTGTAGAAGCATATACACTATAATCAATTATGTACTCGTGACTTTAGTTCATATAGACGAGGGTATTTTCAAAAGTATATTGATAGGCAACAGAGAGTGGAGTAGTTCTCTGTAAACGAATTATTTTTTGTGCTCCAGAAGTTTGAGTTTTTTATGTCATAGAAACCATAATCATGCAGATTTGCCAAATATTCAATGACACATTTATATCTCTGAAGCATGATCGTGATAAATATCGCTATCATGGAACCTCATAGAGTTAATATTATCAACGACCGGATTAAATATTGACGTCACGAACGCATGAGTTCAGTCAATGTGGCATTCGAATATAAATCCTATCTCATCAATTAGGAGAGAATTAAAAGGAAGCTCACATTTTCTAAATGCCGCCACACACACACACACACACACACACACACACACACACACACACACACACACACACTCGCACACACAGTTATTTATTTGTTTTTGTTTTTTTGTCTTGCCTTACTTTTTTAATGGATTGAATTCTTTGCACTAAATGCAAGTGTGGAAAAATTTTCCCATTCACTAATCTTGTACCCAAAAATGGGGAGTGGCATATATCTTATTCAAACTGTAATAATCAACTAACACATGGTTCCTCGTCTACGACACATCATCTCGCTAGATTCGGCCGTTCTGGCGAGTCGTAGACGACGAAATACGTGTCAGTGGATAATTATATTTTATACAGTATATATATATATATATATATATATATATATATATATATATATATATATATGTAAATATATATATATATGTGTGTAGGTATGTGTGTTTAAAAGCCTACAGAAAACACATACTTCTTTTTATACATATTTAAACATGTGTATATGTATATATATATATGTCTATCTATCTAGCTATATACATATATATGTGTATATATATATTTATGTATATATATATATATATATATATATATGTGTGTGTGTGTATGTTTCATGAAAGGGTTGTCCCCTTTTCATGTAAGTATAAAAATAGAGAAGGTTAGTTAAAATGAAAATGAAATAGCAATAGACGAAATTCGAACCTCATAAATTAGGTTTAGAAATATATTACAAGAGAGAGTATGAAAATGGAATGTAAAACAAACAATTTTTTAGCTTAGAGATAAAATAGTTTCAAGAAAAGAATGTGCGTTGAAAAGTCTGTTATGAAAAATTCAATTGAGGAATGCAACTATACAAAGTAATTTAACAAACATGTTTTTAACATATTGGAAAAATAGGTTATTGGGAATATAGGTTAAATTTTCTTTTTGTAAACAAAGGAGACATTTTTTGACACGCATGTCTAGAACACGCGAAAAGAGGACACATGTTTTAACATGTGAATAACGTAATAGAAAATGGGAAGTTCTAGATATAGAAACTTGAGAGAAACTGGGGGAGAGACGGAGAGAGAGTTTGAGGACGACAGACGATAGTCTGCAGTATGGAATTCGAACGTCTAGAAACGAGACGGTCACTTTTGAAACCTTGAATGTGAAGCTTTGAATTCTTGACTCATAAAACCACGGCCGGTCATGAGAAGAAATAAACCCATCATGTGTTTTTATAAACGTCGTCTTTGTGTTGTGAGTCTACCAAAAGGTAAAGTGAAAATTGTTATTATATGTCTATATGTCTGTGTTATAAAATGTCTTGACATACACGTCTCATATCTACAATGTGAACCCTACATCTCATATCTACACTAAGACTTTCTGAATAATGTCCCCTTACTCTAAGAGCTCATATCTACACTTCTTAGTATGGACATTTAAATATGTATATATAAATATATATATTTATATATGAATATCGTTATAAAACGAAACATTTCTCTTAAAACAATATCCCTCTCTCGACAACATCTCTCTCTCTCTAAAACTCTAAGACTCTCACTATTATAAGACCTTACAACGATGAAATAACAAACAACGAAACAAAGAATAATCATCATAATAATAATGAAACCCCTAAATAAAACATATAGACTGTCCACAAAGTCTGGATACATTATGTAGCCAGACTTTGTGGAAGCATCCTCTAGAGTATGTAGCCAGTATTTGTTGGCACCCTGTATATATATATATATATATATATATATATATATATATATATATATATATATGTATGTATACATATATATCAACGATTTAACCTTTGAGAACTCTACCAAACTACTCAACCAATGTTGTATCTGAACAATTTAAATTTTAGATTTGGCTGTCTTGGGCATGGATCTAACTTAATAACTTGATTGTAGACCAAAACAATAAATGTTATATAGCCATTATGGAGTCAAATTAAAAAAAAATAATAATTAAATTGACCTATGCCTCTCTATCAAATAATTCAGACATTTTCTGGTCTAACATTTGAAATTTTACATAAAGGGTATTCAGAGATAGGGCAATCTTTGTAATCGGTATGGGTCGAACATTTGAGTTACAAATATATGAATGTATGTATGTATATTTGCATGTCTGTGTAAAACGTTCGACAAATGCGACGAATTTTCACAAGATCAGTATTGTTTTGAAGTTCGACCCTTCAGAAGAAAAATACCGAAAAATTGGCTAAAAAACTTTATTCCTTCATTCTTTACTGGACACTTTTCTCCAGGGAGGGATGGCTTTTTTGCCCGAAATTTAGAAAGCCATCCCATCTTTTCGCTTGCCTAGCCTTAATTTAAACCTACCTCATTTCCAGTCTGGCGGTAGTCGTAACAGAAAATACGCCACGTTTTTCCGTTCTTTTCCTCCTTCGCTGTACGGGTTTGAGCCTGACTTCCTACTCCCACTTTTGCTGTCTTTTTTTTTGTTTTGTTTTTTTCTTTTTGCTTAATCCACAGATCCAAACATCCGGGCAACGCTAGTAGTCATATAAAAAATAAACTCTGTTTCTGTTTATTTATAAAAAAAATACAGCTTTGTAATATATAGGTCGTAGAATTGCATTCATCTGCAAAAGATGTACGTAGTTTACATATTCTTTTAAACATTCGTGTTTATTAATTTCCATTAGTGTTTTTTTGTTTGTTTTATTATGAATTGTTATATTTAGTTAACATTACTTGTAATTTTATTCCTGCAGAGAATCAACAGTGTTTATATTTGCGTAATGTATATCATTATTGTTTCTCGGGGAGAGCTACTTTGTTGAGGAACGTCCTATGAACGCAACCAGCTCCCCGAGGTAATAAACGATATCTAAAGATAGGCATATTGAAACATCACCGCAACCTATTGAGATGTCGTCGGCTATAACCGACTGTCATGGGTCGCTTCTTGGCTTCATTGCGTCGTTACGGGCATTTTTCTTTCCATCGTCGGCATTACTGGCTGGGACGTCATGCTATAATCGAATGCTTGTACAAAATAGCGAACAAAGGTATTTTTTATTAAAGAAAATCTATAATTTATGTAATATTTAACAAGCAGCATATTCATATCCTACGCGTACGTGATGTAAGCTTCAACTGTTTTTGTTTTCAAAAATAGAATTATATTTAACTCTCTCTCTCTTTATTGAAAGAGAAAAAAAAGGGAGTGAAACAGCAAAATACAGAAGAGAGATGGAGAGAGAGAAAGAAAGAGATAAAGAGACATTCATACCTAACTTTGAAGCATTGTTTTGTGTTTGTATTAATGAGTTATTGGCGGTTTGGCCTCTCAAATTCTAAGGTCTATCGTTTTGACTTGGTCCAATATTATAAACAAATTTTCCTTCTTGGCTTTTGTAATCCCAGATTGATATATGTTAACATTTTCAAAATAACAAGCACCTGCTCAACACATCTGCACTTCACAAGTGCAGACTAGTTAGACACAAGGGGCATTCATGTAGAAACCCCCAACTCCCTCAAATGGGGCGTTCTTCATTGTGTCACAATTTTTGCGTAAAAAGCGGCCAGCAAACACAATGCTATTTATTTATTTGTTTGTTTAAAAACATCTGCCTAACAAACCATCTGATTTTTTTTTTATCTCAGACATGGAGCTTAATATGTAAGGTATTCGAACACATGCGAAACTTTATGTTTGAGTTTTAGTAGGGGAAAATCGTTGCAAAATTAAGAAGAACTTTTAAATGGAATTTGCCGGTTTAAGGTCCAATGACGGAGTTAGGAATATGCATGTCTTAAGTAATGACGATTTCTCATAATTTTTAGACTTGCACCAAACATGTTGTTAAGCGCAGCCATTAACATAAAAGGAAAGAGCGTAAATCTTTAGCTAATAGTTTTGTTTTCTGTTCGCGGTGGTGGCGCACAAGTCAGTTTATTACATGTTTTTAAAGGTATTCCAATATATTGGGTCCAATGTAATCTAATATATAAAATGCAAAACGTGTGTGTGTGTGTGTGTTTGTATACTTCGCAAAAACTTTAAACCAAAGCGACAGATCCTGACTAGGTCGGCATCATTTTAAAACCCACATTTCGGACGACAAATATCGAAAAGTTCTCCACAAACATTAATTCCTTCACCCGAAACTCGGCTTTTTTTGCGCTTTTTTTTTCGTCGACATTCGTTTTCGTTTCGATTGAATAGACTTTATTTAAACGCTCTCCACTGCTTGTTTTGGCATGGAGATATCGGTTAAGATATTACGATAGTTTAACTTGCTTTTCCTCATTTGCGTGACGGGTTGGAGACTGCCTACTCCCACGTTTTTCTCTCCATCAAAACTGCCTACTGTTGTTTCGCCTCCCCCTCCCCTACCATCAATTTATTTTTGTAAATCCTTTCTCCGATCTTCCTTACCTAACCAGGGCAACGCAGGGGAAACCAGCTACTATCATTTTTTAACATCTCTCTCCACATGGACTGCCTATTATTTTTTTAAATGCTTCCCATCTCTCTAGTATAATAATAAATACAAACCCTGCATTGATCAAAATATCATATTTAGGTGTATTTTACGACCGGACAATGCTGGGCAGCCTGCTAGTTTTTTTAATATAACCGTGCGCTTTTTCTGTTGAAGATTCGACTATATAGTTCTGCTCAGAAGGAGGAATCGACTCTAAATCTTTTTTCACTTTCTGTAATTTTTTTTTGGTCTATGTTTCTCCTATGAAGTATTTTTCAATCGTTCCACTGTATCAATCTATATGCTATTTTTCTTTATATAAATCTTATATGGAGTATGGTAATCTTATATGTTCTGTTGAATCTGTCCCGTGCTTGTGCTTTATGAAAAAAAGTCATTTTGTTAACCCCACCTTCTTGAATAAGCAATCTCTATCTCTCTTACAGACAGAAAATAAATATCATGCTTTTTTCAGACGTACTTGATTCATTGTTTTCTTCCTTTATTTCAATCCGTTTAATCCGTTCGAAAAGAGTGTCTTTTTTTCTTGTCATTAATTATATTTTTGGTAGAGCAATGTAATACAACTTCCAATTGAATCATTTTTTGACATAGAAATGCGTACATTCAGGTTTTTTTTGTTTTTTTTTGTGCTTACACGTTTTCTCCTTATTCTAGTCTTAATAGGTAAAAAATGTCAAATGTTTTCTAGGGAAACACAGGCCTTTCTATTTCTTGTGAATTAGTATAACTCATGAAACCAAATGTGGATAAGTTTATTATTATAACACTAAGCATTCTATTCTTAATTCCCGTATTCATAAGGTTACATTTTTTTACAAGTTTGCTGTCGTAATATAAAGCTAAATACTAACGATTGACTCTCTTAACGCATTATTTCGCATATATCAAAGCTGGATCTTCTTATATAACTCACAGACCAAGAAAGAGAGAACCCGATGGAAGCATTCTGGCTCTTTCAGACCCAAGAAGGCCAGACAGAACAAATCAGCCCCCAAATTACCGTGTTTTAGACAGCACAGGCATTATCTACATGTGCGAGGTGCCCGAGGCAACTAAAAAGGAATTGTATATTAAGGTTTTAAGTTAGCTCGGGAAGAGATTCTATCGTAAGAGATCCGCAGTTTTCAAATCGGATCAATGCCATTTCCACTAGGATAATGCAGAAATAAACAACTCGTGGTGATAAGATTGGCATACCGCCCTTATGCCTTGCATTAGTCGAGCCCTTTATATATATATATATATATATATATATATATATATATATATATATATATATATATATACATTGATGTGTCTCCGTACGTTATACAGGTGTACGCGTGTATGTGTATTTATGTGTGTGTAGTGTGTGTATTATTTACTTATCATAAACAATGCCTTAATTTTTTTAATTTTTTAATTTATTTTATTAACTTACTGATATTCTTACCTATCATTATACTATCAAAATAACCCTCTAACGTATAATTCCTCAATTTGTTCTCCTATTTTTCCTTTTCTTTCTCTTTCCTTTTTTATAAATAATCAACAACAAATATTTTTCAATCTCTCCCCGCCCGGCTAAATCACTTTTACCCCGATTCGCAACCCGTTTTTCCTCCTCCCACCACACCATGCTAACTAACATTAACCCCCCAACGTGTTGCCATGGGGATCCTTTAAATTAGATTCACGTATGCCGTTATAAATAAGAATAGCGTCTTTTAATTTTAAACCGTTATAAACTAAAAAAACGTATATAAGAATTAACACATAATTAATATTTAATTATAACCCCCTCTCTTATTATATACACTCCTACTACTTTAAATTCCAACGCCCTCTCCCTTCGACTCCCGCTTCTTTTCTAACTCCCCTTCATCTACGATTTTTCCATTCTTATTTGATTTTATAACTCAGTCCATCTATGAATTCTGACGATGCTAGTTGGATATTTCCTCTCTTTGATGATCTTCCTCTAGCTGAAACAATATGTAAACTAATTCTGGGCTCACAGTAATAAATTTCCTATATACTGCTCTGGCTACACATTCAGCACTCTAACCCGGTTATTTCACCACTGGTAAATATATATATATATATATATATATATATATATATATATATATATATATATATATATATATATATATATATATATATATATATAGCGATTAAGCTACACTGAATATTCGGTGTGTCATCCACTCTAGGATTCGTAAGGCTTACGCTTATGGCGCATTAGCCTGACGAATCATAGAGTGGATGAAACGCCCAATATTCAGTGTAGCTTAATGACCATTTATATTTTATAAATTACTAACTAGCTCTAACTACGTATTGAGCACTTTTGAAGTAAATACTTAAAGTGTACGCATAAATATATAATTTCGTATATTAATTTTATGTGAGTAAATGAGGTCGTTATATATATATATATATATATATATGTATACATATATATATTAGGATATATATATTAGTATGTATATATTTGTATATATATTTGTGTATACATATATATATATATTAATATATATATATATATATATATATATATGTATTAGTATATATATAAGTATATATATTAGAATATATATATATATTAGTATATACATATATTAGTATATAAATATATTAGTATATATATATATATATATATATATATATATATATATATATATATATTGTATTAATCCACATACCGTACTGTTTCTGTGTATCACAACTTATCAACGTGGATAGACTAGCAGTTTTACCAAATTTTTGTCTGAACCTACTATTATCATGTTGATAGTCGGCAGTTCTACGCTTCAGCCCAAGACAAAACTTAACTAAGATCAGTCCCAGATGTATAAACTAAAATTCTATAAATTATAAAGGAAATCTGTTCAGCCGTTTTAGAGTCTATAAAGAACGGACTTTCCCACAAACACCCAAACAAAGCTTGTATCTATACGATTATTGTTACGATATACAGATAACCTCAGTCAATGTTTGTATGATGTAAACACCCATCTTCATTTTTAATGAATAGCATCTCCGACGTAATATCTGTTCTATCTTATGATATAATCATATCACGTGTAGCCTGTTATATATCACATACTCCTATAACAATATTGGAGATAAACAGTAATAACCAGATATATTTTGACACTACATTTACCGGATTACTTACCTAAAATTTTTTAGAGTGTTAACCAAAGGGCCGCAGTAAGATCGCGAGGGCTCCATTCACGGTAAACGTCTACAGACTGCCTAGCAGCAATAGACGTGAACAAAAAAATGGGCCATGATTAAAATTGGAACAAAAAAAATGGGCCATGATTGAAATTGGAAAGAAAACAATTTTTAATATTTTTATCGCTTTTTTGCTAATAATTTGCTGTTATTTAGTATTTTTCAGATTATTAGTATTAAAGATGAGTCCAAGAAAAGTAAGACGAGATATTGACAAAAAAATTAAACACCGAATTTTAGGATTACGACAGGCAAATTTGACTTACAAGCAGATTTTCGACATTTTGAAAGAAGAAAAGGTGGCAACATCTATTTCAGCAGTGAAGAGAATGTGGCAAAGATTCGAAATTGAAGGCAAAGTGAGCAGGAAAGTTGGTTCTGATCGCCCCAGAGCATCCACAATGAAGGACGATCACAGGCTTAAAATGACCGTTTTGTAGGATCGCAAAAAAACTTACGTTAACCATAGCAAACAATTCGAGACAGCAAAAGGAAATTCTCTTTCTAGAGTGACAATATCCAGAAGGATGAAGGAAATGGGATTTTCATCAAAAAAATGTGCAAAAAAACCTTTGTTAACTAAGAAGAGAATCAGCGACAGAAAGACATTTGCATCATGTTATGGTACGAAAGATGCAGATTGGTTTAGAAATGTTTTCTGGTTGGATGAATCGAGATTTTGCCTTGCCAGTGATGCCCCTGAACGTTGCATCCGAAGATCCGGAGAAAGATTTTCACCGAATTGCATAAAAAACACAGTAAAACATGGAAACGGAGGAATAATGGTATGGGGGGGCCTTTTCTGCTGCAGGGGTTGGGGAAATTATCAGATATGATGCGTCAATTAATGCCAAAGAAATTGCAGCTAATTCTACCCTATGCGACGAAGGCCATCAACTCCCCATATTTCCTCCTATAACACAGAACAAGCTAGGTAACATACAAATATCCGTGCATGAGGTCGCCAAGCTAATAAAAAACCTAGATTCCAGTAAAGCAACTGGCCCTGATGGCATCCCAATTATAGTGTTAAAAAAGCTTCAACCAGAACTTGCTCCCATACTTACGAAACTATTTAAGCGCTTCCTTAAGGAAAAGTGCTTTCCGACCCCCTGAAAGACCTGATCAGTTTTCCCTGTATTTAAGAATTCAGGTGATAAGTCATCTCCCTCTCAATACAGACCAATAAGTCTTCTCTGTGTTATGAGTAAGTTACTGGAATCAATATTAAATAGAGAAATAGTCAACCACCTCAGCAGGAATAACCTTCTTAGTGACACACAATATGGTTTCCGCTCTGCAAGATCTACCGCAGATGTGCTGACGGTTATATCCCACAGGATTAGTGAATCTCTTGACAAAGGCTTCCTTTCTAGGGCAATTGCTCTTGACATATCAAAGGCCTTTGACAAAGTATGGCATAAGGGTCTACTTCACAAGATTCCCAGCTACGGTATAACTGGAAATGTTTTCTCAATCATTAAATCATTTCTCTTCGATAGGCTCATAAGAGTAGTGGTAGATGGACAAACATCGGAGGCCTGCAATATAAATGCTGGAGTCCCTCAGGGTTCAATCCTGGGCCCAACTCTCTTCCTGATCTACATCAATGACCTCCCTAAACACATACTTAAATCATTCGTTGACATCTATGCTGATGACACGACCATCTACGGCAACACATCAAAGGCTGTAAATGACGAAGTTCTCTCGGATTCCCTCACCTCTGATCTCGAGCGCGTGGTTCAGTGGGGGAAGACGTGGCTAGTTACCTTTAATGCATCTAAATCCAAACTTCTATCCTTACATCATCAACGCTCTGATCCCCATCTGGCATCAATTGTGATGGCTGCCTCTGGTCTGGGTGAGGCCCCGTGTTTTGACAAGCTTCTGGGTTTGACCTTTACTCCTGATCTGAAATGGAACACGTACATCAAGTCTGTTGCCAAGGTCGCAGGAAAGATGGTGGGATCCTTCTACCGCTCCAGAAGATATCTCACTACTGATGCAATTCTCTATCTATATAAAAGCCAAGTACGGCCAAGGATGGAATACTGTTGCCATATCTGGGCAGGAGCTGCCAAAAACTCCCTATCATGCCTTGACAGAGTACAAAATAGACTTCGTGGTTTAGTGGGGGATGCCCTTTTCTCTACCCTGCAACCCCTCTCCCACAGAAGAGACGTTGCGAACCTATCCTTGTTTTATCGTTATTTTCATGGCAGGTGCTCGTCTGAACTCCAATCCCTGACCCCCCCTCGCCAATCTTTCACGAAAAACACCCGTCTAGCTGAATCCACTGTGAAAAATTTCCCCCACTCTATATCTGTGCCTAAATCAAAACGCGGATTTCATGAGCATAGCTTCTTTCTTAGAACTGCACGCCTGTGGAACTCTGTTCCGTCTGCCTGCTTCCCTCCGGACTACAACTTGGATGTCTCCAAGTCTAATGTTAACAAATTCCTAATGAACCGCCCCTCCTAATTAAACCCTTCATAAAATCTCCTCACTAACGTGATGTACTTGCAATACCCCTTATCCCTGAGTGGCTTCCGGGTCTTGATAAGTGGTGATCTCTGTGTAAAAAAAAAATACATTCAAATATTAGAAAGAGGTCTATTACCAAGCATCCAGAAGTTAGAAATGAACGATGACATTATTTTTCAACATGATAATGCCCCTGCACAAACAGCAAAAGTCACAAAGAAGTGGCTTACTGATAATTCAATTGATGTGATGTTTTGGCCTGGCCAAAGCTCAGATTTAAACCCAATGGAAAATATTTGGGCTATAATATCTCGTGCATTAGTTAGAAAAACTTTTTCCAGCAAAGAAAAATTATGGGAAGCAGTACAAAGAGAATGGAATAACATCTCCTCTTCACAGTGCTCCAAGTTGGTTGAGAGCATGATAAAAAGAATTGATCTTTTAAAAAAGATTTAAGGGTAATTCCATTCCATACTAAGTTTTTATTAAAGTAAATATCTGGTTCTTTATATATTTTACTCGTTTTCGTTTATTATTTAATTGCATTTTGTGTAATGCAGCTGTTTGTGCAATAAATTGCAAATTTCTTTCCTGCCCCATTTTTTTTTGTTCATGAGTGTATATTATATACGAAAGCTACGACTGTGTAATTTTCACAGGTTCCGCTTGTTATAATGACAGAACGAACACTATAAAAAGTATACTATTTGTTCGTAAGTATCATCAAGTTTTATACATAAGTATTGAAATGTTCAATCCGAAAAAATGTTCAGTTTTAGAGTAACTCAAATCTAATATCAATTTTCTCGCACTATTTTTCATGTCGTCAATGTACAAAGTTGAAACTGCTTAAAATACTATCGAGTTGAGCAAAGAAATGTTCTATGTCTTCTCCATATTTAAATTTGTAAATATATGCCGAGGATACGCTTTTCCAACGCAATTTAATTAGTGGTGTACACAAAACTACTTGATATTGAATTAAGTAAACTTTACAAATCGCCTTTTCGTACTGATATATTTTTTTTCCTTTTGCAAATCTGTATTCATTTCTGTTCGTCCTCCATTTTTTTTCTCTTCGTCAGCTGCAAATGCGATGGAATATTCGGTGATTTAATTTAAAAACCGATCCATAAAAGATATGCCCTCGTAGTCAGACATACACTTTAATTGGTTTTCCGAAAGAGTATTTTTTTAAACTTTTGTTTATGTATCTTAGACTTTATTCTGTTTGAGATTTCAAGCAAAAACTTTGACTTACATTTTTCATGTGTCATTAAACCGTAAATAGAAAAAAATGTTTACTAATCGAAACGAACAAAAACGCACTCAATAATTATGAGCACTTACATACCCGGTGAACAAAGTGTAGGAGAGATTCAAAAAATTCTAAGTAAATGGACGACCAGAAACTTTAAAATATATCCCACTAGGGTACCTGCATCAGCTGCTGAATGTGCTGCATGTTGCAGGGTGCCATTATTTCTCAAACTGAAATATATATATATATATATATATATATATATATATATATATATATATATATATATATATATATATATATATAGCAAAAATGGTAATTGGTAAAAAAACTTAAGAACTTGCTCAATACCATTGCAGCGCAAATATATGTTTTATTTTTTATTACCGTTTTATCTGCTTAGTTACAGATGTTTCGGTTACTGAATCGTATTAAACGATCTAGTAACTTCAATAGATGTATTTCGAAAAGTTCTAGGTGTGGAACTTTAATATGTAAAGATTACTCGCCAGTTACA
The DNA here is from genome assembly GCF_053919585.1 of Euprymna scolopes. Classification (NCBI taxonomy): domain Eukaryota; kingdom Metazoa; phylum Mollusca; class Cephalopoda; order Sepiida; family Sepiolidae; genus Euprymna; species Euprymna scolopes. The sequence continues at coordinate 12,011,709 of NC_136515.1, forward strand.
AAGCTGAAATTATTCGTCGATAAAAAAACAAAAAAACAAACGAAACGTATGGATCCTCAGCTGAATAATTTACAAAACTTTGAAAAGATAGAACGCATCAATGAAATAAACAAAGCTTATTCTAAATGCATGACTAAAATTTCTAGGATTAGATATACTGTTTGTGTTGTCGACAAGAATTTTGCTAAAATTAGAGGGGGCATGTGTGTTCTTTTCCTCCATTTTCTATTCTCTCTTTAATCTTAGAAAAATCCCAGTCGACAAAACAAACATTATATAACGTGAAAATAATCTTAAAATATAAAAATAAATGATTGAAGCGTCATAGATTAGAACGCATGGCACTAAGACATTCGAGAAAAGCAACAATATGTTAAATTGTTTGCGTAGCGCTAAATACGTGGACTTTACAAATAGTACTCAGGAAATTGCTGATTTTAATAATTTAATTTTAAATCGGCCTATATTTACATCGACTTCTCATCAACTGTAGACATTTTAACTTACACTCAACTAACACGGTTTAATGTATAGTTTGCTTTTCATTTTCAATTTCAAGTTTCGCCCCTTCTAACGTTTACTTGCTCGACACCCGAGGATGATTCGTCGAGGAATCCAAAGCGCTCAGGACGGTAACAATTATGGAACCGTCATTAATGTTTTCGATATTTAAATTTAAAAAAAATATACAGGAAATCGAATGAATAAAAAAGAATCATAAAGCAAAATATTTTGGTTGCATTAAGTAATATGTTTGAATGAAAAAAGCTGCCTAAATATACCAGTGTGTGTATATATATATATATATATATATATATATATATATATATATATATATATATATATATATATATGTGTGTGTATACATATATATATATATATATACATATATATATATATATATATGTATGTATATATATAGGTGTGTGTATATCTTTACTATATATATATATATATACATGTATATATATGCATATATATATATATATATATATAACGAGAAAGTAATTGTAAAAAATTTAAAATACTTGCAGCACTATATATAAAAACCCAGCACACATCTATAAATAGCATTAATTTTTAAAGTAACCCATCGGGCACTTGCTATCTGTTCCCCACCTTTTATTGATGTGGAAATTGAAAACATTAAAAGGATTTTTATTACTAATGGATATTCACCTCCATTAGTTAACTTAGTTATTAATAAAAAAATTCAATCCTTTTCTGAGCTACCAAAATACGGTCCATGTAGATTTCCGGTATACCTTAGGTTACCCTGGATTGGACTTGAAGGCCAACTTATTTGCGATAAGATTTCCTCTCTGGTGTCTTCTAATTTTGGTGCTCTATCGCTCCGTATTGCCTTTTCCACAAAAACCGCCTTTCCCTCATTTCGTAAGGATGTCTTGCCTATCTCCCAAACTAGTAATATTATTTATAAATTTCAATGTCGGTGTGGTGCCGTCTATATAGGCAAGACGACCCAGCGTCTTCAGGTCAGAATCGCCCAACATGTTCCCCGTTTCATCCGGGATCATCAATCTACTACCAGAAAATCTCAACTGATAGAATCGTCCATCGGCCAACACTTGGTCGATAAAAAGGAGTGCGGTCTTGTTTTCTCTCCGGAGTGTTTTTCTGTTTTGTACCGAGGACGCACAAAGTTCCACCTGTCTGTCCTCGAAGCACTTGCCATCATTGCTAACCCCCCTACTTTGTGCAAGCAGAGAAACCTCCGGCTTCAGTTAGAATTATTTGGGTAGTCAGGTTTTTTTTTGTTTTTTTTTTTCTTCTTAACCTCCTCTCCGCTCGTATTCCATATCACTACCAAATATTCTAAAAATAATAATTTTCAGACTTATAACCCTTGAAAATGTTTGTCTGAACGAAAAGCGCTTTGGGTATATTTTAACGATCTTTTTTAATCGACTTATCTATTTTATTTAATTGTACATATAACCTGCCCCATTATATATATAATTTTTTTTTCTTTTCCTCACTCCGGTTTCCATTTTTTAGTTGATTGAATTTACGATATGGTTCACTTTTTTATAATTATTCTAAAATTTTGCCAATCGAATAAGGATATAAATATATATATATATATATATATATATATATATATATATATATATATATATATATATATATGTGTGTGTGTGTGTGTGTGTGTGTGGGTGTGGGTGTGTGTGTGTGTGAGAGAGAGAGAGAGAGAATATTATGAAAATGTAATAATTAAGCTACAGAGTATATTCCGCGAATCAATCTCGCGAAGGTCCCTGAGGCTAATTGGATAAGCCTGATGATTTTTTTAACAGAATGAAACGCGGAATATTTTGTGTAGCTTAATTGTAATATATATTTTCATAACTTACAACCTTGCTCTACCTATGTGTCGAGCACTGTTGAATAAAATACTGAAAAAAATACGCATAAAACTAAATCCTCGGGTATTATTTAATGTGATTATATATACACACACACACACACACACACACACACACATATATATATATATATATATATATATATATATATATATATATATATATACTAGCGGGGGTACCCGGCGTTCCCCGAGTGTTTGTTTCCGGGACGGGGGGAGTTTTAAACATGTTATGGTAGGTAAGTAGGAAGGATCAAACCCGGAGTCATGAGTAAAAGTAGGAAAATAAAGTGTGAAAAAAAACAAAAACATCTGCAACGTTAACAGTTCGGCAACCAAGAAAATTCCATTCCAGTTGTTTAGGGGGGGGACGACTACGGTAGGTCGGCGCGAACGTGAAAATATAATGTGAATTGTCCAGCACGCTAACCACTACGCCACAGAGCACTGCAGCTTAGTTTAGTGATTTTAAATAACTTCACATGAAAGAACTACCAAGCCAAACCGGTGTTTTCTTCTCAACTGTTTCTTGTGAACGATCCCCAAACGGTGTTAAGTGGTGGCAGGGGGAGGATGAATTTTTTAGAGAGAAAATATTTTACCACTTCCATTGATCTTAACCGATTTTGGCCGTGACTTCTCAGCAGAAAAAAGTATAGAAATCTAAGATTATCGAGGAATTTGAGAAATAATAAGCCTATAACACACTTCAGATATTGTTCTGCCGTTTGTGCATAATATATTTGCATGAAATATCTTGATGTTTTATCCTATTAATGTCAAAATCATACGGGAAAATGAGTTCATTTTATTTATATATATATATATATATATGTATATATATATTTATATATATATATATATATATATATATTGTATTAATCGGGATTAGTTTTTATTAACGTAAGAGGTTAAATAGATGGCAGAGAGTTTTTTGGGGGCGATGATGGTAAGTATAGCAGGAGTAAGGATGCGAGAATAGAAGAGCTGATTGGTCAAATACATAATTTCAATGACATGTTAATATAAAAATAATACGGACACAGTTTTATGTAAGTGTTTAACATGTATACAATTTTATGTGAGAAACTAAATATGCAAGGAAGTTATCAGATTTTTTCTACAATTTGGTAATCGAAACATGTAGAAACCCTGCAGATAAAACGATAATGAGATATATACATTTGCTCTGCAATAGTATTGAGTGCATTCTTTTGTTGTTTATTTGCTTTAGCAAGCGATACTTTTTTGTATGCATTACATTATTTATACGAAAATGCATTTCCACCGAAAGTCAAGTTGGGTCTTATTTTTCTTTCACCAATTTGCTACCTCTAAATGGGGAGCCGCATATTTATTGTTTATTTTTTATTTACTTTCTTTTGTATTATCATCATGCACTAAATCATTCAGCCTTTTCCCTTGATTTCGCGCTACTGATAAGTCATAGCCGACGAAACACTTGTCAGTAGTTTGAAAAGCAATATATATATATATATATATATATATATATATATATATATATACATATTATTTGATGAGTAGGAAAGAAGTTCTTTCGCTTGATTCTATGTATATCCCCCTTATCCCCTACATAAAAAAAACCAAGGCTCACACTCACAAAGTGTACGCACAAACCGTCCCCGAGATCGCAGACACATATCTCATAAAAAAAATGTAATCTTAACACCCGTTTCAATATCAATTCTTTTTTAATCTGATGAAGATTTTCCCCTGAATTTTGGTTCTACCTGAAACATGTATGCACATATGCAATCAATAATGTTTGTATAATAACGCACTATATAAAATAAGAGATAAAAAAAAAGATTTATATATGAGGACGCTTTGTTAAAAATTAATGATTCATCTAGCTTATATTTTTTTCTCAAATTTTTAAAGATAGTTTTTTTGTATTTTTTTAATACAAGCTCAAAGTGAATGTCCGATACTTCATATAGTCTT
>NC_136515.1:12026059-12198559 GCF_053919585.1 Euprymna scolopes
GATAAAGGATAAATACATAAGCGGGTGTAGATAATGCAAGGATTGGTGGACATGTTGATGATATATTCGAAATGCTTGTTGTTGATTTAATGTTTAGGGACCTGTATTGATTTGCTTTGCTTATTAGATGGGGATTATTTCATAGTTTCTTGGAAAAAAACAGCGGGGGGTAAATGGGTTATAAAAGATTTAAAAAAATAGCTATTAGGTTCATATACATAGAGGGGGGTTCCTAACATGTTGCTTTGGGCAATGGCTATGCTTAACTTTATTTTCAGTGTAAAGTGTGTTGTGGGCATAGGCATACATATACATACAGACACACGTATGCATATAGATCCAGCCATAGCTATATCTGTACATATATGCCCACTGACGCGCACATACATAGATACACATACACAAATAGGCCCAAGGACAGCAGATGCACGCATACAGATATAATTGTACATAGACAAGCAAATATATATCCATGCCTACATACGACCCATGATTACACATAATCATAGCCGCGTATATAGAGAAATAAACATAACCACAGACAGGGATACATACATAGGTCCAATTATGCCCGCACAAACACATACATGTGAAGATACATACACGCACATAAACAAGTAATAGATGCGTTAAATGTAATAGTGTTTCGTATATATATATACAAAAGTATATATATATATATATATATATATATATATATATATATATATATATATATATATATATACATACAAATATCCATACAAGTTGCCACGTATGTACATTCATATCAAGGTGGGGGGTTTTAGTCGTAATTGGTAAGTGGGGTGTGGGTAGTAAATGTCTGGGTAGATGACTGTGTAAGCGGGTAGGGTAATATAGGATATGGGGAGAGTGGAGTAAGGGGTTTGGTTGTGTTGATGTTACAGTAGTTGGGTGTCTGCGGTAGATGGGTGTATTGTATGTATTATTATTCAGCGGTTCTAAAGAGGATGTTTCAGAAAGGGGTATACTTGCTAAGGATGAGGGATTTGTAGTGCCGGAAATTTAAGGTGGTTTCATGTTTTTTTTTTTATTTAGTAATTTGTCTTTATCTTTAAAACGGAATATAAAAAGTTTTTCGTTCAAGCGGAGGAGGTCTAAAGATAAACATACGTTAGATTTTTTAAGGATTCCCCACATAAGGATTATGTAAGGTTATTTTGGATTAGATCTAGATATTGGGATGTTAGTGAGGTTTGTTAGGGTCGTTGGGGTTTGTAAAGGATCATTTATGTACTCTAACCCTAACGGTGAAAGAGGTTCCTGTCAGGCCAATATAGTATTAGGAAAACAGTACTAATCGACCAAAACAACCAATGAACTAAGAAGAACCAATCCGGATCATTTGACTCAGCAGAAGAAGCCGACCTAGTTGGACTCTTCATTTTATATACTCTCACAAAAACTATAGACAACAAAAACATAGGACTATATAGAGGCGATGGCCTTATCGCATTTGAAATTCAAATGATCCTAAATGCGAAAAATTAAAAAAAAACTTAACTAAAGAAATGAACAGAATAGGTCTAAAACTAAACTAAATTTAACGCAACAACTGTTGACTTTCTCGATATAACTCTCAACCTCTAAAATAATTCATATGAGTCTTACACTAAAGACAAAACTTACCCACTCTACATAAACCCACGATCAAACCACCCAAAACATATCATTAAACATATCCCTATATCTATCGAAAAAAGACTTAATAATAATTCCTCTAAACTTGAAATATTCTACAAACATAAAACATTTTATGAAAATGCCCTTAAAGAAAGCGGCCACCTAAACACAACCTTTAACTACATTGAATCTAATCCATCCAATACCCCAAACAAGAAAAATAGAGCCATGAAAATAGTTTGGTTCAATACCCTCTTCAATACAATGGTTAGAACGAAACTAGCCAAAAAATTATTTCAACTAATAAAAAACCACTTTCCACCCAATCACACACTACACAACATATTTAATAAAAAACACAAGTAAACTTAGCTACAGCTGCACTGATAACCTAGAACAAATAATCAAGAAACGCAATAAAAAATACTTAACAAAGATAAGAACACAAATAACACCAGCAGAAATAATTGCACCAACAAATCCCAATGCCCACTTAATCAACAATACCTACAAACAGAAGTTGTCTATAAAGTCACAATTGCATCCGAAGAAAATCCAAATGACAAAAAATAGTATTTGATAATCTCCATTTCGGAGGGTTGTAGGTCAGAGAGTAGAGAGGCAAAATCTAAGACCTCATCAAACAGATATTGAAGAATGTCGAACTTCTTTTTGTTTTGGATATTATTGAACCATGTAATTGTGTCATTGGTGATAATCCATTGATTTAGTTTGAATTGTACTCCTATTTCCCCCCTCCTCACATTACTCCCTCTCATTTCTCTTTACCATCCTCTCTCTCTCCCCCTCCCTCTCCCTATATACACATATCTCAACCTACCTGAATCTGCTACCCCAAAACACAATACAATCTAATATAATTTAACCTTCAAAACTGAAACACCCGCTTTCCCTCTATAATATCTCCTACCCACAACCCCCTCCTTTTTCTTTCCCCCCCGTATTCCTCCTAAAAACAATTATTTTTAATACTAACCAACCATTTCTGTAAGGTATGACGAGGCTGTTAGATCGTAATCACAGTCCAACATCCGAAACATATGTAACCAAACAAATAAAACGGTAATAAAAAATTATATATATATATATATATATATATATATATGTATGATGTGAAATCTTCTGCCTATGTGTGTATCTGTGTGTGTACATTCTCATACTAAACTAATCTGTCAATTTTAAGTCTATAGACGCGAGATTTGACATAAAGGGCTATTGAGAATGGGGTAAATAGTTTTATCGGTTTTCGGAAAGAAACTGTGTGTAAAGGCGTCAAAGTTAAGCAATATGACGGTTGAAATCGCTACCAAACCTTCGCTAATTTTTGGTCTCTGCACTTGAAATTTTAGATGTAGGTTACTTGAACAATAATCAAACGTTTAACTTAATAAGACCTTAAAGCAATAAAATAAAAGCTGCGAAAATTTGGTCAAAATTAAAATAAAAATTACACATACAATTTATGGTTTAAACATTTGAAATTCGACAAAGCCTGTATGCAGACATACGGGATGCTTTTTAATCGGTTTGGCCAAAGATAAGGCTATCAATTGGTAAAGTTTAAAAATTAGACCCTTGTGGTCTCTAGCAAGCTATTCAACAAATATTGGGTCTAGACATATGCCAAGTTACATAAAGGTTATTCAGACATGCAGCAAATATTAAATTTGGGGGTGAAAATTTGCCTGACAAAAGTCAAAGTTGAATGAGTTGACTTTTGCAGACTCTAGCAAACTCCTTTGCAAATTTGTGTCGAAACGTTGAAATTATTAATGTAAGTAACTTGGATATAAGGCAAGCTGTCCACTGCCAGATAACATTGCAGCCAGCAAGAGCCACCGAAAGCCAACAAACCGGAAGTCCAACACTCGAGTTTCGCCATCATTTGGCACATCAGGTAGACACATCCGAACACAGGATTCGAAACCCGAACCTCTTGCATGCGAGACAATCACTCTCCCAGCTGAGCAATCGCGCCGTACACAATAAATTCTTATTAACTATCATAGATCAAGAAAACCGCAAGGAAATCCGACAGGGGAATGCACCTACCGTCGTCTCGACCAAGGGAGCTGATCATCGCTATTAGCATTAACCCAAATCAATGTCTCACTAGTAGGAATTTATATTTCTAGGGATGTTCACTACAGTCCTATCCTAACGAGTAGTAAGAATGTGTGAGAGAAGATATAATTATTTCTACTGCCGGATAACATGTCAGTCAGCAAGAGCCAGGAAAGCCAACAAATACGATGTTTGTAGGTTCGATCAACGGCTGGGAAAATGTGTATGTTTATCCGCACTGATGAGTTGTGATACAACGAAACAGTACAGTATGTGGATGAAATTAAGCCCTCTTTCTTTGGGTTGAGCACTATGTAAATATATAGTCACCCGACGCGTATTTTGCGAATAAGCGACGCCACTGATTGTTTGTAAAAAAACTGAAAGTTTTAGATATGTGCGACGGGCAAATGTTAATTTAATAGGCATTTGAGGAGAAATATTTACGGGCACTGATTCTTAGCCCGAGTGTTAGAGCATCCGACTATTAAGACGATTGTTGTAGGTTAAATCCACGACTGGAGAGGTGTATGTCTTGCTACCCTGATGAGTTGTGATACAACGAAACAGTACTGTATGTGATTGACTTTTGAAGAAAAATAAAAAGTAAAAAAAAACGTTATTTTTGCGATTGACAATTAATATTCACTTTTGATTAATGCTTTCTTTAAAAATATGCAAACGAAGAAATGATCTGTTGCGATTCAAAATTTTACTCCATCAATGAGAAAAATATATAATGACATATTTTGGTACACTTGAGCTTTAACAGAGGAATATTCGATTCATAGTCGAATGCTCTATAAAAAAGCTACGTCTCCAGATTATAATGCATCCGTTTTTCAAGCAAATTTTTTTTCTGAAATTCTATTATCTCCCTTGGGCGATGTAACGTAGCACATTCATCTGGACAGTTATTGTTTTCTATTTATAAGAGAATAACACTATGTGAACTATCCCACTTTTTTCGAAATTCGATACTTTATTAATTAGTTTTTGCACAAAACATATTTAAGAACACTGCCAGATATATAAATAAGGCTTGCGTTAAATTTTCAGAATAAATGACTAGAACATATGAGAAACACACAATGCCCCCCTTGCCAAACATTCACGTAAAACACTCGTCTCTGAGACCACTATCAATAATTTTCCCCACTTTTATATTAGCCTAAACCTATCCGTACTTTCCATTAAAAAGGCTTCTTTCTTAGAACTGCACGCTTCTGGAACTCTGTTTCGTTTACCTGCTTTCCAGTTGACTACAATTTGGTAGTCTTCGAGTCTAATGTAAACAATTTATTGATGGATTGTCTCCTTAAGTAATGCAATTTAACAGAAAGAAATTACCACTTCGACTACTCCGATATTATCCCATTGACTTCTGCACACTCATACCCCCTTTATCCTTGAGTGACGAGCCATGTTTTAATAAGTGGCGATTCTCTTCTAAAAAAACACCCACACCCACAGAGCCACACAAAGTTTATATAAAAGAAGATTGATAGAGATAGAGATTTATATAAATACGAAAATAGAGAGAATAATAGAGATGGGTAAGTCTAGAATAGCAAAATGAGAATAAAGGAGAAAGAAGGAAGGAACCGCGAATTAAAGACACATCACAACGAGGTTAACAAAAAACGCTTTTAAAAGTGTGCGCAGTAGAACAAATCTGATTAAATATACAAATGAAACGATACTTTTAGCATGTACAAGGAATGCCTTCAACAATTTTCATGAGCGCCTCTTTTCCGTCCATTATAAGTTTGTTCGTTTTTTTCGTTTTATTTTGCCCAGATTGTGTGAAAAGATTCCGCTTAAAAGCCGAAAATTTCTTCGTTTCAATGGCGGCATTATTTATTACTCTAGGATAGCTGTATTATTTTGTGTCGATGCGGACGTAATCGTCTTTTTTGTTTAATTATCTTTTAATGAAAATAAATTACTTCGAATTGGCAGAATGAGTGGCGAGTGCCACGATAGGCGAAAACAGCCACACAATCTGAACTAATTATTTTCACATAATGGACAAAGGAGCTGTTTCATGCGAGTGTTATTTTCCACCGTGAACAAGCAGGATCTTTCTAGCAATGCTTTTAAATATGAATCGGATATGATTATCGAACAATAAGCCGGAAGTGCATCAATTGCTTGAATTATAATTTTATGCAGTTGTAGATTGCTGTTCATTAGACCTGGACACACATCTCACTGAAAAAATATGTCGATCTTATTTTTATTTTTATTTTTTTTTACTTGGAAGTTATCACTTATCTAAGGCTGAGGCCAGTGGACGATAAAGGTTCATGAATGCCAGGTTGTGTAATAATTAGGGCTGTGGCAACAGAATATTATTCTCATTGTTTTTATTCTTGGGTATATATCCGTTTATATCTTATATGTTATTATATAGAGCGATATGGTTCTCGGTTAATTAAGTGGGTCTGTGTACGATATATACTAAAGAGTGAAAACATGAAAAGAATATTCTGTTGTCACAGCTTTAGTAATAATGGTTGATGATGTAAATGTGGTACACTAATTATTTGTACGGACGGCTCACCAAGAACTTGTTTACATTGGATTTGAAATTGCATATGTTGTATTCACCCGGGAAGCAGGACAACACAACAATACTCCACACGAGGGGCAGTTCTGTGAAATAAGCTTTGTTTATAGAATATGCGTTTAGATTTCTGCACTAAAAGAGGACGGGGGAATTGTTAGTGGTTGTAGCTAGTAAAGTGTTTTTTTGTGAAAGTTTGGCAACGGGGGGGGCATAGATTTGCGGTCAGTCGAGCACTTGCAATGAATATAAAGATGGAGTAGAGATGGTCTAAAAATGTATTTTTTGAGAGGAAGATGTAGCAATTAAGAGAAAATACACTAACCTACTAGGATTCGAAACCGGTTGAGCTATCTATCAATATAAGAATATGGATAAGGAGCATCAATCAGCTCCTGCCTAGATGCCGTAATAGTACTCCATTTAAAGACGTACATATACAGATAGAAGATTGTATCCGCAGTCCAATGCATACTGGATCGGTAGAGTGATCCACCGATTTTCCCAGCTGTCTTAGCAAGAGTTTTGATGTGGGTGTGGCCATTTAAGATCAGGGGTGAATCTCAGTCCCAGAAGCTTATCAAAACTTCGAGCTTTCCAAGACGAGGACAAGTAATTTCAATTGGAGCCGATACAGGTCCGAGCGATAATGATGGCAGAGGTTTAACGTAGCGCTAAACCGTCTACATTCAAGTGAGTTATAACTTATTAAGTCTTGTAATACAGACAGACAGTATGTGTATGGTTTTATATAATACCCCTTCTTGAATAGAGTAGGTTTGTTAAATTATATAACCCGCTATTTAATTAGCGCAATAAGATTGTTTTAATACAACTTATCGGCCAATATTTTATTAAGTCAGAATATGCTAAGAGATGTGATAAATCGAAACAGTCCGAGGTCGAGATCTATTGTAAAAGTTTGCTTGGAATAATGCACATTTATTTGCCCAAAAAGAACAAATGCAGCACTTTAAAATAAGTGTCAACCTTTATGGAAATTTGCTGTTGACATAGATCTAAGTTTAACTTCGATTTTCTAATTGTAGAACAAGCTTTTATACAAAAGATAGTTGCAGTTTCGATGAGTGTTTTGAGTTGTTTGTTGGTCTACCAGCACCGAAGAACTGGCATATAGTGAGAAAGGCTATATCTGTATTACTCTATTTTTATTACAGAGGAAGTGTTGCCTTTTTTAATAATTTATCATTATATTCATGATTAATTTTGGCCTGAGCTCTTACATCTCGCAGCCCTTTTTTAAGGATCAATAAAATGACATATTACATATCACGTTTCTGTATACGTAACTCCTTATAACTATTCTATGAACGTAATTGATTTATAATTCAATGTTCTGGGTGGAATACTTTCACGTAGGATTAGAACTTTTACGATATAAACATGTCTTCTTATAATTATCACTAATCTTTGGTCAAGCTGACCATGTAATTAATGTATTCCTTCTCTCCGGTTTTTTTTCTATCATCTCTAAGTAGTGTTTATTTAATTCAGAAATCCACTATCCCCTGAGTTGCTTTTACGTTGAACCTGAACCCGTTATTTAAAAAAAAAAAATAACATTTTGCAATGAAAACGGACGACAAGGATTTTAAAACTGATAAGCCAGTGATTTCTAAAGAAAAGTGGAAAAGACTGGCATGTAAGCGAGCTCTGACGGGGAAAAAGAAATCGTGTACCAATGATATGCTGAATTAAAATGATAAATAAAAGCTGGTACCTTACAATGCGATTCTATCATTTGTAGCACTATATTAATTTCTGAATATTTATTGCGACTTAAAAATTGGTCTCATTTGAGGCAGTCCTATATCAATAATACAATGAATACCATTTTCCTAAGAAATGCTTATTGATCCAATTGACTGTGTGAAACAGTTTATTTTTTTCTGTTCAATATATTTCTGTTTAATGTATTGCGGTATTCAGGAAGCAGTGTAATAAAAACAACATAGTTATTGATTTAATATATTTCTCATTCCGTGGATTCTCGACAGGTTCTGCTAGTTGGAATTAATATTACTAACTTTGGTATAGCCTTATTAAGAAAGGAGTTAAATCAGTGTCGTGAAAAAAAAACGTACCGATTCGGAATATTGAAAGCAGTCATATACAACAACAAACTACTTTGCATAGCATATTATATTGTAACAAGCTTTCCAGATATGAACAGGTTATTACTCTTACTATTATTATTATTACTCTTACCATTATTATTATTATTATTATTATTATTATTATAATAATAATAATAATAATAATAATATTACTGATTTATGTATTAAGAGAGGAATAAACTTAGTGTCGGCTGTGAAGAAAACGTTCTGATTCAGAATGTTGAAAGCAGTCATATAGCACAACAAACTACTTTGTATAGCTTAGAATACTGTAACACACTGTCCGGACATGAGCAGATGATTATTATTATTATTATTATTATTATTATTATTATTATTATTATTATTATTATTATTATCATCATCATTAATGTTGTTGTTATCATCATCATCATCATCATCATTAATGTTGTTATTATTATTATTATTATTAAAGTTGTTATTATTATTGTTGTTTTTATTATTATTAATGTTGTTATTATTATGCTTATTATTATTATTATTATTATTATTATTATTATTATTATTATTATATGACTGATTTTTTATAGGCATATTAAGAGAGGAATCAATTCAGTGTCGTCTGTTAATAAAACGTTCTAATTCAGAATATTGAAAGCAGTCATATACCACTAATTTGTATGAGCCTATTATGCTGTAACAAACTATCCAGATATTAACAGATTGGTTACACGATTTTGAAGTCAGACGTTAAAGAATATATGCATTCCATTGTCTATCAACACTTCCTTTACTCATGAAAGACCGCACTTATGCGAAATTTGGATTAATACTTTCTTCAAAGTTTCGCAAATTTCCACTTCTTCTATAGTGCGGAATTTGCCACACCCGTGTAAACATAGGTTCTTATTACTATCACCTTTTTTTTAATTTGTCCCAGAATCAGAATACCTTGTGTCAGTAATTAAAACTAACAAAAGAAAGGTATTTCATATATCTTACATTAGATTTATTTTGTTTTTATAGAATGTCAGCAGTTTATTTAATGTATGAAACACTGTAATAAGTAGAAAATTCGTACATGATAAACGCTGTTCTTTATTTTTGTTTATCGCTATAAGTGTCAATCTGAATAAACACCCATTTTTAAAAATAAGGGTTTTTTTTTTACTTTTGAAATCACTACAATTTATTTGACACAATGTAATAATCAATAGAAAATTAACTCTATAATAATAAAGACGTAATCTGCATGAATTAAGATATTGGCCTTCGTTAAGATTGGCACTTTTTTGTTTACAAAGTGATTCGGCGAAAGTGACATCAGACAAATTTTTTAAGGTATGGATAACCAACACTGTATATAATGTAGTTTTTTTTATCAAAAATAAAAATAGAAATCTTATTCAAACAGTTTTTATTTGAATTTTATTACAAAATTATAATTTTTATTATAAAAATATGTTTATACACTGTTTTTTAATCAAACATCAGGTGTTGGTATTTGGGGGGGCACTTCTGCAGGACAGTGACATATTGGCAACAGAGACGAGTTATCGACCCCTGTTCTTCAAAAGAGAAATGTCGTCTATCTTTAAATTCATGCCTATTGAGAGATAGTGCAGATTCAAGAAGGTTTTTAGTGTTTTTATTTAATGTAACATGTTTACTCGTTTTTTGAGCCAAATAATGTTGAGTACTGCCAAAGAACAAGAAAATGTCACGAAAGTTTTGTTTTACTCGTGTTTTCTTTTAGGCCTCTTATGTGACGATAAATTTTACATTCTCTGTTTTTATTATACCAATGTATCGTGTTAACAGACTTCCTGTACTTCTATTACACATTGAAATGCACTTCCCTATTCCAGATAGTAATATCTTCGTTTCTATTTTATCCTCGTGTTCTCCCGCTATATTACATATACCTGAATCAGCATACCTAAAAAAAAATATTTCTAAATAATTATTTTATCGCAACATTGCGATAAATTAAACGATCGTAGTCGTTTTGCGTACCTCTCGGCCAGGCAAACACTGGTCGCATTCGTCTCCCAATCAGGATTCTTACCTACGCACACGACTGCCATCGCCTTACCATATATCATCCCTATTTTCTTTCCTACTTTGTATATAATACTTAGGTAAACTTGATAAATTCACAAGGGCAATTTTTTAGGGAATTTTAAATTAGCTTCGTCAATTTTCATCATGAATACGACAGATGGCATTTACTTTTCCCGTGTCTTTTCTTCAGTCTTTTCGCTATTTACCAGGGTACGCAGCCTAGTCTTCGTCAATAGTCACTAATAAGAACCTGGCTAGAATGCGACTTAATTTAGTTGATCTAAAGATCATGCAGTATAACGGGCACGATTTGATCTCGAGTCTCTGTCTTTCTCAAATAGCGGGGTTAATAAACAAATGTTCAAAGATTACGATATCAACAAAAAGCAAAGAATTAAACGAGTACTCCTACCAAACACTATTAGCAATAACTTGATCCCTTTTCAAAGGAAAACATATAAAATCGTAATTATGTAACTTACTGAACTGTACAGGAAAGCGATTCAGACAAACATCGATCAGGAACAGGTCAGTGATACTCTATCCATATATCTATACAAGTGAAGATGTTTGTCAATCTGTGTGTCTGATTGTGCGATTGTGTAAAACTATTCCGTAAATTTTTAGTCTACAGACTCATGCTTTCATATAAGGGGTAGTGAGATTTGGGATACTCTTTTTAACCGTTCTCGGCCAAAAAATGTAGCTGTCAAGAGGTAAAAGATCAACGATTTGATATTTGAAAAATCTACGAAACTCCTCCGTCAATGTTGGGTCTAAACACTTAAATATGTACATGCAAGTTATTTGGACACGGATCAAATGTTTAATTTGATTTTCGCCCAAACAATTAATGTAAAGGGGTCAAAATTATGAGTAAAAAAAAAAAAAATCACTTCTGCGGTTTGTACGAAATTACTAAGCCAACTTTTGGTATAAACATTTGATATTTTACATGAAGTGTACTCATATATAGGTCAATTTTAAGATCAGACTTTGGCTGTAAATTTAGCTGTAAATTTAGCTGAAAATTTTGCTAGCAAGTTAAAACATCAAAAGATTTGTCCTTTGCGGTCTCTAGCAACTTATTCAGCCAATTTTATGTCTTAACATTTGAAATTTTACGTAAAGGGAATTCAGATATGCAGTAGGGTTTTAACCAGTTTTGGGGCGAACATTCGGCTGTCAAGTGATACGAGTTATAAGAATTACCTATTAATTATGATAACAAACATCTCTGGGTCTAAACCTTTGGAAATATAGGTGCCTGGATACATGTCCATGCATCAACTATTTTAATATATATATATATATATATATATATATATATATATATATATATATATATATATATACACATATATATATATATATGATTGATATGTAGTTTGCTTGAAGCATTGTGTGAGATAGGTGTGTAAAAAGATTTAAAAGGCTGTCACAATGCGAGGAATGAAATATACTCGCTGTAGGTAAGAGGAGACGAGAACAAGTGGCGATTTACAAATCAATAAGTGCATATATATACATATTATATATATATATATATATATATATATATATATATTCAGTTGTATGGTAAAATGTTTTACTTGTATGCGACATATTCCATTATTAGTTTCGGAAAAAAATTGCCCCTTTTAAAATGGTGTGCGTAACAGGTAGATTTAAAGCATGCTGGATAGAAGGGCCGGAACTTTTACCATACAACTAAATATATATATATATATATATATATATATATATATATATATACATATATATATATATATATATATATATATATGTGTGTGTGTGTGTGTACTTATTAATTTGTAAATCGCCACTTGTTCTCGTCTCCTCTTACCAACAGCGACTATAATTCATTCCTCGCATTTTGACAGCCTTCTAAATCTCTTTTACACATACACACACGCACACACACACCCACACACACACACACACACACACACACATATATATATATATATATATATATATATATATATATATATATATATATATACTACCTTCCTGATGATCGGGTCACCGGCGACTAAACTGGTTCCCCCACCAGACGTGTTTAGTGAGGATGGTGGCTAGTCTCCCTGAAGGATTAAAAAGAAGACCTTCCAATTGGCGAATGAACTCTATTTCAGGGTCAACGGCCAACTAGCACCGTGTGTGTTTGTGTGCATGTATGCGTGTGTATGCGTGGAGAGGGCTCCCGTAAGCTCTGGTAAACACACCCTTTATAGGAGAAGCAAATCTCTGATTTAAAAAAAAGATAAAGCTGGAGATCAGTGCCCGCATTAAACTGGTCTTAATTTTAACTTGTTGCTGGCTATCTTGCTCTTGCTTATTTCTGAATCTAAACATTTTGAACCGAGAGAGAGACTTAGCTGTCGTAAGAAGCTAAGAATATGTAACATCATCTGTAAAGATACTTCCTGCGGCATTTGTCTATAAAAATTGTCCTGTGGCAATGGAAAAGTTGTGATGCGTGGATGTTTGAAATTCTAGAAGAATGTAATAATCGATCTTAACGACTGTCTTAAGTGTAATGCCTGCTAGAGCGTGTGAATTCACCTGTAGGACAAAAAAAAAGTAATTTATGGGCTCAGGGATATTTAGTGTATGAGGGAGTAGCACTTGTCTGAAAAAAAAACGTTGCAGTCATTATTTATATATGCTTATATGTACATATATATATATACATATTTATACATGTATATATATATATATCTACATATATATACCTATACATACGTATATACACATATATATGTATATGTCTTCTATAATATAAAACTGAATGCGTGTGTGTGTGGGTGTGTCGGTGTATATATATATATGTGTGTGTGTATGTGTGTGTGTGTGTGTGTGTGTGGGTGGGTGTGTGTGCCTGGTCACGATCCGGCTCCTTTATGGTTGACTATTTTTAAAATCTTATTACATATAATGATAGAATATTTAACGAGACACAGGCATTGGTATGCTTGATCTGGCAGAACGGTGGTGCATTAAAATTGTGGGGTCTTCGTTCGCGCCTGGTCCACAAAGTATGGGAATAAAAAAAATAAAAATTAAAAAAAGAACGTTTACAAGTTTTTTTTTTTTATATAGATGAGCATAAGAATACTTTGATAAGTATATTTTAACTTAAATAGGGATGGTATAATACAATTTTCGGGTTATCTTTTGCGCCTGGCCTCCATAGAATGGAGATAGGCACAAACTTTAAAAAATACTTTTCATATCTATCTGCGTTAGCATACTTTGATAAATATGTTTCAGTTTGAAGAAATATCCTATAATAAAATTATTAGGTTCGCGTCTGACATCCATAGATTGGAAATATGACACAGAGTTTAACAAGTTTTTTTTGTTTTTTTTTAAATATAGATCCACAGAATATTGTGATAAATGTTTCGGTGTGAACAGGTATGGTATAATAAATTATGGGGTTTATCTATTTTATTTTTAATTTAATCATATTTTGCTTTTGTTTTGCTACCCCCAAATTCAAAGCAATATGTTTACAACCCTTCCTTGTAATAACCTATAATACATTCATAAATCAGAGTCCATTTCCTGTATGCTGTTTTTGAACACAGTGAACGACGGGTACTTTTGCTAGTATATATATATATATATATATATATATATATATATATATATATATATATATATATATATATATTAGAAAGAAAATTTTAACTGTATTTTGCACTTTACAAAACAAATTCGATTGAATACCCCCCCAATATTTACAATGCCCTTATTCCGCGGAGATTCAAGGAATGCTAGTCTTATTATTCTTCTTATCAGATTACATACAGAAATCAGCAAATTATATTTGTTCCAATTCTGGAATTTGCTAGTTAAGGCATTAAGTGAAACCACAATTTACTGTTATAAATAGTCAAATTGAAAAAGGAAGTGAAAAGATGCAGGATGTAATATATATATATATATATATATATATATATATATATATATATATATATATATATATATATATATATATATAAACCACGCATAATATTTCAAATTGCATGAAAAAGGTCCTTTGAGAGAGTGGACTCAAAAATTTGCTCAGCGTTACAATCCGATGGAAAGCCTTCAAAACAGCTGAAATAATTAATATTTTCCTTTTCCGGGCAGTGAAGTAGTCCAAAGAGAAGTCAGCACCCTGTCAAATTGGACCTAAAAAAGACATAAAACCAGTATAAGATTGAGATCATTCATCATCGGCTTCATTAAAATAAGTTGTTTAATTTGATGGCATTATTAAAACACATTTGGGGGAGTTATGATTATACAATTTGAAGTATTGCATAATCATAACTTATTAAAGTCATCATGATGGTAAAGATGACAAAATAACAACAACAACAATAATAATAATAATGTTTATAATAATAATAATAATAGTAATAAATGCAAAGAAATTCAAATAATTTTATAGTAATTAATAATGTGTAATAATAATAATAATAATAATAATAATAAAGTAATTATAGTAAAAAAAATAGTATTAATGATAAAAAAGTGTAATAGAGATGGCGATAATAATGTTTATAATAGCAGCAGTGATACCTACACGAATGTATGTGTAAATTATCTAGCGATACTGTTAAAACGTATATATATATATATATATATATATATATATATATATATATATATATATATATATATATATATACAGATGTATACTTTCATATGAACACACAAGTATATCTATCTATCTCTCTGTCTATCTATCTATCCATCTATCTATCTTCCTATATATCTATCTATCTATCTATACACACACACACATATATATATATATATATATATATATATATATTTATAAATATACAATGCACAAACCACACATGCACATATACATAGACTACTATTCAACAACCTATATATATATATATATATATATATATATATTAATAAGAAAATATATATACATATACATACAGACACCCATAACGACAATTATATACACATATACAAATCATAATAGATGCTAAAACAGCTACCACCACTACCACCGCCCCCACTACTAATACCATCAGTATTACTACTACTACGACAACTACCACCACTACTACTTCCAATAATAATAATAATAGTAATAATAATAATAATAACAATAATAATAATAATAATAATAATAGTAATAGCTACCTAGTAAAAGAGTAGTTATGAACCTAAAGAACACTAAAAATTGAAAATGCATTGGTAAAATAAATTATATATATATATCAATAAATAAATTATATATATATATATATATATATATATATTAATAAATACATAAATGTATAACTATAAATATGTGCATATACAGATAAATATGTATAATTTAGGAGTACTATTTGTCTTTATATGTAAAAATATAATATAATAACAGCCGATAATGGTATTAATTATTTCTATAATTCTCAAGATAAAAGCCATAAATAACGTAAGACAAGGGGATAAAGTCCGGTAGATTGGACTGAAAAAATACAATAATTAAAATGTATTGTAATAATACAAACTCTATAGTAATAAAAATAAAATTATAACGTATTCACATTTTAAATTTTAACAGAGGCACTACCTAATTCTAAAATTGCAATACTTGTATTTTGCCCTTCGTTTGCAGTGGGGAATCTGCTCACTCTTTGTATTGTTTGCATTCGAGAATTTAGTATACGAATGTGTATAATATAATTAATCGTTAACCTGTGTAAATCCCATAACCTAACAAAATTATAACAAAGATTAAGTATTAATTGCAGTTTGAAGAAGATAAACAAAGGTTTAAAAAAATCCGTTGAGTCACTTCTGCTTTTCCATACTTCGTATAGTTAACACAAGTCTGACGTCACGGTATCATGCGCTCCGTTCTTCACAATCGTTTGGCGGACCCTACAGACTACCTAGATTACCTAATGCTTAGGAGGAATGACCAATCGTCATCATCATCATCATCATCATCATCATCATCATCATCATCATCATCATCATCATCGTCGTCGTCGTCATCATCATCATCATCATCATCATCATCATCATCATCATCATCATCATCATCGTCATCCATTCCGTCAGGGTGAAGTCACATTATTATCCTTAATGTCCCGGGCAGGCAGAGTTTACAATATTTAGATCCTGCTGTGTAAGATTACGAATTACATATAATATTCCAATTAATTGAGAAGCGAATATTCTTAGATTTAATGTTTTAATGTGAGATGTTCCTGGTTGCTATTTATGTGTGTGTTTATTTTCTAAAAGATGATGCGCGGTTAGATAATCTCTGCTTTATTAATATAGGGTTATATCTGATGTACGTGCATGTGTTGTATATACTGTTGTGTGTATTTACTATTAGATTTTTATTAAGATTAGGACAGGATGTTGGTAAAGGGATGGGGATATTATTACTGAGCAAAGTTATTATCATGGGAGTTGTTCTGTGAAAGACTATCAGTATTTTATTACTAGTACTCCTATTGATCAAGCTTATTAGAAGAGTGGAATGTTTAAGTTCATTGCCATTTAATTGACCACAGAGTGGATGCTGGGAAAGATTACTGTCGTTTTTTGGAGGGATTTAGATTGTATCTTAAGTACAGTACATGGATAACTCACATTTATATATATATATATATATATATATATATATATATATATATATATATATATATAGATATATATATAGATATATATATATATATATATATACATATATGTGTGTGTGAATGTATATATATATAGATATATAGAGATGTATATACATATAGATATAGATATGCATCTATATCTATATCTATCTATTTATCTATCCATCTATATATCTATATATATATACATATATATATATATATATATACATATATATGTATGTACATACATTTCTAGACAGTATCGAGGCCCCGAGCAAAGTCAGGCTGAACATTATTTTACATCGGTATCACCACTTATCAAGGCCAGGAAGTGTTTAAAGAATATACAGTAGGAATTGGACAATATAGCATCGTTAATAATTGAAATTCGGTAAATTTGTTTACAAGTTGGACGGCTCATCAAGAACTTGTTTACGTTAGACTTGAAGACAACCATATTGTAATCAGCCGGAAAGCAGGAAAACAGAAGACAATTCCACAGGCGTGCAGTTTTAAGAAAGAAGCTTTGTTCATGGAATCTACGTTTAGTTTTAGGCACAGATAACGAGTGGGGGAATTATTGATAGTGTTTTCAACTAGACGAATGTTTCGTGAGAAATTTTGGCGAGAAGGGACCATAGACTAAAACTCAGTCAACCACTTTCCATGAAAATAATGATACAGCAGAGACAAACTCGCCACATCTCTTCTGTGAAATAGAGATTGCAGAGAAAAGGATATCTCCTACTAGACCTCGAAGTCTATTTTTAACTCTATCAAAGCAGGGCAAGTCCTTTCTAGTAGCTCCTGTCCAGATTTTATCCTTGGACATACATGGCTCTTATATAGATAGATAATTACATCAACTGTGATATATCTACTGGATCGACCGAAGGATCCCACCATTTTTACAGCTGTATTGGCAATATATTTGATGTACGTGTTCCATTTACATCAGAAGTAAAGGTCAAGCCCAGAAGCTTATCAAAACTTGAGGTAGCCTCAAGACGAGAGCCATTCATTTCAACTTATGTCAGATGCGGGATTAGAACGTTGATGGTGTAAAGAGAGAAGCTTGGTTTTAGATGCATTAAAAGTATCCAGCAACTTTTTCCCATTGTACCACGTGCTCAAGATCGGGGGTAGAGAATCGGAGAAAATTTGGTCGTTTCCTGACTTAGATGTTCTACCAAAAATGATAGTGTCATCAGCAAAATGTCCATAAATGATGTATGGACGTGATTTGGAAGACCATTAATGTAGATCAGGAAAAGAGTTCGGCCCAGGATGGACCCCTAAGGGACTCCAGCTTTAATACTGTGAGTTTCTGATTTTGGCCCATCAACCACTGCCTTATGAACTTGTCAGAAAGAAATGATTTAATAATTGAGAAGACATTTACAGCGGTACTATAGCTAGAGATCTTGTGAAGTAAACCTTCATGCCATATCCTATCAAGATCTTAGATATATCAAGAGCAATTGCCCTAGAAAGGCTGCCTCCATCGAGAGATTCGCTAATCCTATGCGATATAACTGTAAGCTCATCTGATGTAGATCTAGCAGGACGGAAACCATATTGTGTGTCACTAAGAAGGTGATTTTTGTCTGAGATGGTTGATTACTTCTCTGTTTAACATAGATTCCAGCAACTTACTTATGACGCACAGGAGACATATTGACCTGTACTGAGAGGGGGATGAGTGATCACCTTAATTCTTAAATACAGGGCGTACTGATTAAAACGGTTATACCGTTTTGGAAGTAGGGGCACTAGTTCAGGTTGAAGTGTTTTCAGTACTATAATTGGAATACCGTCAGGGCCAGTTGCTTTACTGGAATCAACATTTTTGATTAGCTTGGCAACATCACGTAAATATATATATATATATATATATATATATATATATATATATATATATATATATATATATATCACATAGCGTGTTTTCTGATACAGGAGGAAATATTGGGGGTTGGCGGCCTTGGTCGCAAAGGGTAGGATTAGCTGCACAGTTTTTGGCAAAGAGTTCGGCTTTGTCTGATGCTGATGAGATTACCTCAGGCCCATTGATGATAGTTGAGATAGAGCACACGCTTCCGTTCAGGATTCTGTTTGCTATTTGCCAAAACTGGTGGGAACCAAGCCGCTGCTCAGCTACTTTGGATTGATGAACTGAGCATACAACTGTCTTGCGTTCTTTATTACTTTCTTACAATGGTTGCTGGGAGTCCTGAAATGCGGTTTTAGTTTCCATACATCTATTACGTCGGAACTTGTGGAAAAAGTGAATTTTGTGCCCAATGGCAGCAGCACATTCTGGAGATAAACATGGCTTGCTGTTAGGTTTTTGCTGGCACTTTTTCGAGGCTATGACCCCTACAATAAACCATTAACGATTAACTGCTAGTATTCACTAAATCATGTTTACTTTTTTTATATAAAATC
Organism: Euprymna scolopes; assembly: GCF_053919585.1. Classification (NCBI taxonomy): domain Eukaryota; kingdom Metazoa; phylum Mollusca; class Cephalopoda; order Sepiida; family Sepiolidae; genus Euprymna; species Euprymna scolopes. The sequence continues at coordinate 12,045,607 of NC_136515.1, forward strand.
GACACACGGAAGGGATCAGTCTTCAAGCTCGATTATTGATGTGTAAATCTTTCAAATTATGAGCTAGTTTAAACACCAATATATATTTGCTTCAAATTCTGCCTGTGATGACTCAATTGTAAATGTTATGTTCATTTTATGAATCAGTTTGCTGCTAATTGAAATATGACAACTGTCATCTGAGCGTATAATTATTTCGCTCTCGCCAGAAACATCGGAATGCACTTCATCGATTTTCAACTAAACCATTTAAAGAGAATCAACGAAGTCTTTTATAACATATCTTTGTTTCCTCTCTAGACGGTTAATCATAATTTTCCAATAAAATACATAATCACACGTATATCCATAACCTGTGATAAAACTCACACATAAATATGATGAATTATTATGCATCCCCAGTGTTTTCACAAACATGCATACAAAAGTAGTGTGTTCCATATGCATAAATAATCTAACCTCCAATTACAGGGTTCGCAAAACGAGAGATAGCACAGGTTAAGCTCAGGAGAAGCGCATAGTCTTTGTATTAAGCCCGTACTTAAGAGTCCCTCTGTTATTGCCGGTTATAACTGATGGCGCTCCAGTAATGTATTTTTTTTTTAAAACCGCAACTAAACTCATGAAGAATTCTGGATCCAACTATTTACCAGTTAGAAAAGCATTTCCTCCAATCCATGAAAATTGTTAAACAAAATGTTTTTACTATAGGCTTTAAAAATAAAGGTGCAAGATTCAATTTGAAATGTATTTATCTTCAAAGTGCACTTTTATAAATTTTACAAAGTAAGGTATAAAAATGTAATTTAAATTGAATCAAAAATTACCTTAGATTTATTTTATGTAATGTACATTCTGTTGCACTTTAAAAAAAAAAAACGCATTGAAAATGGTATATCTATATCATTAAGTGCTAGATGAAAAAAAATGTTTTTAAAGTGAACCATTGATGAAAAATTCAAAACGAGTGTATAACTGGTTACGGTCAATAGTAGTCCTCGTCGGCGAAAGTATTTGTTGTTATTATTATTATTATTATTATTATTATTATTATTATTATTATTATTATTATTATTATTATTATTATTCAAAGCATTTTTGCGCGAGGACTAATATAAAACAAAATTAGATAACTTAAGTGACATCAACTATAACCGAAACGGAAACCAAAACTTATGAGAGGGAGAGGGGTGAATGTAGAGAAAGGGAGAGGGGTGAATGTAGAGAGAGGGAGAGGGGTGAATGTAGAGAGAGGGAGAGGGGGGAATGTAGAGAGAGAGGGAGAGGGGTGAATGTAGAGAGAGGGAGAGGGGGAATGTAGAGAGAGGGAGAGGGGGGAATGTAGAGAGAGGGAGAGGGGGAATGTAGAGAGAGAGGGAGAGGGGGAATGTAAAGAGAGGGAGAGGGGTGAATGTAGAGAGAGGGAGAGGGGTGAATGTAGAGAGAGGGAGAGGGGGAATGTAGAGAGAGAGGGAGAGGGGTGAATGTAGAGAGAGGGAGAGGGGTGAATGTAGAGAGAGGGAGAGGGGGGAATGTAGAGAGAGGGAGAGGGGGGAATGTAGAGAGAGGGAGAGGGGTGAATGTAGAGAGAGAGGGAGAGGGGTGAATGTAGAGAGAGGGAGAGGGGGAATGTAGAGAGAGATGGAGAGGGGGGAATGTAGAGAGAGGTAGAGGGGGGAGTGTAGAGAGAGGGAGAGGGAAATGTAGAGAGAGCGAGTGGGAAATGTAGAGAGGGGGACAGGGAAAGAAAGGGGGAAAGGGAAAGAAAGGGGGAAAGGGAAAGAAAGGGGGAAAGGGAATGGGAGGGGGAAAATAGTTTATGATAAGAACTGAAAATTAATAACATTTAAAACCCAGATGTAAACGTGCAACAGAAAATAACATACATGCTATCGTATATATATATATATATATATATATATATATATATATATATATATATATATATATATATATATATATATATATATATATATATATATGCATTTCTTATACATACGGGTTTTGCTGGTTCCCTTTCCGATCGTTTTTTTTTTCGGCATTTATTTGGCATCATTATTGTAAAATAATATATCAAACGCATGTTTACAGTTCTTTGCCTTAATAGATTTCTCATTCAGTAGATTGTCAACGGGTGAAACTTATGTTACTGACATTTCTTTCGTCTTCATGGGAAAGGAATCCAGTAAATGACGCCCCTCTACAAGACATGTTGATTTGGCGGAATTGAATGCAGTCATATACCACAGCATGCTACTTTGCGTAAGTCTATGTAAACTGCGACCGACTGCCAAGCATTACTAGATCGATCGATCACAGATATAGCGTATTAGATATATAAAATATATAGAGGGCAAAAAATAAGTCGGCTCTCTTTCATTTTTAACAAAAGCTTCATATATGGTATTTCCAACACCGAAATTTTTGGAGGAGATTTTCGTTAACATAGGAAAATTACAGATTTTTAACTTCATAAACATAAACTATATCTGATAATACGACACAATGATGTTAAAAAAAAACGGTTACTGCCATATTACCGATGATAAGCAACGTTTAGCCTGGCTAGTACCAGATGGGTGACTATTTAGAAAGGCAAGCGCTGTATATACCGCGATATAAAATACCAGGTAAACAAACTGGCGCAATGTATCCTTTTCTCGAGGTTCGATGGGCCTCTCTTAAGCCGTTTTATGCACCCCATTTAGTGATTGCGCCAGAATAAAAAATATCCTAGATAGCCCTGCGAAGCGTGAAGTATTCAGTTTCCGAGAAGATTATAATGAGATTGCAAACTCGTTATCTCTCGGCTGCAGCGGCCCTGGATGGAGGGATAATTAAGTACCTCGTATTTGAGTTCTTTACTAAATTAAAAATTGTACAAGAAACAGACAGCCGCGAGGGGATTAACTAAAACCCCTATAGTTTATGTACATCTATATTGCCTATTCTCTCGCTTTAAACTGACGAAAACTAAGTGTATAACACGTGATCATATATATATCTCGGCAAGTGATTATTACGTGTTTTCTCGAATAAGTTGAATTTTAACCTCACATAACTCAGGGGCGTTACACTACGCCAGGCTGTCCCGATATGTACTTGATGAGACATTGTCGAAATTTGTCCTTGCTGTCATAATCTTTACTTGAAAACATGGGGAGCTTATGTGTAACAACAGTGATTTAAACGTGATATCTTAAACCTAATTTTTTTCTATATAATACTTAAAATACATAAAATCATTTAAGCGTACCATCCGTTTCATATTAAGCCTGGTTAATCCTTATTTTTCTTAATGCAGATTATACTAAAATGGCCGAGTTTTTAGTATGCCTCCAGATTCAGTTTTGGGGTGTCGTGTACTGTGAAGTATTGATAAATGGAGCTATTCAGGGAAGATAGGTGGCATGTTAATCGAGGATAGATGATTCATTATAATCGTCTTTCAAATCAACACAATGTTTCATTTTTTTTATTTTTTATTTGTTTTTTATCACTCGCCAGAGGAAAACCTATGGAGGTCGAAAGCGTGCGCAAAAACGGTAATTTGTTTTACACTAGAAAAGAGTCCATCAAAAAGATGAAAAACGTGGATTGTAGGAGAGACACAAAAGAGCCGTCAGTGAAACGTGCATAAAGAAGAAATTCTGCCCAAACATACTGCTTGAACTGTAAAGGACATAATTCTGATTTCATACGGTTATTTAATATATAATCTCTTGCATAAGGTTTCAGATGCACATGTGAATTATGATGCTCTAAACAGAAAAACAAATCTGAATGTGCTACTGCCACGTCTAAACATTTACTGTTGATATTATATGTCTGAACTTACTGCGTGTGCGGTGGTAGTAGCCTGAATTTAAGCTAAAATGCAAAAATCAAGTATCATGATACAATTGTGCTTAAGCAGAAACATCGATTTCGAACGCACTACTCCCATGCAAAGAGTCTACTGTTAATTTTATTTGTCGGGCCTTTCTTCTTGTGTAGTAATAAAACTTCTTAAATCCGTCTGTGTAATTTCCAATTGAATTACATTCCTTTGACTGGTTTGAGAAACGTGTCATATAGTAGGTGGATTTGAGTATGCATAAACTTAATATAAATATATATCTATATATATGATTGCAACGTCTTGTCAGACGAGTGCCACTACCTCAGACATTTAAAATCCATGAGCCCAAATGTCTGAGGGAGTATCTATACAAATATAATGTTACAGAGTCTTAGCTTTGTACGACAGCTAAGTCTCTCTCTCGGTTCAAAATGTTGAGATCCAGCAACAAGCAAGAGCAAGATAGCCAGCAACAAATTAAATTGCAGACCAGCTTAATGCGGGTACTGGTCTCCCGCTTTATGTTTTTTAATCAGAGATTTACTTCTCCTAGAAAGGTTGCCTTCACCACGGCTTATGGGAGCCCTCTCCACCCCAATACACATATATACACACACACAAATATACACGGTGCTAGTTGGCCGTTGCCCCAGAAAAAGAGTTCATTCGCCCTTTGGAAGATCTTGTTTTTAATCTTTCGGGGAGACTAGCCGCCCTCTTCACCAAACAAGTCAGGTCATGTCATGTGCTACTGGTACCATGTAACCCAGTACTACCTGCCTCATGGTCGGGTCACCGGCGACTATATATATATATATATATATGTGTATATATATATATATATATAAATATATATATATATTTATATGAACAAACAGTTAAAATATGTTAAAAAACAGTTCGAAATGAGTTAAAAACATATTTTATCTGAAAACGAAACACTAAATAAATGGATAGTCCTTGATCCGCGGAGTTTCGAAGAAATACTTTCCTTCTCATCAGAGGGTAGGAATAAGCAAAATGCGGGATCAGATTTGGCATGCAGAGGTATTTGATGAAACAACATGTAAGTCAAAGATCTTACTTGAAACAAAAAAAGTTAAACAGAGGGAATATGGTAAAGAAAAAGATGATTACACACGAATGGATAGTCTGGTGGAAGATAAAAAATCCAGTGACTGTAAAATTCAAATGTAAAACTTCAAGAAAGTTAAAAGAATTTCCATTTGTACGAGTAAACTCCAAGGAAATCTTGGATCATTTTGGTAATTTCAATTGTAATTTTCATTATATATATATATATATATATATATATATATATATATATATATATATATATATATATAAAGTAATGATTAAAACACTTGTGTCACCCTAACCGCATTTAAACAATATATATATAGTATATTAGTTTTTTTTCTTTTAAATAATTTGAACCATTGTAAACTTGCCAGGGCGATTAACATCGTTGGCACATACATTAATCCGTATCGTAATTTTCACACACACACACACACACACACACACACACACACACACAAACACCCACACAACCACACCCACACACACACACACACACACACACATATATATATATATATATATATATATATATATATATATATATATATAGATAGATAGATAGATATAAATATCGTCTTTGAAGTTTTTAACCTTAAAAACTATACAGAATAAATATTTTTATCATTCGTTAGAAAACCATCTAGTTAGTAAGTCATTTAATCACTTGCAAGCACTGCATAAACTCGCTCTCGAATTTACTATAATACCAATAATTTATTTTTCAAGGGATCATCAGTTGTTTACCATGAATCACTGTTTCGGGGATTTATATATATTTATAATGTGATCAAAGAATACTGCTAAGCACATAAGTACCTTTTGTTACATTTCTAACTAATTAGCCTCGGCGTTTTCGAGTTCATAAGGAACGCAGTTACTTACACAGGGACAAAAATGCACAGAAGTTTGTTTGCTCTGATACTTCAGATATACGCACAACTCAGTGTAGGTATATATAGAATAAATGTATACATGTTATTATTTATTTATCGGTTGCGAGATATATCTCATGAGTCATGTGCTGAGAGCTATTTCCATAAAAGTTCCATGTGTTTGACAAGCACTTAATATTGCTCTCAATATGTCAAATATCGTGTGATCGTCTAATTATTTATTTTGCTGAAGCAAACAACAGGGAAAGTTACTTTGCTTATCCTGTAATTGTGCGTCGGAATGAAATTAGACGACTGTTTATATTTGTCGAACTTTATATAAATTTTGTTTTTCGAATCAAAAATATAATATGAATAGCTTTCTTTATAATGTGCCATTAATCTCTATTCTAAATTAGTTCAGTATAGAGAATTAGTTTATAACTCGGTGTCGGTCTACTTGTCCAGATACCGAGGCTTGTCTTCAAAAGGAGTGCTACGACCTTATCCCTGTTTCCAAGCAGCCTCAACTCGCTGGACTACTTTGTTTGGTCGTATGGCGAGAACATCAGAAACATGGCCTCTCACAACACCAAATATACCCGCTGAAGATTCACCGAGCCGCCGCTGGCGCGTGTGGAAAAGGCATGCTCCCAGTTTCCGACCTTTATTAGACAGTGCAAGAGACTACAGGCAGTTACATAACATAGATATCAGCTCTACTATATGATAACGTTACCTGAATTGATTTTTTTAAAAAAAGTTTCTAAATAAATTTATAATATTCTTTGTTTTATGGTGAGAATTTTATAGTTTTCCCCGGAAGTTAATCAAAAACATAAATAGTAAAGTGCTAGTAGAAATGAGCAAGTGGTATGTTAGTTTGAACAAACTTATTGCGGTTAATTCGTTTTAAATTAATTATTTGGTAACATAAATATTATTAAATAGAACTCTACATGATAATTGTGTTTCTTTTCTTAAAATCATTAATTCACTATAATATCTTCCTATGCATAAGCTTCTCAATTTAAAAGTGCACGCTAGTATATGTTCTGTTGCGATAAGACAATTTTCCCCGTTATTATATTCTCGTTTAAGAAATAATCTGGTATATATATATATATATATATATATATATATATATATATATATATATATATATATATATATATATATATGTATATATTTATAGATATATAGATAATATATATGTATTTATATATATATATATATATATATACATATATATATATATATATATATATATATATATATATATATATATATATATGCTATTTTGGTATAGGGGATGGCATATTAAGAGATGACGTGAGTTCATATTGGGAGAGACACCTATTACATGTTCATGTAATACTGTTGGGGCTTCATCCTTATACGGACTGGGAGATAAGATGCAAGTTCCTAACACAGAAGAGGGTGGAGATAATTTATTGTTGATGATGGGGGGACATATAACACTTGGAAGGGTTATACAAGAGTTCATTACAGGATGATGATAAAACACATTTACCGTTTCTATAATAAGGAATGACGACACGAAACAACAGTTACAAACATAGTTGGTTTCATTATTCTTCAACCACGATTGTTGATGTAAGTAAATTAAGCATGTTCAACTACATTATCTGCTCTTCTTCCTTTCGCTTCAAAGGGGATCTCCTCGCGATCTCTCCTGATTTTCTCTGAAACTCTCACTCATAAACTTCCTAACTTCGAACCCACATATTCAATATATCGAGAAACCCTCTTTGTTTAAGATGGCAAAAGTGGGGCAACGTGAATATATCACGTTTTTTTACAAATGCCCGTCCAACACACTTTTAGCAACAAAGAATTCTCAATTCTTATGGTTTAATATATAACTTATTTCTTAACAATATTTTTTTTTAATTCGCATGGTCCATTCTTTTAACTGGCATATTTAATATCCAGATTTCTACAAGAATGAACAATCGACTATTTTTTGACATTAAAAAATATTAGCTATTCTAATAGAATTAACAATGGACTGAAATCCCAAGATCCTAATTTCCATTCTTTTAATACTTGCCTACGGGGTTCTATTCTAGTATTTTCCTCATATCGTGTTCTGTTATCTGGTATATCTTCTTACTTACATGAGAATCGGACAGCGCTTTCATGCAATACAGTTATGTATTCTATTTATCCCTTTTTATGACTTAAAGATTAGACGCAAAGTCGAGAAAAATACTTGAATAGCCAGCGCCTAAAGAAAGAATACAAGATGTTAAGAACTGTAACATAGCGCAGACACGTATCGATAAATACCAAGCAGTGAGGTAAACGTTGAAACTGTAATGTAAAAGAGGACTATAAAAAGGAAGGGGCCCATTTCAGAAGACGATTCCAGATATGAATCACGTTCAAGATCATGGTGCAGGCGTGGATGGCAGGCCCGATGAGAAAATCACGAGAGGGGCGTCACAGCGACGAAGAAAAATAAATGTCGTTGCTCAACGACAGAAAAAGTGAATTGATGTTCTTTTCTATTCTGTGACTGTTTTGCAACTGGTGCTACAACGTGTACAGGGATAACGGTACGGAACTTGCGAGAGCAAAACCTAGCAGTGAACAAGTTACATCCAGCATAGAATGTCAATCTGATTTCGGTATCTATAATAATAAGCCCATGGGCCGGTAATCTATATATCTATAAAAGTGAACGTGTCTGTATGTCTGTCTGTATGTGTGTGTGTCTGTCTGTGTACATTTCCCTACGCAATAACTCTGTCAATTTTTTAGTCTATAGACTCGAAATTTGAAATACCGGGTACTGAGATTTGGGAAAATCGATGTGACGGGTGTCAGCCAGAAATTTGGCTGTTAAGGGGTCAAATTTCAACGATTTAACCTTTAAGAACTCTACTAAACTCCTCCGACAATTTTGGGTCTAGACACTTGAAATTTTAGATATAGGTTCCTTGAACCTGGATCTAACGTAATAAAGTGATTTGAGCCCGTAACTATGCATTTAAGGGGTCATAATAGGGGTAAAATTTTTAAAAAATTAACCATTTTTTGTTTTTTTGCTTTTTTTGCACAGCATACACCTCCAAACACCCGAGCAACGCTGGGCACCCCTGCTAGTAGAACATAAAACGAAACACAGAGTTTCATTGTTTTGTTATACTGACACGCTTAGTTGCATTGTTACTTATCTTCTTACTGTAACTCAAGTATGGCTTATTCCTTAATGTTTTCGAAGAGAGCATACTTGACTTTGTGCTCGGACCATAATACTATGTGCAAACTACCCAACAGCTGTTGTCATAGATAAGTTTTCACAGTCATGTCAAACCCTTAACACCATTGGTAGACCAGTTATCAAAGGATACCCCCTACGATCATCTGCATTTCCCCTTTCTAGACAGTCCTCCGCACTCAAGAAGAAGCCTAGCACCGGTAGAAAAAAATCAGATGAGATCAGGGATGCGAGGATCATAAGTTTAATGACGAAATGGGACTTAAATGATTTGGTCCGACAGTCGGTTTATGTAAGGAGAATGGCAATACAATGCTCCATTACAATCTAGTGTAAAACAAGTTCATCTAGAAAGGCCATGCCGAATACAGCAATGATGCATATCGTTGTATGAACTATGTAAACCATCCTATAAGCATACACTACCACAGATAACATGTAAAATATATTAGCAGAAAAGTCTCCAGCTAAGCATGGTCATTAATGGGATAGTTTAGAATATATTATGGTTCTATAGGTTAATTCTCCCATTAAGGTGATAATGTCTTCGTTATTAAAGTAATCATTTGCCATGGAATGGACAATCTCGGACAATTACTTGACATCCCTTCATTGTGTTGTGTGAAGGATGTAAAACCATCCATCAGCACATAGTTCTACAAATAAACTAAGAAGATTTTCCTGCTTATAGGCATAAAGGGCATTGTTAAGAATATTTCCTGATGCTATAGGTAATTCTCCTATTCGTTACAATTTGTTTATGTTGTAATAGTTTCTTTATTAAATTTAAAAAAAATATTCGAGGAAAAGATAGTATCAATATAATACATAATGCACATCGTTTTGGATGGGACATGTTGCTAGTTATTGTTAAGTAACTTGTATTCAAAAGAGTATCCATCAAAATCATTAAAGGTTATTTATTTATTTCGGAATTAATTATATTATAATAGTTATTATACGACAGTGTCATTTATTATTTTCTTACCTGAACGCCATCGAAAATTACCTTACATAGTTTATTTATTAGCAGAATAACAATGAAGTAGTTTAGGGGGTTCTGTATTTAGCAATTACCTTCGTCATTTCTGGGGAGTAATATAGTATATATTTTGCTACCATTTAAATATCCAGTCATTACCTATAGGTAAGATGTAGGCTATTGTGTACCTTAAGTTTTCGAATGAACAATCTCTCACCTTAAGCATTGCGTTTATTTGTAACTATTATATACAATATTTACTTAAAATTGTGCCCCGACAGAGTGGTGAGATATTGTTGTTCGCCTATAATTAACAATTTAACCCACTTTAATTTATCTGTCTATGGCTGAGAAAATATACAAGGTAAAAATTAAAAAAAAAGTCGCAGCCCTAAAAAGACGACATTATTCAATTTTAATTTAATTGAAATCGATTTTCAATTTATTGCAGGGAATTTAGTTAGCTACAAATATATAAAGCGATAGGAGCATCTTATTATGTCTGAAAGTAAAACAATGATCAACGAGCAAGATTGGAGATGTGTTGAATAAAAACCCATGCTTTTTACCCATTATGACAAGAGGAAGGTTGCAAGCACCATCAACATGCATATTTGGGTTGTTCAAGATATTTCCGGCCACGGTTTTAGTCTTTGGTGTGGTTTCAATTGAGGGGTCAACCATGCAATTTCCAATCCAAGAGTCAGCTTGAAATTCAACACTAAATTCTACCTGGATGTGTTGGAGTATGTGGTGATCTCCTGGTGCAATCAGGCGGTAGCTTATAGATACTGGGTGTGGCAGCAGGACTTGGAGCCGGACTACAAGTCCAAAGAAACCCAGACTTGAATTTAGAGTAGTACGACTTTGTGCACGTCTTTCACTGGCTAGACAACTTCAGTTGATCATGCGTCGAGCACATGCCTACCTGACCTCCAACAATAATCAAAGTCAGCCTGATCGCCACAATTGGCTTTGTTGGAAATGCATTCTCCCCATTTCGGTCCCGTATCGAGGCTGTGATTTAGACTTAAGATGGTCCCATACATTAGACGCCATCTTTACTACATAACCTCGATATCTGAATTGATTTTTCTTATCTGCAGTCTTCAGGGCGATAAATTTATCGTCCATCATATTAGATTAGCATGCGTTTTCTGACTGTAAGAAATCTTTACAATAATTTCATCATCAATTTAGGTGGTGTATTGCATAATCGGTTCTGTTTAGAAGAACATTCTACTCATTTTTCTACTGGAGTATAGTGTAGTATATATTGTCTTGTAAAATACTATCGTTCCAAGACTTATATTAAGATTTGGTTGATTAAATTTTTCCTTACAATGTGATTACGATATTTTAGGAGAAGTACGATATTTGAACCTCATTTGACTGTATAAATATTGCTTACCGTTACGTCATCAATATATAACACTACTTTTACATTCACTTTTGCTGACAGGTGGGGCGTTAATAAAGTATTTGTTCTCTTGTAATATTATTCTTCTGCCAGTTATCATCTTCAATTTCTGGTGCAGATTCCGCTGTCATATAGATGTATGAAATATTTAACCGTTTCTATAATCTTCTTTAATATAAAAGTCAAAATGAATGTATGCGGGTATGGGTTTGTGTTTGTATATCTGTCAAAAACATTCGAGACACCAGATGGATCCTAACGATATTGATATTATGAAGTACCTGCATCTCCTGAACAACACATATCCTAAAAGTTGAACAATAAACATTAATTCCTTCGCCCTCACCTGGACTGTTTTTACAAGGAGGGTCGGTTTTGCGCCACATTTTCGCAAGGTATCGTGTCTTTGGATGGACGCATCATCTAAAACTTTATTTTTTTTTGTTTTTCACCTAGTTTTCTTCTTTCACGTAATGAGTTCAAGAATGCCTGTATACGACCAGGTTTTCATCACTTGTCTCCTCCCAGACTGCCTATTGTTATGTTGAACTCTCTCCACCTTCCAACCCTCGGGCAACGCCGGTGACCTCCGCTACTTCAACGTGTTTATTAAACAACGCCTCCATAATTTGTCTGCTATTGTTTTCATTGCCGTTCGGGCCCCCTTACTACACCAGCTCTCCACACTCCGCTAGTAATATATATATATATATATATATATATATATATATATATATATATATATATATATATATATATTCATCATCTGTTTGCTCATACAATATAAAGCTAAGGAGACAATTTAAAAAAGAGGAGAAAGTTTCAAATTGGTTTACATTTAATAGCCACAGAACTCTCGCATTCCTCCTTTTGTCTCATAGTCCTCCCAATAAATGACCAATTATTCCTACAAAAATGGTAAGATGTTTTTTTTTCTGAGTCGGATTTTATTTACCTTACACTGCCCTCCCGTAACAATTACAAAATTCATCTCTAACTATAGCTAATAACACTCTGAGAATTTTTACACTAAAGTCCACGGCTTAACTTTTTCAAGCATTATGAATTGAAACAAACACATTGAGAATATTGCATAGGCTGCTGGAGAAATGCTGGGTTTCCTCTACAGCGATAGAAGACAACTCACACCTGGGAGTATCCCGTACCTCAACAAGGTCATCATTCGCCCATGCATGAAATATTGCTGCAACATCTGGGCTGATGCATCAAGTATTACCCACTCCCCCTTCGATAGGGTCTAGAATTCTTTCAATCTAATAAGTCCTCATATGTCAATTAAGATCCGACCCCTGTACCATCGCCCCAATGCTGAATCTATGTGTCTGTTTTACAAATATTTTGATAAAGTATGTTCTGATTAACTCGTTGCACTTCTTCCCCCCTCAATGTAATGCGTCCCACAAGTCCACAAGCTTACAACTTGACTGTTAAGATTCGTAAATACAAGAAAAAGTTTTGACTCCAATAGTTTCTTCTCTCAAACTGCTAGATTCTGGAATTCCATCCTGCTCTCTGGCTCCTTTACTGTACTGCAGAAGGTTAAATGTTACGCAAGCCAACATATTGTAAGTCTTCCAAGGTATTGTCTCAAACAATCGGCAATCATGTCCAAGTGGCGATATGCGTTATTAGGTGTAAACGTGAGTAAGAAAAACCGATATATGATTAATTTATTTAAATGTTCCTCAATTTTTTACTGTGTCTTATCTGATTGTCGCCTTATACGCCGAAATACACGGCGATTCTCGGCTTCTCTTCGAACTTGAAGTAGTAGTATAATTAGCTCTGGACATTAAGTGAGTTCCTGTTTTGTGCGGATTCCCAATAGTTATATATATATATATATATATATATATATATATATATATATATATATATATATATATATATATATATATAAACAGTCTAAAGATATTATTTTTTTTAGATCAATTCCAAAACATTGAGGTTTTTGTTTTTTGTTACTGACGTTACGTTTGCAAAACTCTACACCGCATTATACAATCTTTCAATAGGAAATACAGCCAACATGTTGAGTAAATATTTTCCGATTAAAACATGTACTAAAATTAATAGATTTATTCCAAAATTGTTGATATGCGGCCGAAGAAACAATCAAACCAAAATCCATGAGTAAACATTTGAAGATATCAACAACTTGAAGCATCAATATTTATCCAACAACTGAATTCGGAATCAAATAAGACGAAATTAGTGATATCGCATTAAGTAATATGAACTGTTTTCAAACAAACAAAACGGACAATACATCATCTATATATTAATATGATAGCGTGTGTGTGATTTATTTTTGTATCACGTTTACATCCGAGTGACGTTGTTTAATAGTTATGGGCTTCCATTCCATGTAATAAATAATTTTACCAAGAATTCTTCATAAGTTTTGGTTTCGGTATCGATTATAGCTTATTGCACTTAAGTCATCTACTTTGTTATAAATAATTTTACCATGAATTTTTGAATAATTTACGGTTCCGTTCAATTATAGCTGATGGCACGACAGTAATCTGTTTGTTTCTATAAATATTTTTATGTAAAATTCTTTATAAGTTTTCTTTTTGGTTTACAATAAAAAACAGATTCAGACGTTTTTTTTGCGTTTTGTACACTGCTAGGTTTTTGTCGAACTTTTAAATCGTGACGAAATTTCGAACAGAATCCTTTATGGGCAGCATAGTGTATTGTTTTTACAAAGATGTAACAACTTACGAAGGTCCGGGGGTCACTCGAGGATAAGGATTAATGAATGTACAGGTGTCAGTTTTAAAATGTCATAGTAATCGGGAATTGGGTAAATCGGATCACTTAAGGAATAGCTTAACCGAAAATTATTCACGTTGGACTTGAAGACAACCATATTGCAGTCAGTTGGAAGGCGGAAAAATTAAACAGTATTCCACTGGTGTGTGGTTCAAAGAAAGAAGCTTTCTTTATGGAAGCTACCTTTAGGTTAAGGCACAAATAACGAGTGGGGGGAACTTATTGATAGTGGTTTCAGTTAGACGAGTGTTTTTAGTGAAAGTTAGGCTAGGGGGAACTAGAGATCTGAGCTCAGACGAGCTCTAGCCATGAAAATTACCATAAAGCAGAGACAAGCTCGCAACGTTTCTTGTGGTAAAGAAGTTGCAAGAAAGAATAAAGGGCACCCTTCACTCGGCTACGTAGGGTAGCCTGCTTTCTTTCTTTTGGTCATGATATGACAGAAGTTCTAAATAATTTGTAATTATATTGTTTGGTCGTTAATACTGAGAATTAACCGTTTAAATGTTTAGTGAATATAAATTTACAGTGTATTTATTCTGGTACTTATTACTACTGCGCCACGAGTGTGTGCGGAAAAATTTGGAAAAGTAATTTAAAACCATCCTACTATATAAATAGCGTTGATCTGAAACGTGTGCCCGGCAAATCGATTAATTGTTGTCTTTATAGTAAAAGCAATCGTAGCACAGATATCATTAAACCGTATAATTATTTTATGCTTTGACGTTGTAAACATCTAAATCTACTTTAGATCTTTCAAAGAAAAGAAAAAGGTATTCTTTATCAATTATATTTTGAACTTCAGGAAATGTAACATTTTCAAATCAAATAGAAAATTATAACTGTATGATTCATTGTGACGTAAACTGTGTGTACGCTTGCATGCTGTGTGCGTGAGTGTATCTTAGATTGTGTTCATTTGAGTGGTTTTATTGGTAATAAAATGTTGTTTTGGGGGGCGTGAATAAGTGTATGCTGGTGTGTCTTTGATTGTATGGTTGTATAAAAGTGTGTGATTCTTTGTGACTGTATGAATGTGCAAATGTGTGTGCATATGACTCTTTAAGTATGTTAAATGTGCGTGCGTGAGTGTGACTGTATGTGTGTGTAAAAGTGTGTATGTATGTAACTGTACATGTGTATAAATGTGTGTTAAGTCTGTCAAGTGTCTCGGTCAGAGTTATTGTGTGTGTTTTAATGTTTGTTTAATTCTTTTATCATTCTAATGCTCATAGGGACCAGACAGGCTACCGGATACCAGATAAGTTCAGGAACATCAAGCGGGACATATATTAAGATGCTAACTATTTGTTTGGGTACAATTTTTTCTATGTATATTAAAGTAACATGTGTAGCCGTCGTTGCCCGGGTGTTTGGAGGTGTGTGTTCACGAACCAAGTGGTAGTAGGAAGGCAGGCTCAAACAGTACCGCGAAGGAGGAAAAGGACGGGAAACCCCTTACGTCTGTACTGTTACGACCACCGCACGCCGGAAGTGACGTCGGTTTTAATTAAAGCAAGACAATAAGAAAATGGGCGATGACTTTCAAAATATCGGCGAATAAAGCATCCCCTCCTTGTAGAAAAGTGTCCAGTTGAGGGTGAAGAAATTAATGTTTTTGGCCGATTTTTCGGTATTTGTCGTCTGAAGTATGGAACTTCAAAATGATACTAATTTTGTGAAAATTCGTCGGCTCTATTGAAAATTTTCGGATGACATGCAAACATACATACCTCGATTTATATATTGATAGCTCAAATTTTCGACCCAAACCGATTTAAATGATTTTCCTATCTATGAATACGCTTTATGTAAAATTTCAAATGTTTAGACCAGAAATTGTCTAAGTTGGTACAGACCACAACATACATTTTTTTCTAAAATTTGACCCCTATTATCACCCGTTAACATTTATTGTTTGGGGCTCAAATCAAGTTATCAAGTTAGATCCATGTCCAACTAACCTATATCTAAAATGTGAAGTGTTTAGACCACAAATTAGCGGAGGGGTTTGGTAGAGTTTTCAAAGGTCGAATCATTAAACTGTGACTAATTTACAGCAAAGTTTCTGGTCGTATACGGATTACAAATATTTTTCCCAAATCACAGTACCCTGTATATCAAATTTCGAGTCTTTAAACTGAAAATTGAGAGAGTTATTTTGTAGGGAAATGTACACAGACAGACAGACACTTTAAATTATATATATATATATATATATATATATATATATATATACACACACATATTATATGTATGTATATATATATATATATATATATATATATATATATATATATATATATATATATATTGATTTGCATTTATGCCTACGTGTTTGTATTATTTTTAAGTTGGTGTGTATATGTTACATTTATTTATTTTTTTTTACATTAGTTTGTATTTATGTAAACTTAATTTGTGTTTATTAATTTTGGTTGGTATTTATTTTTACATTGGTTCGTATTTATAATAACTTGGTATTAGACCATATTACTATTAATGACGGTTTTAAAAGTCACTTTACTTTTTTTACTCCTGTAGTTTTTCGTTATCTTCATGTGCTTAGTTCTGTTTAAATATCATCGATAGCGACACTTCAACTAATGTTGATAATTTCTCCCTCTTGTCTCTTATGATTGTATCAGACTTAGCAGCTCTATTTTCTAAATGCGCAGCTGAAAAAATCTCCTTGTACTCATGGATTGTGTGTGACTTATTTCAAAATGTTTCTTCGTATATATAGTTCCACTTGTCGATTTTACGCTATATATATACGGCGTTTTACAAGTTTTCTAGTGGAGATATTTACATACTCTTTTGTCTTTTACCATACTCTTTTATCTTTTTGTCGCATTTTACATACTCTTTTTTGTCGCATTTTACATATTCATTTTTTGTACCATTTTACATACTCATTTTTTGTCGTATGTTACATACTCATTTTTGTCGCATTTCACATACTAATTTTTGTCGCATTTTACGTACTCATTTTTTGTCGCATTTTACGTACTCATTTTTGGCGTATGTTACATACTCATTTTTGTCGCATTTTACGTACTCATTTTTGACGCATTTTATATACTCTTTTTTGTCGCATTTTACATATTCCTTTTTTGTACCATTTTACATACTCATCTTTTGTCGTATGTTACATACTCATTTTTGTCGCATTTTACATACTCATTTTTTGTCGCATTTTACATACTCATTTTTGTCGCATTTTACATACTCATTTTTTGTCGTATTTTACATACTCATTTTGTCGCATTTTACGTACTCATTTTTGTCGTATGTTACATACTCATTTTTGTCGTATGTTACATACTCATTTTGTCGCATTTTACATACTCATTTTTGTCGTATATTACATACTCATTTTGTCGCATTTTACGTACTCATTTTTGTCGTATGTTACATACTTATTTTGGTCGTATGTTACGTACTCATTTTTGTCGCATTTAACATACTCATTTTTATCGCATTTTACGTACTCATTTTTTTCGCATTTTACGTACTCATTTGTGTCGTATATTACATACTCAT
The DNA here is from genome assembly GCF_053919585.1 of Euprymna scolopes. Lineage (NCBI taxonomy): Eukaryota > Metazoa > Mollusca > Cephalopoda > Sepiida > Sepiolidae > Euprymna > Euprymna scolopes. The sequence continues at coordinate 12,063,403 of NC_136515.1, forward strand.
TTTTGTCGTATGTTACATACTCATTTTTGTTGTATGTTACATACTCATTTGTGTCGCATTTTACATACTAATTTTTGTCGCATTTTACATACTAATTTTTGTCGCATTTTACATACTCATTTTTTTCGCATTTTACATACTCATTTTTGTCGTATTTCACGTACTTATTTTTTTTCGCATTATACATACTCATTTTTTGTCGCATTTTATATACTCATTTTTTGTCGCATTTTACATACTCATTTTTGTCGCATTTTACAAACTCATTTTTTCTCGCATTATACATACTCATTTTTGTCGCATTTTACATACTCATTTTTTGTCGCATTTCACATACTAATTTTTGTCGGATATTCACCTACTACCTCAGGTATTCTAACATAGTATATCTTTTTTATGATTCTAACCGTGATTTTAAGTGCAATTGTTTGACGCACTCTACAACTTGGTTCTTTTGATATATTGACCACGTAGTTCCAGAAATTCATTTTCATTGTTCTAGTTTCTATTATAATAATTGGAATTATAGAACTTGCTTAAACTGGAATGATGGAAATCTTCAGAGTCAAGTTTGTTTTCATGTCATAGATAAGGACTTAGTATTTCCTTTTCTTTCCCTGTGTCCTTGTGTGTGAATGTTTGAGACGATGTGTGTGGATGTTTAAGCCAGTGTATTTCTCTTTGCGTGTCTGTGAATGTAAAAGTGAGTGCGTGTTTGAGTATGTGTGACTGTAAGAGACGATGAGGGTCGAAATGAGTTAGTACGTGCGTGTCTGTGTGTCTATGTATGTCTACCTATGTGAACATGCGTAAGAGAAAATGTGTACGTGTGAGTGTGCATATCTGTAAGCCAGTGTACACGTGAAAGATCGTGCGTGTGACGTTGTGTGTGCATGTATATGTGTGTGAATCTTGCCGCTCATCGCAAAGTACACGTGACAATATGGCGGCGTACATTAGTTTAAATTTGAAGGACGCCGAGTTATTAAGAAATGTGTCAGAATTTCGACGAATCTACGGTAATTGCATAGAATCTTGCAATAAAAGAAATTATGAGTTTTTCATCTGTCAATCATCGCTTATTAGCAAACATTTCTAGCATCATTACTTCGTCTTAGAAGGATAGACATTTTGCTATTTACAGTTTTGACTAAACCAAAAACTTGCATTATTAAATACTTATATAATAAGTTTGAAAATGAAAACATATACATCTATCTAATAACGGAATCTGTGGAAATTCCACAGCGGAATGTTTTCTATGTACTATAATGCTGTTGTCAATTCTGTGGATGTTCAGCGTGAACGGAGACCTCGTGATAGCCCGTTTTGTAAAAACTAAAAATGAATTTATCTAATAATCCCGTTTATGTAGTATCAGAATATATCTGGTTATAACGATTTAACTTCAATATTCTCATATGAGAAATATTTCCAGTGTATGGATGCTCGGAGTAGGAAACCTCACGATATCATTGTATCACAAAACAACTAGTACTTTAAAAAAACTGTCAATAAGTGACAAGTAAGAAAACTGTCCCGAGGGACTTAACATTATTACAAGTAATTATCAATAATGAATTCAATGTGTGTCTTTTGCCGATTCCAAATTTATAACCAATAATTCTAGTTTATCAGATGAGTTTTCTATAATAAAGTGAAGATGACTTTAATTTAAGTCGATGACCCCGATAATTGAGTACAAGAATTTATTTTGACATTTTGTTCGTACAATTCGGACAAATCCATTTACCCATGGTGTCCTGCTGGTCAACCCCAACACAGCTGAAATGATACCAATTATAGCATTAGTCGCAAGACACCAGAGGTGTTCTTCCATCATTGTAGTGTAATATGATATATTATAGTTATATGTAGAGCTAAAAAGTGACATCAATTTTCTGTTTATTTTTTGACATTGCTGATATACATAAGAGGATAGGTGATAACATACTAGAATATTAAAGTAGACAATCTGTATGCAAATTAACGTTTATAGTGTGTTTTCACATTGTATCTCTGTTTGAATAAATAGGATCTCTCTATCTAATAAGCACTCATCTAGATCCAATGGACCGCATAGTTAAAGCTATTTAACTATGTCTATAATATAAAGCTGACCGTCTGTGATAAGATATAATGATAGAAGATATATCGAGACACAGGAAGGGGTATGTTTGATCCAGCATAATGACGATTTATTTAAATCGTGGGGTCTGCGTGTACGCCTGGTCTACAACGTATGGAAATAAAAAAAAAACAATTAAAAAAAACGTTTACAAGTGGTTTTCATATGGATGCACATAATACTACTTTGATATTTGTTTTTATATAATAGGGAGGGTATAATAAAATGGTGCGGTCTGCGTTCGCGTCTGGCCTCCATAGAATGAAAATATGCACACACTTTGATAAAGAAAAAAACACGTTTTTAAAAATGCCCAAGTATACTTTGAGAATTATGTTTCAGTGTGAAGAAATATGTCATAATATAATTATGGGGTGATGGTTAGTGCCTGACCTCCATAAAATGGAAATATGTCACAAAGTTTAACAATTTTTTTTTAATATAGATCTATAGAATATTGTGATAAGAGTTTCAGTGTGAACAGCTATGGTATAATAAATAATGGGGGTTATCTATTTTATTTTTACTTTCATCATATTTTGCTTTGGTTTTGGTACCTCCAAATTCGAAGCTATCTCTTTACACTCCTTCCTTTTCATAACCTATCATGCTTTCATAAATTAGAGTCCATTTATTTATATATATATATATATATATATATATATATATATATATATATATATTTATATATATATATACATGTGTATGTATATATGTAAGTATGTATATATATACATATATATATATATGGATATATATATATATATATATATATGTATAGATATATGTATGGATGGATATATATATATATGTATGGATATATATATATATATATATATATATATATATATATGGATATATATATGTGTGTATGGAAATATATATATATGTATGTATATATATATACATATATATATATATATATATATATATATATATATATATATATATATATGGTCCTAGTATGACACTAACCTACATCCGGCACCAAGACCTAGATCAGCAGATCTGGTGTTGGAGGAGAATGTCACTACCTCTTGATTGCTGCTGTGCTGGGCCACCTCTGGGCAAGGTGCAGTACCCATAAGCACCCCTTCGCTAGGCTACAGCTGGGCAGGTGGAGCTCCTCAGTCCTGGACGACAGTCCACCTACGGGAGTAAACCCAGACAGAAAATCAGGAGTAGGGCCCCTCAAGCGATTGGTCAGCGCACTGCGCATCCCTCTGGCAGCTCCTGCATCCGGATAGGTCTCCAGCTATCTCGACTTTGCCCTGCCGCTGGGCGAGGCTTCTTTCGGAAGAGAGAGTGAGATTGGTCATGCGCAAGCCTCCTTCACTAAAATATCCTTCCAGCGCAAGTGATTGACAACTACAAAAGTCCTGTGGTGATGGGCGAGCAGCTGTGGTAGCAGGCACGGAATGACTGGAAGCTGCTAGCTGCGAACCTGCACACAGGCGGCTCAGGCCATATGGTCGTTCTTCTCTGAATTCGGAACAGCAGCGAGGTCCGGCAGCCACTTGAGCGACTAAACAGTCCCTTTTAGGATCAGCTGGAAAAGGTGGTCCAAACATGGCCTGTTCCACTGCAACCTGGCTAGCTTACCGGCGATGGTAAGCTTCCCTCTTTGCGGTCGAAATCAAAAGAACAATCAAAAACTCATTCTGGCATCCTGCAATGTCAGAACACTACTCGATCAAACTTCAACCACGACGAAGACTAGAAAGCCGGAAAGGAGAACGGCACGAGAACTCGGACGATATGGAGTAGATATAGCTGCTCTCAGTGAGATACGGCTCCCCGGCACTTGTCAGCTCATTAATCTGGCGGTGGTTACACATTTTTCTGGAGTGGACGCAGCAATGAAGAGTGCCGCGAAGCCTATGTTGGATTCGCCATCAAAAATCATCTTGTGGGCAAACTCGACAGCATTCCTGAAGGTGTGAACGATCGCCTTATGACTCTCAAGCTACAGGTCCAGCTGATTAAGAAAACATTTGCATCACCAGTACCTACGCTCCAACCATGACCAACCCCGAAGAAACCAAAGACAAATTCTATGAAGACCTCGAAGCCATCCTCTCCTCTTTACCACAGACCGACAAGCTCATTCTCATCGGTGATTTCAATGGCCGTGTTGGCAAGGATCACCAAGCGTGGCCAGATATCAGCGGACATCATGGGATAGCAATGGTCTTCTGCTGGTTCGGACCTGTGCAACCTATGGACTGACCTTAACTAACACAATGTTCCGTCTCCCAACCAGAAACAAAACTTCATGGAGACATCCACGCTCCAAACATTGGTATATGACTGACTACCTCATCGTCAGGGCTAAAGACAAGCAAGATGTGCTCGTGACGAAAGCTTTGTGCGGTGCTGAATGCTGGACAGACCACCGCCTCCTCATTGTTTCCAAAATCAGATTGCCAATGAAGCCCAAAAGAAGACCACACGGTCAAAAAGTTGCCGAACAAATTAATGCCAACAAGCTTAAACTCCCCGAAGTTCAGGAAGAACTCCAAACTACCCTAAAAAGGCAACACTCTGAACTCGAGTCGAACAATTGGAAGTCTCTCAGTAAGACAATCCACGCCGCTGCTCTCCTGGTACTGGGTTCAAATCCAGAAATTATCAAGACTGGTTTGATGAGAATGATGCGGAGGTACAGAATCTGCAAACAGAGAAGCACAGGCTCTTCAAGGTCCACCAAAATGACCCAGATTCCACTTCAAAGAAAGACGCGTACTATGGTAAGCGAAGTGAAGTCCAGAAAAAAAAAACTTGCGCATCATGCTAGATACCTGTCTCAGTAACAAATTCGACGAGATCCAAGGCTACGCCGATAGGCACGAGATGAAGCGTTTCTACGAGTCCTTGAAGTGTGTCTATGGACCAACGACATCAGACACATCTGCCCTGCTCGGTGCAGATGGTTCACTCATCACTGAGAAAAATGAAATCATCAAGAGATGGGCTGAACATTTTGAAAGTGTCCTGAATTGTCCTTCACACGTCAATGATTGAACCGTTCAACGACTACCTCAAGTGCCAATCAATCATGCTCTCGACACATCACCCACAGAGGAGGAGTTTGTAACAGCTACGAGGCAAATGCCGACTTGCAAGGCACCTACCTCCGACGTGATCACAGCCGAAGTATTCAAGTCTGTTGGTCGCTATCTCATCCACAAACAGAGAAAACTGTTCCAAGAGTTGTGGCAAAGCGAAGCTCAAGCTCAAGACTTCAAAGACGCAAAAATTGTTCACATCTACAAAAGGAAGGGCAACAAACAGTCTTGCGATTATCACACAGCGATCTCTCTCCTCTCAATCGCAGGCAAAATACAAGTTCGTGTTCTTCTAAACCGCCTTCTGAAACACCTGGACCAGGGTCACCTTCCAGAAAGCCAATGTGGGTTTCACACAGGTCGCGGAACCATCGATATGATATTTGCCGCTCGCCAACTCCAAAGTGTAAAGAACAATATCAAGGCCTCTACATGACTTTCGTTGATCTCACGAAGGCTTCCAACTCAGTGAGCAGGGAAGGCCTCTGGAAGATCATGTTAAAGTTCGGTTTCCCGGATAAATTCGTGAATATTTTAAGACAGTTCCATGACGGCAGGATGGTACGAGTAACTGATGAAAGTGACATGTCAGCCCCTTTCCCGGTAACCTATGGCGTAAAACAAGGTTGCGTGCTAGCACCAACGCTTTTCAGCATGACGTTTTCGGTAATGTTGACTGATGCCTTCAGGAAAGTTACTCCAGGCATCCAAATCCGGTACCGGTGTGATGGGAAGCTCTTCATACTCCGCCGTCTACAAGCTGTCAGTAAAGTCAAAGAAACAGTAATCAGAGACCTCCTTTTTGCTGACGACTTTGCTCTCAATGCCACCAAAGAGCATGAAATGCAACTGGAAGTGGACGAATTTTCTTCAGCATGTGAGAATTTCGGTCTTACAATAAGTATGAGCAAGGCAGAAGTCATGCACCAACCTGCTCCTGGCGACACGTACCGGGAACCGAACGTCCAAGTAAATGGTCAGAGCTTTAAAGCAGTAGACCATTTCACCTACCTTGGCAGTATACTCTCTCGTGCTGCTAACATCGACATCGAAATCACCAACCGCATTGCCAAGGCCATCACCTCCTTTGGCAGACTAAAGAAAACAGTCTGAGAACGAAGAGGAATTCAGCAGTACACAAAGGTTAAAGTGTACAAAGCAGTGGTCCTGACATCTCTTCAATATGGTTGTGAAACGTGGGTCCTCTACAGGCGTCACGAAAAACAACTAAAACACTTCCATCTTTGATGTCTGCGGAACATCTTGAACATTCGCTGGCAAGACAAGATCCCAGACACTGATGTTCTCGAGAGGTCCAAGCTCACTACGATCCGCAAAGCGCAAACCCGCTGGGTAGGCCACATGTATCGGATGACAGACTTGCGCATACCAAAACAACTGCTTTCTGGTGAACGGTGCGGAATGAGAAGAGCTGGTGGACAGCGCAAACGGTTCAAAGACACTCTGATGTCCTATATGAAAGACTTCAACATTGACGTGAACTCATGGGAAAGCAGTGCTTCCGACAGGCAAAACTCGCACCGCTTGGTATGCGAGGGCTTTCTGCTCGCGGAGGCAAGGCAAACTGAATCTGCAAAAGTGCGCTGCGCGAAAAGCCCGAGATGCTAACGTGGCCGTCTTCAGCCACTGGTGTTCAACATGTGGCCGGGGCTTCCGCGCCCGGATTGGACTCAACAGCCACCTGCGGACACACAACTAGTTGTCTATTGTCATAATCGACTCCGATTGACGAACACACACACACTCACACACACACACACATATATGTACATGTCGGTATATTCATATATATATATATATATAAATATATATATAATATATATATATATATATATATATATTATATATGTAGACAAATATCACACTGGTGCTTCGCCGAAAGTGCTAATATTTCGGAGCAATTGGTTTATATAAAAACCAAACGTATCTTGTCAGGCGACAGAAATAGAACTTTATCTACTAATCAACGCATCTTCTTCTTCTATCTTTGTGATTTGTAAAAGTTAAATTTTGTGATTTGTAAAAGTTAAATTTAAAATATAGAAATTTTATTTTATGCAAGCCAAAGATTACAGTATTGTTAAATATATTTACTTAATCCTTGATTTTCGATGTTTATACATCTCTTCTGAGAAAAATATTATAAAAGTTTTGCACCTGATTTGCTATAGGTAATAAACATTGAAAAATAATTAAATATTTTGAAAGTGTTTAAATCATTTTAGCTATATATAGAGTAAGGAAGAGTTTATATTGATGCAGCAAAAAATATGTATATTGAACTTCAAATCGAAAGGGTATGTTAAATCCTGTAATTGAAGTTCTTGCCATTCAACAGGTATAAAGATACAATGCGTATTTTAATAAATCCAAGGAAGCTGGCAACAATCCAATATATATATATATATATATATATATATATATATATATATATATATATATATATATATGTTTCCACAGTTTTCTTTAGTTTGATTACATAGTCGGCAAATCTTTGATTATATCAATCCGGTAAAAAGTTATTTTCATATATCAGTTACAAAATTCAGTTCAAGTGTTCAAAAATAACACACACCAAAGAAATCTGTAGACAGGCAAATAAAATTAAATGAAAATGGAAATAATTAAATAAAAGAGTTGCTTATCAAAACGGAGAAAAAGTCTTTAAAAATCAGATGCTAATTGTTTTATCAATACTATATTTGCAAGTCAACACAAGTGAGGGGGAGAAAGAGTCAAATAAAGATAAAATAAAATAAAGGAGCGTCTAACTTATTAATCTTGAATGTGGAATGTATAGACAGGAGTTTACACGATTCAAAAATGGGTCAACATTCAAGCTAATATTTTAAAGTTATAAAGGCTGAAAAGACAATAAAAGAGAAAGAGAAGAAGAAGAAGAAGAAGAAGAAGGAGAAAGAAAGGACGAAAACACTTCTGTTTTCTTGCTCTTTACATATAATGTTTAAATTTAAAGTAAAACCCAACATATATACTTAATACCATTAATATTTAACTGAAAGATTAGAGTTTTATTAATCTGTGAAAGTATTGCACATATTAAAAAGTTGTATTTACTTAAATATATATAATAATAATTATAATAATAATAAATAATAATAATAAAATATACTATTACTAATAAGAATAATCATAGTGCCAATAATATTAGTATCCTTTAAATAATGACAATACAAAAAATTGATAATAATAAATAATAATAATTATGGTTATTATTATTATTATTATTATTGTTATTATTATTATTATTATTATTATTATATTACTACTAATAATCAAATCATAACAGAAGTAGAATTTATAATAATAATAATAATAATAATAAAATAATAATAATAATAATAATAATAATAATAATAATAATAATAAAGGTGATTATTTTAATAATAATAATATAATATAACATAATAATATAATATTAGTGGATAATGGTGCTAATAATATTATGAAAATGATAATAATCTTAAAAGCCATATAATTAATAATAATAATAGTAGTAATAATAATAATAGTAATAATAATAATAGTAATAATAATACTAACAATCATAGTTATAAGATCAATGCTACCAATGCTTTCACTTAAACAATAATAAATTAATAACGATGATAATAATAGTAAAATACAATAGTATTAATAATAATAAAGGTAAAAAGCACTAACGATAACGACGATAGTAATATTAATGATAATATATTAAATACAAATAATAATATATATAAAGATTAAAAACATAAAATAGCAATAATAAAGGTCATAATAAGGAGTATATATATATATATATATATATATATATATATATATATATATATATATATATATATATATATATTACTAGTACCAGCACCATCAATGCCCCTTAAAACAATCCTAAAATAAATTATAATATATATATATATATATATATATATATATATATATATATATATATATACATATGTATGCATACACATACGCACACACATACATACGCACACATATACACATTCATAACACCCACACACGCACCCACACACACGCACACACCCACACACATATATATATATATATATATATATATATATATATATATATATATATATATATATATATATATCGCGTTAAGTTGGGTGTGGTATGATAAAAGTATCGGTAAAAAAGAATTGAGGAGCCAGAGCTCTAGAAAGGTTCCCTGGCAGGGAAACAAAGCTTCTGGGCAGCAACGGAATATTAAATATTCGCTATCATATATATATATATATATATATATATATATATATATATATATATATATATATATATATATATATATATATATATATATATGTATATATATATGTATATATGTATATATATATATATATATATATATATATATATATATTCAGTCCTCGCTTGCTTATGAATATATATTCTAATGTTAGTAGGCAGTCTTGAATTATGCTCACCGATTTTTGGCGTAGAGCTATATTGTTCAAACATTTAAACCGACCTCATGTCAACCTTTGTCCTAGTGGAAAGGCAGTTAAAAAACAACTTTCAATATATAGAAAAGAAATGGCCTACAGAAAAACATATTGTTGTTGTAGATATATACAGAAATACAAAGTCTAGTTACTGGAACAAGGACAAATATGTGCTAAATTATTCCTCAATGCGATCGCTTAATTGTAAAATTAAATTCCTACTGTATTATCGTCCAACCAAATCTTTATTTATTTTTTCTGTTATGAAACAAACACACATCCTCTTGTGCGTATTTTATTGATTGGTGGAACTAAATAAATTTCGACCACTATTGTAAGGAATATTTTATAAATAATTACTTTATTAAAAAAATCATGATAAACAAAGTGTTTTGTCTATATAATAGTCTGCTGGTCACTCCTCAGTAAGCTTTTGACAGAAAAAACAGCTACAAAATAATAACATTCGTTAAATTTGTCTGTAAAAATATCAATCTCGTCAACCTGTGAAAGAATATTAGAGTGGCCTCTCTTTGTTTATGATTAATAAAAAATGGGCATTGTTGTCATAGTGTGAATAAAGGAACTCGTATTAATCTCGACATGTAGCGGTTGTTCACCGAAAAATTTGCCATCAAAATCTTACATAAATTGTAATATTCGAATACAGACAATAAAATAAGAAAGTATATGCCATGAGGTGATGGACTTAAAATCAAATTAAAACTTGTCTCTTTGAATACAATATAGAAATTTTATTGAACTGTGTACAACATTACTTTCTGAGTATTGATTAGAATTTATTATATTCTATTATTTTGGCCAGGTTAACTTTCGTAAAAACAAATCTGAATTAATTGCCGTATATCTTTAAAGTGAAAATAAAAAGACGTGTTCAAATATAATTAATTCTATGTTTTTTACTCCGAGCGGATGGATCACATGCAGTTAGGTATTGAAATGTTATGGTAATGAATTCATGCAATTATGACCGAAAAAGTTCCATGGCTCTGTAAAAAATAATAACTGTGTGAGACTCTAATAAACAGACTCCACACATGAACGTGCACCAAGAGCATAGATATAGGACAGAATTCTCGGCAAGATTGCATTAAGAATAGTAGTGACTATGTAGAAAAAATCTAGGGCACAATAGGCCGTTGGTAGTTCCTTAATTCAGTTAGTAAAATAGAAGGTTTTACATTAGGAACTAATCTTATATACTAAAACGCTCTACGGACAATGATACAAAGCCGAGGGTCATCTCTCGCAAACATGCTTATAAAACTGTGGTTACTTTGCGTAAGTAATATATTCTAGAGCTCAAACGCGTACGCGTTTTAAGGTACAGCTCACGTATTCGTAGCTCTCAAACTTTTGGAGTTTAAAATACGAGGCTTTACTTATGGAATTATACTGCTTGTTCATAAAATCATTTTCAAGATTTATGCTACATATGTTTGTTTATTTTTTATTTAACCAGGAACAAAGTAAAGTATACGTTTTTATGCTATACGTTCTCATTGCTGTTTTCCGTCGCTGAAAAAGGAATCATTCTAACTTGAGTTAATTTTCAATAGTGCCCTAATTACCAGGTTTCATGTTTTAGGAGAGATAGCTAATTTCTGTACTATAAAACCGACCTCCTGTCAGACTCTGTGTTAGATCGAAATCAGGAAATTCGCGACAGTCGATGTTTAATGGAAAATCCGAATTCTTCGAATGCAAACGCAAATTTTTAATCTGTTAAACTAATGCTACGGAAACTATTCCCAATTTACATACATACATTCGGGGTGTAAACAAACTTACAGGCTGCAGTACCTTGTCCGATTTTATACATTATAATTAAGCAGAATTATTATTTATCATAAAAAGAAATACAGTCGGTATAAAACGTAACGTTTAATTTCTAAAAGATATGAACTTAACAACGGAAGGTATCTGGAATATGTGCATTAAATAATTATATTTATTTTAAAGACATCATTTCTTGTACTTAAAAACAGTACTCTTGTTGAGACTTGAGGAAACCTAAAGAAAATGAGTGGAGTACGATAAAAATTAGACCAGCTTGACACGGTCATTAAAAAGTGTTTTCAAACCTACCCTTTCTAAACAGAAAGAAGCTGCCTTGTTTTACAAGCGCGCATGCGTATTCGTGAAACAGTTGACACAAAAATAAATAAAAACCGTATGATCTTTAGGAACGAACGATTTTCCTTTCGACTCCTGTGCAGCTGTTCTGTTTTCGTTTATAAAAAAATGTTTAAATTTTTTTTCAGGTGTTTGAATACTCTATATGCCGAACTCCAAGTCTGTAGAAAAACAATTAGTTGAGTATACAAGTTAAGAGTTGTCCTCTCACAGTCATTCTCACTTTAATCTATATACTAGAGAGGAGGTACCCGGTGTTGCCCGGATTTTTAGAGGTGTGTGTGCTCGGGCGGGGTAGGTAATAAAACATAAGATTAAGCGAAGTAAATATTTTTAAATATTACAATGTTAAAACTTTAAAAAATTCGAAAAAAAACACCCTAACGTAAGGCAAACGAACGATATTAAATGTAAAGATGGGGAAAAAAAAAGAAAACGGGAAAAAGAAAATAGAAAAACCTCTTTAAAAAAATCCTAAGAAAAAAATAAAAAAAAAAACACGGAAAAAATTGCTTAAATGATCCAGTTTCAATATTAAAACTAAAAAAAAAATACATCTTACACCACGATTCGAACTCAAAACCTTTAGATAATGAGGTGTCCCTCTAAGCAACTGAACTCAGACAACGTTGACGAACTTGTGTCGGTTGTTAAAATATTTAAAGTGAATCATGTTACGACGTCGTATGACGCATGCGTAGAAGCGAACTTGTCATGAGAGGACGGGTTTTGCTGACCCCTCCCTGTAGAAAACTGACGATTTTAGGATGAAGAAATAAATGTTTCTGGTAATTTTTTCGATATTTGTCGGGCGAAGAATGATACTGATCTCGTGAATATCGGTTAACCGTGTCGAAAGTTGTTGGAGACATACAAACACACACACATCCATACTAACAAACATACATACACACATTTTCGCTTATATATATAGATTATATGTATGTGTGTGTGCGTGTGAGCCTATATGTGTGTGTTTGATATTAGATAAATAGATATTTCAAAAGCATATTGCATAATTATTGTGCAATAATTATCTTGTTGAAATTTTTTTTTTTTTTATTACTAGAACTATCACAAGAGAATATTATTTTCCTCATTTTGACTCCTGCGTATATATCAGTTAATATATTATATGTTTTTAAATAGAGTGCTGTGATTCTCGATAGATTAACTATGTCTAACCGTGTCCAGTATATACTTGAGAGTAAAAACAATGACAAGAATATTCTTTTGTCATAGCCCGACTTATTACAGTTAGCTCACTTATTTTGTACTTCAGAAATAGTCCCAACAATTGCGTATACGAATTTCAAGACCTTTCGTTTTAATCCGTGACAACACTTACAGTTTTCAATTTAAAATTCTAGACGATCTTTAAAAAGGCTTTTAAGAGTTATATATTTCTGGTAATTGGAAAGTGTCTCCCTCATATAAAATGCTCGAACACCATTACGAAAATATAATCGAAGAATTTAAATGCACAAGATGAGCCGCCATTTGTAAAATGCGCTGGCTGTTTATCATCTGTTACACCTCAAAATAAGTTGCTATATAAGGTGAAATTGGAAGATGTGTATGCTTTAAATTCAAATAAACGTTCGGTTCATGTCGTGATTCGATACGATGTTTATTTTATTGTTTTTTTTTTATTCAACAAAGATAAAATTTAGTCATTATATTTTACATTTGAACATACCGGAACATTTAAGTTTATTAAAGTAACTATGTAACATTTAATCAAGCTACGACATCAATAAAAGGGAACATTCACAAGCTCCTGTTAAAAATCTATTTAAGACTTTTTTTTTAATTGATTTATGGGATGTATTTGCTTGACGAAACATCAACGTTGTTGTATTAGTTGTAATAGTTCGTGCAGAATTCCGTGTTAATCACATGTTGTGCTCTTTATGATGCCTATTCATATTGCAGAATCACTGCGACACACAAGTCCCTGTGAGATCACCGGAGAGGTCATCCAGTAATACCACGACATGTGCGTGCAATCTTTTTCACTTCTATTTGCACTAGGAATTAAGAAATTTCTAGTCGCACCCATTACTGAGGGTATATAATGGCGTCCACAACGCAGGTATATATATATATATATATATATATATATATATATATATATATATATATATATATATATATATATTATATATATATAAACGTGTGTGTGTGTGTTATTTTCATATTATTATTATTATCATTATTATTATTATTATTATTATTATTATTATTATTATAATTATTATTATAAAATGAACGAAAACGTTTAGGGTCATTGCCTTCTTTCTCTTAACGATTTCTTTAGTTTGCTTCATATATATATATATATATATATATATATATATATATATATATATATATATAGAGAGAGAGAGAGAGAGAGAGAGAGAGAGAAAGAAAGAGAGAGAGAACGAGAGAACGAGAGATAGAGAGAGGTTAATAGACTGACAGACACACAGACCTGACAACCTGAGGGAAATAAGGTAGATGGTTAAGATGAGATGGATTACTGTATGTTCAGGATCTGTTTCTGGGGTCACTGATTAAACAAGAATCAGTGAGTCAACGTGAATATACATTACTTTAAAGAAAGTTTGGGTTTGGGAATAATCCCTTTTATTACAACCTGTGTGGTAATATATTTAAATTTATTGCGAACGTATTTAATATGTAAATCAGATAAAAGTATGTCGTCAGGACTTCGGCTTAACAACTACCCTCAATGTCTCAGGTTAACGGGAATATTTGCTTTGTGCATATACTACCGCTAAGGTTGTGTAATGCTTCCTATTATTTAACTGTCTCAAACTATCTAGGAGAAACGTAATTTCGAACAGTAAACAAACGTACTCAATAAATGAATAATGTGTTTACTAAATTAGATCAGAATACAGTTTACTGAACACAACAATAAAACAATATTTCCCTGGAAGGCGTCGCGGAAGTACGTTTAAGTTTTTTTTCCTTTAACGACATCAATGCGCAGGTTTGGAAACTAATTTAATAAAAATACAATAAATTTCTAATTAGTTTTCAATCGCTTTTCCAACTTATTGTTCGTTTTCCTAGACAGAAAACCACATACACTAATAATAATAATAATATATATATATATATATATATATATATATATATATATATATATATATATATATATATATATATATATATATATAGGGTGTCGACAAAGTCTGGCTACATTATGACGCCAGACTTTGTGGGCACCGTGTAGATTATGCAGCCAGACTTTGTGGCCACCGTGTAGATTATGCAGTTAGACTTTGTGGCCACCGTGTAGATTATGCAGCCAGACTTTGTGGACACCCAGTATATAGTTTATGAGTGTATATAGTTTATGAGCATCCTATGTTTTCGGTGAATAAATCTATATGAATACAAAAAAATGGCAGAGCATGGATACTAACTCTAAGGGTGCCTGACCGTGCAATTTGTGTGGCAAGAATTGCGCAAATTCAACCTCCTCTCTTGAGTCGAAAATATTGAATACCAGTGGCAAGTGCAGGTTCAGGACGACTGGAAACAATGGTGAGATAAACGATAAGCTTATAGAGCGCCTAGAATTCCACAATTATATATCTATAAAAAATATTTACATTGCTGTCATAAAATTCACTTAAATATATTTTGATGCATGCAGGTTTTGTATTTACTATTATATTATATTTGAGGTAAATATAGAATAATGGTTTTTAAAAGAAAAAGATAAAAAAATTATCTGAGCGCCACCATCGAGAATCGAAACCAAGACGTTTAGCTAACGATTTAATTTTTCTGTGATGTACATTCCTGAACTAATAAGACATGTTTGCTGCAAGGCTACCAATTAAAACATGAACCAATATTATTACGTTAGTCACCAATATTCGTAATGCAGTTTGTTCTCCTTAACCTGGGAATTTTTTTTTCACACTTGTTCAGCGATTTCCCTCGGATAAAATACACATTAAAAGTGTTTCATTGGTCTGAATACTCTATATATTGAGTGTCATGCCTATAGACAAAACACTGGCAGAGGACTTCGGTGGTCAAAATTCATTAAGCAGATATACATATAAAAATATATATAGAAAGATGCCTGTAATTATTATAACGTTTTACGAAAATATTACGCAAGTATTGTTCATGTAATATATCTCAATGAATATAATTGCACATAAGAGTACACTAAATGTGGTCATCTCATGAGAAAAACGGCCACAAAATCTAATAGGAAATAAATTAAAATGAATTCGTAAAATAATGTTAAAATTAGTCAGATCTTTTGTATATTAATGCAATTCTTTTGCCATTTATAATTTAGTTTTTTATGTAAATGGATAAACGGGTATTAATATGAATATCTACACACAACACCCTCATAGGTCAATATATATATATATATATATATATATATATATATATATATATATATATATATATATATATATATATATATATATATATATGAATTGGTTGAGAGATACCAACGACAGAAAGATGTATAATTAAATCAGAAAGGTCACTAAAATTGGTATGCCTGTTTTTTAACATTATTTATTATCTCGTGTTTTGATTTTTCATTTATAAAAGGTATTATATTTAGATCATTGTAATAATGTTTTTAAAACATTGAAATAGTTTTTAACGCGTTTCAGACACTCTGTGATATAGAAGACACACACATATACATATATATACATATATATATATATATATTATAATACAAAAATCTGTTTTATTATAAAAGTATTCAATTAAAAAAAAACATTATACATTTGTAAGGAAGCTATCATCTTTTGGAATTACCTGACAACACGTACAAATGAACAAGGAACACCTTAATTCCGAGCTTTCGATAAATGGAATTCATCTCATCAGAGAAGTGAGATTTGCAAAAATGTACAATAAATTTTTTCGGCTTAATGCATTACATTAATCATAAAACGTTACATAACAGGTAGTAAGTGTGAATAGGTATTAAAAGCGATTAAGAAAATAGTGCACGGAACAAGGGTAAACGGAGATCAATGAGACGAAATTTAAAATGGTTTATTGTTATGAAGTATACACGGCTAGACCATGTGTTTAAGTCATCGGTTGAATCACAGATGTTTAAAACGATACTTTGAGTTTCACTTGTAGATTTAGTATCAACGATATCATATCTTCTTTAATTATCTACTACTAATTCTACTCTCTCTATCCCTCTTTCTCTCTCTCTATATATATACATATATAGATATATGTAGCTATCTGTCAATCTATCTATCTATATATGATGGCAGCAAAATCGTTTCGAACGTTGCCATTACACTATAAAGCACAAAAAATTATATAGAAACACGAAAACATTCAGTGATTGGCCGCACGATTGTGGATTTAAGCCCTGCTAAATTCTGGCTTTCATTGGCACACATTGTACAGATATGTGCACCACTAGCAGCGCATTCTTGATTATTTTTTTATGAAGGATCAAATGCCGTCTCAAACTGACTGCCGATTTGTACGCCCGCCCGCAATTGACAGGTACACTCTGGCAACTCAAGACTGCCTTGTGGCCTATTGCGCCGCTGACTAGACTGGTGGCCCATCAGCCCGGCTCTGCTCAGACATATTCTTCCGCACACCTCACACTCCAGACCAATTTTACGCCCCTTCCCATCCCCGGCTCCTTTCATCCTCCCTTTCCGGATATCGCGCTGCAGCCGCTGATACTGGGTTCGATCCGACTCAAACATGGCCACATCTCCCCGCAAGGTCCTTCTCCACCCTCCGCGATCCAAAACAAGACTCTCCTAGGTTCTTTTCTCACATTTTGTAAGGTGGATCTTAAACAATCCTTGAATCTCAATTTAGGTTCTTGAACCAGACGTCGTCCCGCGACGAGCTTGTCATAAAGGAGTTGTTTGAAAAATCGACTAACATCCTCACCACACGTCCACTCATATGATTGATGACGTGAGCCTCAATATTAAGGCATTGGGTCCGTTCTAGCACCTCCACATCACTAACATACATCTTCCAACCCACATCTAAGATTCGCAGTAGGCACCTCTGTTAAAACCGCTCGAGACGTCTCAAATGTTCTTTGTATGTTCAAGTTTCACAACCAAAGTGAAGAGTAGAGAGAACGCATGCGGCATAAATCTTAATCTTAGTGGAAACAAGATCCCATGACGTCTCCACAAAAGCCCGCCAAACTTTCCGAATGCATCACTTGCCCTGCTGATCTATGACGATACCTCATCATCCAGGGCACCGGGCATACTAAGTGTGTTACCCAAGTATACACACTTAGTGACAACCGCTATCCTTGACTTATAGATATAAACTGATGGCTCATTGTATGGTATGCCCGGAGCAGGATGATACATTAAGACGGGTTTTTTTTAGATTGATGGTGAGGCCCAACGCGTTGCAGGCAGCCGCAAAGATGTCCACGAGATGCTGCATATCAGTTGCCGTATGAGCCACCATATCACAGTCATCCGCATAGAGGAAGTCACAAATCGGATTGGTGAGTACATTTGTACTAGCATTGAAGTGCCTAATGGTAAACCACCCCCTAGTAGTTGCGTAACGAATATAGACACCATCAGAGCACCCCCCAAATTCCATTCGAAAGACCATGGTAAAAGACAAGGCAAAGAGTGTGGGTGCTGGAATGTCTCCCTGCTTAACACCATTTTCTACTGAGAAAGGATCAGCCAGCTTTCCCCCTACGTTGATCACAGCCTTCATATCATCGTGGAAGAGCTTTAAGAGGCTTACAAAATTGTCAGGACAGCCAAGCTTTGTCAGAATCTCCCACAAAGTATCCGTATTGACTGTATGAAAGGCCTTAGTTAAATCGATGAAAACCTGATACAGTCCCTTTTGCTGTTCTATACATTTCTCCTGCAGTTGCCTGGCTGCAAATATCACATCAACTTACCCTCCACATCTTCTAAAACCATACTCCGAGTCAGGATAAACATCGTCAGCAATGTTCTCCAGCACTCTGTCTAGCATGATCCTACGGAGAAACTTACCGACTACTGACATCAAAGATATTCTCCGATAATTTCCACATTCATCTCTGTAACCTACCCCTTGCATAGCACTGCAATCAATGTATCCCGCCAATCCTGCGGAATAAACTCATCCCGCAAAGAAGTCTGCAACAAGTCATTTACCCTTTTCATCATCTTGCGTCCACAGCATTTAAATGCAAACGATTCGGTTCAGGAGATTTTCCATTGTTCAGCTAATGTACAGATGTTTCACACTACTAGAGAGAAGGAACTTCTGTCAATATATCCTTGACTGGATTTCTAGGAATCGACCTAACAAACTCCTGATCAACGTAAGAAGATATGTTCAGGTGGTCATCGAAATGCTTCCTCTATCCATGAAGAATGTCGGTAGGGTCTTGAGGAAGATCCCCACCATCCCTCGAGCGCAGAAGAGTGATAGGTGATCTGGATGGTCCGTAAACCGCACGAAGTTGGCTTTATAAGATGTTGGTGTTGCTCCAAACCCGAGGCCAGCTGTATTTCCTCAGCTTTCTTCCTCCACCACTCATCCTGCATGTTAGGCAACCTCCTTTGCACCTCGTGCGTAATTGTCTTAAACTTGTGCCTAAACCGATCTTGCTCACCATCCGCTAAACCACCCGCGTGATAAGCGTGCAATGCCCTGGCTTTTGAATCAAGCAGAACCTGAATTTCAGTATCATTCCCATTGAACCAATCCTGATGGTTACGCTCACAATAACCTAATACTCTCTAACATACCTCATAGACAGATTCCTTAAAAGCAGGGCAAGTGTTTTCACAATAAATCTCTTCCATCTCCTTGACTCCTTTGGACCGAACACCCGATGGTCGATCCAGATCTCTGCCCTCTCCCACATGATACGAACACTGCACATACCTCTCATCTCACGTTTTCTGACAAACACATAGTCTATCAAGTGTCATTGTTTGGAAGCAAGATGACTCCAGATCGTCTTATATGGGTCCTTCTGCTGAAATACCGTGTTACCGATTGTAAAACCCATCTCTGAACAAAACTGCAACATCAGACCATTGCTATTACACTTGCCGCCGCCGTGTTTACCCAGCACAACACAGGTTTTAAAATCTCTTCCCACCCTAGCATTAAAATCTCCAAGAAAGAAGATGTTATCAGAAGAAGGAATGCGTTAAATTACACTGCACAAAGGCACTAAAAAAATGTTGTATAACAACCATTTACTAGTCATGATCCGGTCATTCGCACCATAGGGAAGTTCTTCCAGGCTATAAAGAATAGATGACTTTATAGCAAAAACCACACCGGATTCCCTCTTACATCCATCCGCTCTACCACTCCAGAAAATGGTGTAGGCCCCAGCCAACTCAGAAATCCGCCCATAATTAGCCAGCATGGTCTCACACAGAGCAACTATGTTCATGTCATAACGTTGAAGTTCCTTAGATACAAGAGCAGATCTACGCTCTGGACGTGTTATTGCTGAGGCAAGTCAAGCTGCGTCCGCACATTCCACTAGCCGATGGTCATTGTCATATATTTCCTCGCAGTAGCATGATGGGGATCGGGTTCAGGCTGTGGAGCCCTGAAACACCTGCCGGACCAGCCCCGGACAATTCCAGTTCCCTTATTGCCATTTACGTTTATAATCATATTTTCCAACGTCATTGAATATTTTGCCGTTTTAGGCTACGGGCAGCCTTTTTCTTTCCCTCCAAAATCAAGATACGCAAGATTGTAAACAGTGTATCTAATTTATATCGAGCAATGCCTGTGCATGAGGATTGTTATAGTGGGGAAATACTTTCCACTGAGACAATCCCACTCTCTAAACAACTGTCACATAGATCGAAAAAGAAGAACAAGTCAACACCATTGGATGCAGCCGTCATTGCAGGTTTTATATCAGAATTTTCCTTTTCCTGGTTAAATTCACTACGGCTTACAGAGCCCTATCCACAATCCCTGCCATTTGATCCATGACTGGAATTTAGTTTGCTGGGCACCAGGACATACTCCACACGCCGGTGGGTCATATATTCCGCAGCTTACAGGGCCTAAGCTCATCTAGAGGTTTCTGTCAGGGTTACCTAAGCCTTAGCCTTTGGTTAAATAACTTTGGCCCACAAGGCAACGGAGGTCCAGTTATACGGCGCAGGACATTAGCCGTTCATCAGAGCCCCCTCTGCGTAGCAGTGGTCACGACGTGCACGTGGGGTTGATTTGTCTGGGAGAAGCACAGAAAGATGCTAAGACATCTGTGTGATTTTAACACACGTCCCCACCAGACTTTACCCTATATATATATATATATATATATATATATATATATATATATATATATATATATATATATATATATATATATTTATATATATCAAAGCACGTCTGATTTAACACGACAAAGTTATTTTATTTCAGCTGGCGTGTTCTATATAATAGCGATACACAGTTATTGTTCAGCCATATTCTTCTCAATCACTTTTAATTGGAGCCTCCGATCCTTTTCAGAAGTAACTGTTTTCGTTATCGTTTTTTTCTTTTTCTTTGAAGCTTGGTATATTTACATTTTTTAAATACGTTTATTGGTATTAAAGGTGGGTGCATTCTTGTTAAGGGCTAATTATTATTATTTTTTTTTCGATTTCTTCATTTTATACTTTATTAATATTCTTTTTAGTTATTAAATACGGTTAGTGTATTTGTAAATGAAAGTCAGTTAAAAGGGGGATCTATTTCTTTTTTATTATAAGTATAGCTTCTATTTATTTAGGTCATGGTATGCAATTGTTAAGGTATTGAATTATATTATGGCAGATGCCGGACGACTTTAGTGTTTTTATTATTGAGTGTTAGGTTTTGTTTTATGGCCCTATCATCAGTTAGTCTAGGAGATCCTGTTGTTGTTGTGTAACCTATATACACGTTGTATGAGTGTATATATATATATATATATGTGTGCGCGTATGTGTGTGTGTGTGGGTGTGTGGAGAAAGGTAAGAAAGAGCAAGAGAAATGAAAAGGAAAAAACAATTATGTGTTATTAACGTTTTGTCTTTATGTCAAGACTCCGTCTTCGAAATAAAGACGAAACGTTGCTGAACACATGAATCGGCGTGCTCCTTTTTATTAATCTATTTTGTCGGAATACTATTTCCATTATTCTCAATGTAAATATATATATATATATATATATATATATATATATATATATATATATATATATATATATATATATATACGTATTTCTTAACAAATATTTGAACCGAGGAATTATCTGTTTTATTCGCAACGTTATAATTTTTCATTAGGCCATTTTAAATTAAGTTATAATTTTTGTAACTTAAGTCCTGTGGATAATTTATATTCTTAATGTTGTCAAGTATCGTGTATCTTTCTCTCATTTTTTTGTCTTTCCATTGCGTTTGTAACGCTTACATACATATTTGTTGCTAATATTCAGAGACTGAGATTTTTATAAAATTCGAGTATGAGAACACGTGATTCAATTTTTTTTTTACTAATTCCGTTAAGCCATTCGCACAGTGATTAGCAGGGAGTAAAAAAATCTCAATATGTTAGCCGCCCCTTATCTGACCTCTGAAGGATTCCATATCAGCCCGTTTGACGCATCCTCTATTGAATACCACATGTTTGACTTAAGGGCGAGACTTTAAAATGATATTAACGATTGTCATAATGTAAGTAAATTTCACGAGCTCTATTTGGATACTCGAAAATATGGACAGAAACCCTGGACTTATTTCCGGTTGGCTTTCTGAGGGTTTTAATTACATAAATAAAACTCCGGCTATATGTGTGAAATTAATCTTTTTGTTTCTGAGATCTAAAACACATCTATTTTTTTTTCAATCCAAAAAAATCTAAAATTAATATCAAATACAGTGAGGAAATGCAATCAAAAATTCAAATTAGATGCGCCTCCAAAAAAAACAAAAAACAAATCGTCTCCTGCTCTCGTTCACAAAATTTTGAGAGCTTAGAATTAAACGATGATGCCGAATCATTCTTCGTTGTGAACTGTCCATGACATTAGATAGTGAAAGTGTTAACATTGTAAGCAATTCTTATCAGCGGTATTTGTTCGCAGCAAACCTTGAATACACCTCATTCAAACTCAATAAACCCCGCTGACCAACTTTTTAAAAGATTACTTCTGGGGGGGGGGTGTTAACCAGTGCACATTTATCAAGTACACAAATACATATATCTGTTTACTTTGATCGACCGCGAATGATGCATCTTTAATATCGGATAAAATTTGAGTAAATATATTCCGCAGTCGAGGAAGGATATAAAATGCAACGCTTGCTTAGAAAAATCAGTCGGAATTTTACCTTGACTTGTTCATCTGAAATTAATCTCTATTTTCTAGTCAAGGGAAGGATGCCCATAACGTAATATGATACTCCCTGCATATATTTATAAGACTGCTTACAGGGGGATTAACATCTATCAATGTAAAAGATGTTACAGGTCAGTAAGGAGTATAGATTAATACATAATAAACTAGAATATGAGGGTGTTTACTAGGAGTAATAAGGTAGACTCATTAATTTAGTTCTATATGATCGCATGTTTGTTAATGATAGCGTCTAATTAAGAGAGAGCATGAGCTTATTTTTGCAATGCGTGTTATTTGATCATGCTACTTTCATCAATGTAGTTTTTTTATGTAGTGGTTACATGTGTAATGTGACTGTATAATAAGCTCATGGTTTTACTTAATGGTCAGTTAATAGCATATATTACTCGTAAAATATTCGTTATATAAATCGATATATAACGTATATCAGGATTCCAAACCATCTACATTTGTGTGAAATAAAACTGATGACTCCGTATTTTCGGAGTTTAAAGGAACAAACTCAATCACAGAAAGACAGATGAATTGCATCATTATATATATATATATATATATATATATATATATATATATATATATATATATATGTATCTCTCTCTTACTCTCTCTCTCTCTATATATACATATATATATATATATATATATATATATATATATATATACAAGCATACATATCTTTTCATGTTTCTCTCTCTCCCTGTATATATATATATATATATATATATATATATATATATATATATATATATATATATATATACATATGTATATATATATATATATATATATATAAACATATATATATACACACATATATGTGTATATATATAGTGGAGGTGGTAATAAATAAAAACTGAAGAAAGTGCTCAATAGTTTTGTAGAGCAAATATGCGTTTTATATATTATTTCTGTAAAAGTTTGAGGACGCTACAGACGGCAAAAAAACGGCCGTGTAGCCGAAACAATAATGTAACTTAACAAAAAGATACGGTAATAAAAATAAAACGTATATATATATATATATATATATATATATATATATATATATAAATATATATATATATGTATATATATGTGTGTGTATATATAAATATATATATATACGTGTGTGTGTGGGTGTGTCTGTGTATGTGTATGCGTGCGTGTGTTGGTGTTGTTTTTCGTAAGGCGAAATCGGATGAGCAGAAATATTGACAAAACTTTCCCCTTCTTTAAGTAATTTACGATACTGTTTGCCTTCCAACAAATCCACTCATACTGGCTTGTTACCTTTAGATATGAAGCAGGTACGCTTAGGCTAGCTAGGAGTTTCCAGTGTCCCTCTCTACCTTATTCTGGAACAGCAAAAGTCACGTTTTAATACCAGCAGAAACAAAATTGCTCTGAGGCAGAATGCCGGTCCTATTTGCAAACGATATTTTGTACGATTTCCCTAAGACGCGACGCTGTAACATATAATTACAAAGCACTGGGATAGTAAATCTACCACGCTTCTGCTTAGTGTGGAAATAGTTCCAGGAATAAAGTGCATACTAATCCCCAGACATTATAAAGTTAAAAAGAATCTATTAATGCAACAACACATTCATCTATTTTTAGAATGAAACATACAGGCATTATCCCCTTAGTGATACAAGTGACTTGTACGATATTCGTATTTTAGATTTTGGTCAACGAATACCTCATTGTCTTAAGGAATAAAACGTAGGTTATCAATTATAACTAGAGCAATAACAACACCATATTCTTTTCATAGATTTGTCTCACGGGTATATATCTAACACAGTTTAACACAGTTAATCATACGAGAACCACATCACTCTATATAAAGCATATAAGATGTCAACGGATACACATTTGAGAGCTAAAACAATGAAAAAATACGCGTTTGTCCTAGCGATAATAATAATTAGGAGGAGTCGTGGGACTTTAATTGAATGAGAAATAACTTTAATCAATAAGCATTTTTAAAACAGCTTATGTTTTTTTGTTTTTTTTCTGGATAATTCAAATAGTTAGGTTTGTGGCGAAAAACTCATGTTTTTAAAGGAAGGCATAGAAAATATTTTTCTGTAATAATATAAGTGAAACTTTCTCTGTTCGTATTTTAGATTTTGGTAAATGAGTATCTTCATATGTTTACGAATAATAAAATATTTCATCAATACTTTTAATAACTAGGACGAGCCGTGGAAATTCCACGAATTTTGAAATATCTTTTATCAAAAACATGTTTAGATTAAGTAATATTTTTTCTCCATATGGATTACTGAAATTGTTTGTTTTGTGGTGAACAGCCTATAACGAGCAGAAAATTCAAGTTATTAACATTTCTAGAGAAAATGGTGTCAGTTTTATTTATGTATAGAGTCTGTGAAAATAAAATAACTGTTGAAGTATTAATGCATTCTCATGAATTATATTGTGTTTTTATTGTTTTTTTACAGGAAGTTAACCACTTATCAAGGTCCAATGGCCACTCAGGGATAAGAGTTATTGTATGTACAGTAATCAAATGGATAGCATAGCAATAGTATTGGAGAATTGGTAAGGTGTCATTACTTAGGGGGGCGGTTCATCTGGAATTTGTTTGTTGGACTAGAAGACATCCAGGTTGAAGTCGGGAGGGAAACAGGCAAGCGGAACAGAGTTCCACAGGTGTGCATTTCTAAGAAAGAAGCTTTGTTCATGGTATATTCGTTTTGATTTAGGCACAGATAGGGAGTGGGGAAAATTATTGACGGTTGTTTCAGCTAGTCGGGTGTTTTTGAAAAAGATTGGCGAGGGGGTATCAGAGAATGGAGCTCAGACGAGCACTTGCCATGGAAATAACGATAGAACAATAACATGCTTACGTCTCTTCTGTGGGAAAGAGGTTGCCGGGTAGAGAAAAGTGCATCCCCCACCAAGCCACAAAGTCTATTTTGTACTCTTTCAAGGCAGGATAGGCTGGTTTCAGCAGCTCCCGCCCAGATGGTGCAACAGTACTCTATGTTGCATAATCCAATGCAAATAATAAAATTATGCTTCACTTTCAAGCCGACAATTTGCTGATAATTATTTTTATTTTGTTGCACACTTTCTTTTGGAATATTCACTTTTTTACATGATCTTTCTAGGGAGGAGGGTAAGACGAGAATTGTATTTTGTTGTATTTTTCTTCGTTAGCATACATCGACATTACTAACTATTTTTTGTCAGTTATGAATACAGTGATCATACATTTTCATAATCATATTAGAAAAATGAGCTTACATCAAATGGAGGCCACTGTGGATTTGTTTTTTAACGAGTATGATAGATTAGCATTTTTAAAGGCAAATCAAGAAAATGCGGCCTTTATCAAAGCAGTTTGCCCGTTTTCAAAGCTTTATATTCAGGGTTGTAGAGAAACTCTAAAATCTAATTTACAACGTACTGGGGGATTTGCAGTTGACCTCGAGAAGAATGACAGTCGCAGATGAATTCCATTTTAGGAATGTTGGATTTCCATCATTGCCTATTGAAATTCATTATTTGACCAGAAATATTTTAGAGAATAGGGGCCAAAGGATGTAAGACAATAGACAATGAGATATATTAAATATTCTAGGCTTAAAACGTATTTATGTTAATCGAGTCAACAGACAGCAGAACAGTCAACAATTAAGTTGGCAAATATTTCATCGCCATACATCCACACCAACTCCACACGCTTTTACTGATGGCAAGCACCTGCTAGAACTGTAAATCCCAAGCTGATTGTCGATGTGACAGAAATAGACAATATTATTTTACAGATCAGCTGTGTTGTGCTTTTCCTTGCTATCATTGAGTATATAATGTAAACCAGTGACAAAACTAGATTAATACATTTTAAAACATTTAAATGAGCGGCACCACCGAATAATATCTTACTAATAATATCTTAATTTTTGCAGTAAATAATGCGTAAGGAAAATTACATGTATGAAAATCAAAACCGAAAACTCAATGCCGACACAAATTCATTCTACTACCCGCGCAAATACATATACGTAACGAAAATTTTAGCATTGCAAAGTATCTTTATATTCTAAAGCAATTTAATTTGGTTAAAATATCGAGAACGGGACCTGATTATAACAACGAAAACACGTGATTTTTTTTTTGTTAGACTAGAATGTTATTATGTTCTTTATGTGTTAATTGCTATTTTGTTAGGAATTTATTTTCCAACAACATAACAATGTTGTATATGTAGCGTCTGCATTCGAACTTGAAAACATAAAAAAACACATGTATTTCATTGTTGTCGCCATTTTTATTCAACTTGTTGGTTAGAACGAACGACACCAAAAACCACACAATTTACATATGAGGGAACATTTATTGATGAGCAGAAGTATAAGGTAAAAAATAAAATTTAAAACAACTGATTAAATGTATGTTCACAAGTATTGATAAAAAGGCATCTAAACGTATTAAGGTCAAGGGGCCACTCGAGGATAAGGGGTTAAGCGTGTACAGTAGAAATTGAACAATAAAGTATTCGTTAGTGATGAAAATTCTGTAGATGGTTTAACTTGTATGGAACGGCTCATCAAAAACCTTTTAAGTTGCACTTGGAGACAACCATATTGTAGTCAACTTAGAAAGCAGGAAAAAGGAAGATAATTCCATAGGCGTGCAGTTCTAAGTAAGAAGCTTTGTTCATGGAATGTACGTTTAGGTTTAGGCAGAGATAAAAATGTGGGAGAAATTATTGATAGTGTTTTCTGATAGACGGGTGTCTCTTGTGAAAGTTTGGCAAAGGGGGCCATAATTGGAGCTAAGTCGAACACTTGCCATAAGAATAACGATACAGCAGAGAAAAACTCGTGGCATCTTTTCTGTGAGAGAGATGTTGCAGGGAAGAGAAATTGATATTCCCTACGAGGCTACGAAGTCTATTTTGAAATCTATCAAGGCAGGATAAGTTTTTTTTTTCTAGCAGCTCCTACCCAAATCTGGCAACAGTACTCCACCCTTGGACGTACCTGACTCCTATATAGATAGAAAATTGCATCAGCAGTGAGATATCTACTGGATCCTTAGAAGAATCCAATAATTTTTCCAGCGGACTTGGCAAAATATTTAATGTATGTGTTCCATTTCAGATCAGGAGTAAATATCAGGCCCAGAAGGTTGTAAATATATTAAGCCTCCCTAAAACAGGGGCCATTCATTTCAATTCATACCAGATGAGGATAAGAGCTGGATAAAAGATTGGTTTTAGATGCAGTAAAAGTAATAAGCCAACTCTTTCCCCATTGTACCACTTGCTCAAGATCAGAGGAGAGAAAATGAACGAAAACTTGGTCGTTTACGGTCTTATATGAACTACCATCGATAGTAATGTAATCAGCATAAATGTCTACGAATGAATATATTATTATTGTTTTAACTGTTACGTACATAAAAATTAAAACACGATCTTGAGACCAACATTGAATGTTGAGACCAAAATTTAAGATATTTTGAAGTATTTTGGTAACAGCATTCCCTAAATACGATATTTTCCCAAGGTTCGTAGGGCCCAGAGGATATATATATATATATATATATATATATATATATATATATATATTCTAGAACGTGTGTGAATTTATTTTAGACTAAGCCTCTTAATTGATGATTGCTCATTATGTTCAAGACTCTTGTCGACGCCACAGAAATTTCTTAAATCACCATTGTGGTGTGCGGTCAGTAGTAGTTTCATAGAAATCCCGAGCTGTCTCAACAGCATTCGGCATTAATAATAAAAAAAATGTGCGAATTTGCTTCAGTCCCTCTTGTTTGGAACTTTCTGAAAGATGCCATAATTGTTTTAGAACGTTTGTAATTAAAAGGGTTCGATTGAGTAAAGGGTCTGGTAGGGACTATTTTTTGAAAAGACATAGATTGAATTCCAAATATAAAATTCTGCATATTCTACTCACACACACATACGTATATAATGATATAATGATATAATGATATATATATATATATATATATATATATATATATATATATATATATATCATACGTAAGAACTTTTCAATGTCAATTTTAATATTGTTATTTCTACAATAAACACCGTCGGCGTCATGACGATTATGTATCCCGCAGAGTAGAGGTTCATAACTAGAAACTCAGGACTGAAAGTTATCGGTTTTACCGCTTGTATACGCTGCTCGAGTAAGAAATTTAGAATAATGTGTTTTTCTATTATCCCTCATTTTTCTCAAAAACAGTCATTTTTAATATTTCTTGTGAAAAATCCTGATACAAATAAAGACTCAGGCACTCTCTTATATTCTCATATATTTCGGACGGGATTCTTTTTGCATACGGTTTTGCATGCCTATCAGTCGATCTTCAAATCGATATTACACGACTCACACGCTTATTTTTTTAATAGCAATCAAGTCGGTCTGTTACGCGCGTTTAGCTCGATAGGATAGAAAAGAACTCAACATGAACGAACCCAAATAAGGAAACCGATACGCATGAGTATGCTAAACAAGGTTTGGTTTCATGCTGAGGGGGAAAACAATGAGGCGCTTGGCTTCACAGCCTATTAAACATGCCATGTGCATGTTGGTATGTAGCGTGCGTGAGTCGTGCACACATTAACATGAATTTCTGATCATTCTGTGGAACCGTGCATTTCTAAATGTGTGGGGCAAGGGAAGAGCAAAAGGGGTTATTTGTATAAAATATTTACCATCTGCTGAAAGAATGGACTGTAATTGTTTTACGGTGAGGAATAGCAATTGCACAGGGAATTAGAAACGTGCCTTCTGAAATGTCAGGGTTTCGTTTATTAGTCGTTTTTGATGTTTTGTTTTAGATTTGACTTGCTGCTTTAAGCTGGCGTAGCCCAGGATTAATTTATTCCGAACAATGTTTTAAGACTAGTAAATATTTAATTATATGAATTCTTGCAATACTGTTTTCATCTTGTGTGTAATTTTAACAACGGTTTTAATTCCAGCGATTTTGATGAGAATCTTGTCGAACTCAGAAATCATCTGGTTGGCCTTTGAAACTTTTTGTTACATAAAATAGGTTGTGCCCTTCTCAGGTAAGTAAGATATCAGTCTAGATAAGTGAAGATGATATTAGATAAATGATAGTGTCGAACCCTGCAGGCAAGTGTTAAAAGATAACGGATGAATTGAAATCATGAGTCAGTTAAAACAGTTGCCAATACGAGTTTACAGATAAGGGTTAAAATAGGTTAGATATTGAACAATTAAAATTAGGAATTTGTTTGCTAA
Organism: Euprymna scolopes; assembly: GCF_053919585.1. Taxonomy (NCBI): domain Eukaryota; kingdom Metazoa; phylum Mollusca; class Cephalopoda; order Sepiida; family Sepiolidae; genus Euprymna; species Euprymna scolopes. Next base: position 12,093,924 of record NC_136515.1, read on the forward strand.
AAGTGTGTTTGGACAGACATGTAAAAATCCACGTGTGATATAGTGGCAGGTGATTTAAGAGCACAGTCTGGCGTCATAAACAAAGGAGATTATCAATAAAATTGAGATTGGGTTTCAAAGTATACTCAGATATCAAACAATTACAGTCACAGTCGCAGACAGGAGTTGCACAGCGACTGAGTAGAGTTGACCTCTTAGAGGCGAAGGGTGGAATAGAGACGATGTAGCTATACAAGTTTTAATTCCTGGCACTATCAATCGGCCGGCTGAGAAACAAGGACATCATCGAATAAATTTGTAACTTCTTGTTGTTTTTACAACCGAAATTGTTAATGTGCTTTATTATCTTCTAAATGGACTTGTACAACTCCCCCTCAAGTAATATGTCTCCGCCTATGTGTTAACAAGAACCGTATAAATGTCTCAGCTCCGTATTATAATATGATAAAAGAATTATCATCACTGACGTCATAGTGTACCAAGAATATACATGTCTCTCCGTCAGTATTATCATCATCGTTGTTATCACTGTATTACATGTTTCAGTAATATGTGTCCCAATATGTACCTCATTATGAAAAAGTTTTGTTGAACTCGAAATTTGCACAAAATTTGGAATAGTAGGTTTTATTGTATGCGCGTGAATAGTATGATACCGTTATGCCAACCATGACTAGGTTGAAGTATTATAAAGTTAACAGTTGTGTTTTGATTCCTCTGAAATTTGTTTGGATATTCAACCTCTTGAAAGGGGAAAAAGTAATGACTATATTTCAACGAAGAATACTACGCAATACGCTTTAAATTTGATTAAAGTATTTATTTTAGTATAATTTAAAATCATGTTTATAACTAAATAACTCTGGTTATATCTTAAACACTTTTAAGCAAAAATATGTAAAACGTTGCATTTAATCATCTACACAGAGGGATATGTAAGATTAAGGGCAGCCATCACACACGGGTACTATTTTGTTTAATTTTCCATTATTTCTATTCGTAATGTTTATTCCCCCCCCCATTCTTTCCTTTTCATTCCTATATCACAGGACAGCCCCTAATGTGCATCGTTATTGAGTATTATTTACATGGGATAAAATCTAATTTTTCGACTGATTTTAACTCACTCTGACGAAGGATATTCAGTGACAAGAAATGAGATCATTGCATTGTGCAATTTGCTTTATCGCTTTAAGTTTTTTATTCTCCAAATAGAGCTACACTAGTGGTTCATGTTTATACCATCATCGGTGTTAGAAGTGGTAGTCGCGCCCACGCCGTATACTAACCCCAAAATACACTGCTAAACTTTCCTTGTAAGGTTTATACACAACATGAAAGCACTAGAATAGCACATAGCCTCCTGTGTGAAATCGAACACCTGCAAAATTCACAAAAAACGGTCGAAATACGTCAACAGTATGAGAGTGATAGATCACAAGGATTCCTAGCATTGCATTTTACTACTGGCTTGGACACTGGTTTCTAAATCACTTAAAGATGGCTTAATTTTTTGACGTTTCTGAATTTGGGATATGAGGAGTAGTTATTCGTATTATTTGAATTCGTCCCGATCTCGACAAGATGCACACGAAGAAAGTGGGAGTTTACATCGACTGAGAAGCAGGTCGGCGTTTACATCGACCGAAACGTTGGGAAAATAACACTCAAGCTGAGAACAGTTGTCAGATGTATCTAATTAACGCGGCTTAATTTTATTTTTCTAAAATAATGATGTATTTTTTTAACATTTAACCATTATGCTTTAGGACATTTCCACATACGCGTTCGACGCTTACGCTGCCATCAATGTAGGAAGGGGAATGTCTGTCAGTCGAAATATTAACACGCGGACGCACAGTATCTTATACTTCGCAGGTTGGTAGTGCATATTCAGGTATCAACAGATTAGCAGAGGGATGAATTAAATAAAGAACATATAAATACCAGTTCGGCAGGCATAAAAAGTAAATATGATTTAGTAGTCCGCTTAATCTTTATTGCAGCCCAAATCGGTTCTGCTTTATTTTCATTAAAGGAGATTTTCGTACGATAAAACTTCTAAAATAAATCAGAAGGATAATTTTTTATAGGTACTGACTCAAAGCTCTAAATATATAAGATCAACTTTCCACACATTATATTATCTGTAGTTGACGACAAATTTTGCAGTTAATTCGAATATCGAATGCACACATAAACACACACGCCAACACATACACATGCATATAGACCAACATACACACACACTAATATATATATATATATATATATATATATATATATATATATGTATATATATATATATATACCGTCCTGGTCAAAATCATAAGACCACTTAAGAAAGTAAGCGTTTACGCATATTATCGAACCTTTAATCAAACAAATGGTTGAAACCATTGCCAAAAGAGAATATGTTAGGGAAAATAATGAAATGTGCCTCATTTGAAACCTTAACCCTGATCTAATAATTATTATGTTTTAAAAAAACAATTATTTCAACCTGGTCAAAATGATAACACCACTTTAATAAAATCGGCTTGTTTCGAAAAAATAAATACTAAAGGCTTTCTATGTTACTAAATTATAAATGGCAAATAGGAAACCATTATCAGAGTTTGAGAGAGGAAGAATATTTGAGCTTAATAGGAGTGGACTCTCCCATAGATCCATTGCAAACGAAGTGAATCGTAGCAAAACGGTCATCACACATTTTTAAAGCAATCCAGATAAATATGGACACAAAAAGAGTCCAGGTCGACCAAAAAAATAACCCCATCACTGGATTGTCGGATCAGAAGTAAGAGCTCAAGTCGATTGAAAAGCCAAACAGCAGCAGAATGTAGTCCTAAAACAACCAGAACGCATCTAAAAATGAAGCGTTTCAATCATTTAAGGCGACTGCAGAAACCATGTCTTCTTGAACAGCACAAAACTAACCCAATTATATATGCGGCCAAATACCAGACTTGGGATGAAGAGAAGTGGGAAAATGTAATTTCTCCGATGAGAAAAAGTTTAATCTAGATGGTCGGATGGATTCCAACACTATTAGCATGATAAAAATTTGCCCAAAGAGACTTTCTCAACTCGGCATAGTGGAGGAGTGTTTTTAATGATCTGGGGTGATTTCTCTTCAGCTGGGGCCCTTAGGCTGCAATTAGTGAAAGGCTCACAGATATCATTGAAGTACATTTCAATGCTTGAAAATGCTTCTATCAGAACTGAAGGTCCACGTCTGTGTGGAAGAAACTGGATTTTCCAGCAAGACAACGCTGCGATACACATTTCTCGACAAGCACGAGACTACTTTTCTTCAAATAATATAGAATTCTTAGATCATCCAGCATGTTCTCCAGACCTCGATCCCATTGAAAATCTTTGGGGATGGATGGCAAAAAAAGTGTCTAAGGATGGAACCAGTGTGATTCGATAAACGAACTTTCTGATTCAGTTTTCACTATATGGGATAACATTCTTTCGCAACTGATAAAAAACTTAGTCGCAAGCTGACCGAATAGAATTTTGGAAGTAATTCCTAAAAATGGAGGCTATACTAAATACTGAGCCCCTTTTTAGTAATTTATAATTTCTTTTGTTAGATAAAGTATCAGTGGTCTTAGCATTTTGACAAGGTGAAAATGTGTTTTTTTTTTTTTTAAATAATTATTAGATCAGAGTTAAGGTTTATAATGAAACAGTTTTCATCTTTTTCCATCATATTTTCCTTTTTGGCAATGGTTTCAACACTTTGTTCGATTAAAGATTCGATAATATGCGTAAACGCTTACTTTCTTAAGTGGTCTTATGATTTTGGCCAGGACTGTGTGTACATATAGATAATCCAAAAGAAATACTTTTTTTACAATTAGATATTTGTTTTAATTATGATGCCCATCCCATTTTTTCCCACGAAGAGTAACTTGGTAGGGAGATGATAATCGCTAGAGGTGCCCCAAATAAGAAGAATATAGATAGGAAGCTGCGATATTGTATGCTTTTAAAACATAACGGTTTCGAACAAAGAAATAAGTCTCGCAACAATAATTTAAAAATGCATTCTTATGAAAAAAGGGATATGATAGCCCGAAGTCTAATCACATATAGCATAATTAAGGGAGAGAAAAGTAAAATATACCGTAAGTACGTAGGAAGATATAACTTTGTATTTTTTTAGAGAAACATGAATGTGGGATATCTCTGCTGGATCTTGTAAGCTCTGCTGAGAGAAAAGAGAAATCACAAAACGTGGGCATTAGATAGAATTTAGTGCGCAAATAGGCATTTGGCGCAAAAGGCGTTAGTTATTTAAGGGTTATATTTTTGGGTGCATTCATCAAGTTCCAAGGGTACAAAGCAAGGAAATACGAACGAATTAATGGATGAAAGGTATATCTTAAACTTTAGAAGCCAACCACAAAGATAAATGAGCTATGAGAATGTCCCCCAAAAAGTTAAGTTAGTTACAAAACGAAAACAAACAAAATTAATAGAGGACCCATAAGGAAGAAAGGACCAAAGACACATTTGGTCGTTGATTTCGTAAAAAGGTAAAATGAAACCTCATTTTACTGCATAAGGGTGGCTGGATGAAGCAGCTGACGTGAGTTATAGGAGGTATAACCATACACCCATAAGGGATATGCCAGGGAGATAAGATAGAGAGTCTGATCTAAAAAAATAAAGCTATGAAGTCAGTTAGAAAAGGGCTGACTTGGGAAAAAAGTTTCGTTTTGTTTTATTGTGTCGGATCCTCTAAGCCAAGTGGTTATACAGAAAAAATGTACTAAAATTGAAATGCGTGCATTTTTTGGAAAATGAGAGGAAAGGATGTTACAATAACAGAATCATGTACTTGTAAGTGAGTAAATATTGAATAGGATAGTCAAGCATTCGAACTTGCGAAGTTAGATTTGGAATAGAACATCCCAATCATAAGTTAAAATAAATACAGAATGTTATTGAAAATAAGAAATGTGAAATCGCAATTGTTTAGCTCACACAAAAAGTTAAATATTTAGTTAATGGAAAAGGAGTGTAATGATGAATTTTTTTTCTGTGAAAATTAATATAAGGAATTTAATCGTCAATTTAAATGGTAAACATATTTTGTAAAGAGGTATTCGAAAAATAGGTTATTGACTCGGAAGTATGTCAAGTTTTGCAACGTGACGCATGTCAAGGCAACGTGCTCGATGAGCACATGTTTAATCATGGGATGACGTGACGAGTTGTCAAAATAGGTAGAGTTTTAGATGCAGTCTGGGAGAAAGAGGAAAGAGAGCCGATAGAGAAATCACAGACAGTCGCTGAGACAAACCCTTGGAAGCGAACGTTAAAGAAAAATCATGCAAATAAACTTTGAATTACTCGTGCGGAATCAGGACCGGACACGAAATAAAGGACGTCCTCATCTTTGTGTATCGGCGTCTTCGTGCTGTGATTCAACAAAAAGGTATTGTCCATTTATGTTATAAGAACCTTGATAAAAGCATCATCTAAAACTATGTGTTAGAAAGTATATGCGTCAAAGTATAAATGTAATAGAAACACTCCCGTTCACAGAACTGTCAAAAGTATAAATCTCTAACTCTCGGTCTATCTATCTATCTATCTATCTATCTATATATATATATATATATATATATATATATATATAATCTCCCCTCGTTGTGTATTACATTCCGTTGACTATTGTAGAAACATGTACTCTGTCTATTATATATATATACATAACCGTCTCTATCTCTTTATATGTACACTGCCTCTATATCTCACCAAATTCTCGTTATATATAAACCTCTAATCTCTCACTAATTTTCTCCCAAGATGAACAAATAACATCAGTCCTCTTCTAATAAGAATTACATAACAAGAGGTAGTTCGAATTAAAGGAGTTTTACTATATATATATATATATATATATATATATATATATATATATATATATATATATATATATATATATAAGCCAGCTAACAGTTAATAAAATATGTTAAAAAACACTTTGATATGAGTTAAAATCATATCTAATCGTAAAAGGAAATACTAGATAAATAGATAGTCCTTAATCCGCGGAGTTTCGAACAAATAATCTCCTTCTCATAAGAGGGTGGGATTTAGCAAAATGCTGGATCGGATTTTTCATGCAGAAGTATTTGATGAAACAACAAGTAAGTCAAGGATCTTACTTGAAAACGAAATAAGTTAAGCAGAGGGAATATGGTAAAGAAAAATGTGATTACACGTGAATGGATAGCCTGGTGGAAGATAAAAAATCAAATGACCAAATGTATAACTTCAAGAAAGTTAAAAGAATTTCCATTTGTACAAGTAAAATCCAAGGAAACCCCGTAATTGGAAGAAGATGGCCCATAATTATCCAAAGGCAGAAATCCATGGAATAATTCACAAACATGTGTACAAGGAAAAACATAATATTATATATATATAGTTATAAAATATATATGCCGATTTATAACGTACTAACTAGCTCTACCTACGTATTGAGCACTTTCGAATAAATACTTAAAGTTTACGCATAAATTTATACTTTCGTATATTAGTTTAATGTGAGTGAATAAAGTATATATATATATATATATCTATATCTATATATATATATATATATACATACATATATATGCATAATATATATATATATACATAACTACTTTTTTCACTCACATAAAATTATATATACACACAGAGTATCATATATCGATGCAAAAATACATACAAAATAACCCGACGAAAACTAGCACACATACACACACATACGCACACACACACACACACACGCACACACACACATATATATATGTATATATATATATATATATATGTATATATATATGTGTGCGTGTGTGTGTGTGTGTGTGTGTGTGTGTGTGCGGGTGTGTGTGCTAGTTTGCGTCGGGTTATTTTGTATGTACTTTTGCATCGATATATGATACTCAGTGGAATATATATCAGTGCGTACGCATATGTATATGTTATTCTCCTCCCCTCTCTCTCTCTATCTCTCTCTCTCTCTCTCTATATATATATATATATATATATATATATATATATATATATATATATATATGTTTGTGTGTACGTGTGTCAGGGTGTGGGTATGTGTGTGTAATTCTTTGCTAATGTATAAATATGTATTTTAATGTCACATTCAACAGAAAAAGATTTAATGCCAATTAAACTTAGATATGAAAACGACCAATTAATTCTGACGTATGATTTTCATTCCGATACTAATTGGCACCTTTGGAATTTACAAAGATTCCGTATAATATAGTTTACGCACGCTGGAAACGTGTAGGGGGCAGGAAGGATTGTTGAAACTTATATTTATAGTTATTATTAAAATCTTAAAGAATTGATGAGAACGGACTAATATATCTGCTGAGGAGACTTAATGTCAAGATGTAGATGTTTAATGAGCACGGTTTGAATCGTAAATGTGTTCAAATATAATATTTCTAAAAAGAATATAATTATTTGTGCTTTACACACGAATCTATAGTAAAGATTTCTGTTATATAGTCCTTTGTCATAACAAGGCATTTAAAATACAAGTGCTCTAGGATCAAGGGCTATTGACATAGTCTAAGAAAGGTGGCGTCAGAAATTAATACTTGTGCAGGGCCTACTACTCAGAAGTAGAAGGGCAACCACCTTAAACCGTAAGAGTTTTCTGTAAAAACACAAGTGCTCTAAGATACATGGCTACTGACTAATAGTTTTAAGAAATTGGATGGCTTCAGAAATGAATGCTAGCTCAGCATATACTACATAGAAAAAGAATGTGAACCAACTAGCTTTTTTTTTTTTTTTTTTTTACACAGTGATCACCACTTATCAAGGCCCGGAAGCCACTCAGGGATAAGGGTTATTGCAAGTACATCACGTTAGTGAGGAGATTTTATGAAGTGTTTAATTAGGGGGGCGGTTCATTAGGAATTTGTTAACATTAGACTTGAAGACATCCAAGTTGTAGTCCGGAGGGAAGCAGGCAGACGGAACAGAGTTCCACAGGCGTGCAGTTCTAAGAAAGAAGCTTTGCTCATGAAATCCGCGTTTTGATTTAGGCACATATATAGAGTGGGGGAAATTTTTCACAGTAGATTCAGCTAGACGGGTGATTTTCGTGAAAGTTTGGCGAGGGGGGACCAGGGATTGGAGTTCAGACGAGCACCTGCCACAGAAATAACGATAAAACAAGGATAGGCTCGCAACGGTTCTCGCAATTGGTTTCTACACATTGCGACTCAATTGAATGTGTAAACTCCTCGATTCTTGAATTTCTCGAAAGTTAAATTACGAATGAAGCAGAAGGTCCCGAGAAGCTGCCAGAAAGTTGGAAATATGTTATACGATATCCACTATGTCTACGCAATCAAGAAAACACCGAATTGGGTCAGTGTCCTATGGTCATATGGATTATATATTCGCTAAAGTTTTTTTTTCAGACAAGCCCTTCATATATAATATACATACTGTGCTGAGTCTCTGAGCGGTGTCCTTTTGTGTCTTCAGCTTTCTTAGAGCTGATGTCACGCTGTCTGGATAGTTACTCCTACGGAGGTTTTCTTTTAAAATGCCCATCAGTTTATATGCACTGCTCTTACTACATATTGCGTTTGTCCGGTGTTGTAGATAACTGACGATTCCTTTATTCGCATTATATGGATAGTGGGATGTGAAGTTTACTTACTGTCAAATGAAAGTTGTTTTTCTGGAAAATTGACATAGTAAACTTGACATACTGATATGGAAATAAAACAAATAGCAAACTTAGTAGACGTCAGTCACTTCAACAATGCTATATAGACCATATAATGCGATACCAAGTGTTCAGGTATGAGATGTAAAGAAAGTGAGATATTAGGTGGTCCTGGATATGCCGTTAAACTATATCCGATGGTGAGGCTCCGGCTTGCGGGCTCGTGGGAGTGTGGAACCACTCTTTAATTGCCATTTCTCCCTGGTCCACTCTAACTGGGACTGGTAGTACCTGTTAGGGTCCCAACTATGGGTAAAATAGAAACCGGCTTAAAAAACAAACAAAGAAATATACTCTATTAAACAATTGTTTTCAAAATCACTTGATTCGGTATTAAATAACGTGAAAAGAACTGATATGCCGTAAAAATGAGATATTAGGAATATTTGGGCCATTAAGATTATTAATGAAATATTATGAGTAAAACGAATGTAAAAACAATACCTGGTAAATAATCCCGACAAATTAAGTACAAGCCCAGTAGAAACAAATACACTTAAAAGGATGGTGTAAATCTTAAACAGATCTGTCCGATAAAATGTATGTGATAGGAAGGAATGAGCCATCAGTTCTGTCAATAAGATGCCAAGGAAACTGTTATCTTAATACCAAGCATCAGGGAAGGAACTACGTAAGAAAAAAAAAGAAACTAGCACACTCTTGAGAAGTAGGAGTCAATCTGGCCCAGGGCCGGTTTGAATTCTCGATCGATTTTGAGGAAGAAAATGTAGTCCATCCTGACGTTAATCGTTATAAGAAATTGTTTAAAGTGTTTTATCCAAATTAAATTCATATCAATTTACTTCATTTGTTAACTTTTAAGTCGATTTTTATAAGCAGGTGCTAATTTCTTATTAATAGTTTTCTTTATTACGACCTCATATTTTTTTTATTTTAAAATTGATTTTTAATATTCAATTTGAGGATAAAAATCTATCGTTCACGCATATCTTTCTGTTTTGATTTTAAATGCATAGAAAAGTTAAACACTGTGAAAATGTGATTTATACTTTTATATATTTGACATTTCTGCAGTTACACAGCAAATTTATTTTATAGGCGTTTCATTTCTCCTGACGAAATATGCCTTCTTCTAAATGAGATTCGGCTAAAAGTGAAAAGGACATATTTGGAAGGTGGGTCATACTCTTCAACAAGAGCGTACCGTGTCGCTATTTTCATTCGATTTGTTTCAAACATACTAAATTGCATATAAATGTGCGAGCATGAAAAGTAATATGATTTAGATTAAACTTAGAAAAGTGAAAGGACAAGTTGTAAAAACTGGAAAAGAAAAAGACATATATTCTAGTAAAAAATATAATAAACTTAAACTTTAAACATGGCAGCATAAATTTCTTTTTAACCCAATTTAACATTATATTATCAATTCTACATGCTGCAATATTTTAAGTTATTAATGTATTATATATTTTTATTGTGTTTATACCTTGTGTTTTTCTTTCCCAGTTTGAAAACTAGTTCTTTTACTTTCTAAATTTTCCCTTGATAATAACTCTCTTTATATTCGATGGTATCTTTGTAATCCATGATTTTAACATGTTTTATTTTGTCAATAATCACGAAAATATTAATAATACTTACCTCAATTGACTAAAAAAAAACAAATCAAATAAAAGACTAAATGAAATAAAAAGCCAGCAGTCAGTTTGGGCTGGCGAGGAAGGCGACAGATCAGTTATCAATCAAGCACACCAACGGTGAATTATCAGTTAATTTCAGCTGAGCGAGAGCTCGGTACAGCAGGGAATTATTAGCGACAGTAGTAGTTGGATCGACATAACCGTAACAAGGCGAAGTAGGCAGGAGCACAACGAAGGAAGCGTTGCAAGGAGGAAAAAATGTGTTTAGATGGTAAGCAACAGCTAACCAGAAAGAAAAATCTCTCCGTTCCTTACATAATCTGAGAACTTTTGAACACCAGTAATTTTATGATAAACTTGCTTTACTGAATGAAAATTGAAAATAAAATCCAAAATATAAATGAGAACGTGACTTATGAACTGTAAAAAGTGCCCGAAATTTGGTCGCAAAATGAGTGAGCAGTGTCGCTTCAAAGCAGTTATAAATGAGTAAATCTAACATTTAAGCATATATTCTAACACGGTGTTTTAATTATAACATAATAATTCAAACGTAATATTTCAACTTTTGATATACTTTCTCTTTATTGGCAATACAACTTTACATATATAAAGTACTCCGGGAACAAGAAAATATTATGTATCCGCTTAAATATGATAAATTGTGGAAGCAGGGTTGGTTGGAGCCAAATATTGTAACGACTGCCGTTGAAAAGCCTATCGTTGCCTGGTCCGATAAAACACAAGTGAAACCTGCATGGTCGCCCGTGAGTGCACGTTGAACGATGTATAAAACATAACTAGGTACCGCCTCCCCCTATTAAACACACAAAAAAATCCCCAGGTGAAATCCTGTTGGAAATGAACAAAAGGTGCAGTTTGAGGCCTTTACCATATAGAAATTTCAGTTCTGCGCCATGCAAAAAAAGAAGAAAAACAATGATTAAGTTCATCATTTGCCCGCCCATTCATTAAGCCTCAAAATCCTAAAGACCTTAAAATATTTAAATTTGAGTTCAGCACGATGCAAAACTGCTGAATAGATGCATTTGTTCAAATATGGTAAAATAGTCCCAAAAATGGAGTGTTTTTATTAGCCCTAGTATTGGTCCTGAGTACAACCAAGAGTTATCACGAAGTATAGACGGACGAAAGTATACAGAAATCAGTTATTTACAGCATTTCATGAAGTTTTATAAAAATCAAAGTCATTATATTTTTGTAATAAGCACAATAGTGTCAGTTTTAACCATTTAAACCCGAAATGCACCCGTAGACTTGCAACTAAAAAATTTCCGGAAAAATCCATTCTATTACTTTTTGTACTGATATCATGTTTAATTCCAAGGTGCGAACAGACTAACTGACGAACGGACAAGGGTGAATTTACAAACCAACGTTGCTTTTGTGGAGACCCCCTCCCGCAAAAAAAATATACGGTACTGGGGTGGAATCAACCAGAAGCAACTCCAAAGCCAAAATTTTGTAAGCAAAAAATAAAAGAAGACCTCGCAAATCATAAGAAAGTAAGCCAGTATCGTAATCCTCGAATTAGGAACCAAACGACACTAGCCCATTTTAAATTTATCTATTTAGAAAGAAAGAACGAAAAAAAGAGAGAAAGAAAGGAACTTGTGTTTGCGCAGGCATGTTACAGATTTAGCGTCTACATGGAATAATTGACCTTTTTTTCTCATTTTTCGGTATTATTTATCGGAATGAACGCTCTTTCTTCCGATATCATATGAATGCTGCAAAAATACGAATCACGGAAGTTTTAAGCAAACATGCGAACACACACCCAGACGTTTGAGATAAATATAATAAACGAGAAAGGAAACCTGACGTTAATCTGGATTAAATAATAATCAACATTGGTCCCCTCCTATACTTCCATTGTTATCCAATTCATTGAAAGATCTTCTTTTTATTAACTTAATCTATTCTTTACCATCTCGTCCTCTCCCTGTAATGTACTGTTCCGCATGCCCCCCTTCCATGGTGACCTAGTTAACAATAAATTGCAGACCACATTGCACTGTAGAGAATCAACTTTTTTCTTGAGAGTTTATCTCCAGAATACAGTTTACATAACTTAACTTAGAAGCTTGGAGTGGTTTTGTCAGAGAATTCACGATATCGCAGCAGTCCATGACAAACTCCGCAAAAGATTTCTAAGAACCAGTCGGAAAATATAACAGAACCTATTGTTGCAAGTTGCAGAACATATCCTTTTTTTTAATGCAAATTCCAACATCGTTTCTTAAATGGCATGGTTTTAATTAAACCATGCCATTTAAGAAACGATGTTGGAATTTGCATAAAAAAAAAGGATATGTTCTGCAACTTGAAACATTTTCGGCCGACCACTACTGCTTACAAGTTCCTGTCATTAGGGATAATCCTTCACCTCCGCACACACACACACACACACACACACACACACACACACATATATATATATATATATATATATATGTGTGTATATATATATATATATATATATATATATATGAAGTTTAAGTCTTGGTACAAAGTGTTAAGAAAATATTAAAATACTTTAATTATTTTATTGTCACTATATGAATTCTTATTTTTTCAGAAACAAAAGATAATAATTTTTAACAATGTATGTGCAATTTAAGACAAGAATAATAATAGGGTCACAAGAGAAGTGCTTGCATCAACCAGAAATATTTAAGTTAGGGAAAAACCTCCAAATCAACAGAAGTTTCATAAAAGAAACGATTGATCATTACCTGAAAACTTCATTGATCAAAGCTAATAATCGATCAGGCTGTAAGCAAACCTTAAGTGTTAAAGAGCATCTCTCCCCCCGTCTCTGGCTTTCTTACTCTTTCTATTTTCTCTCTCTGTGTCTCTATTAGAGAATAGAGAAAGAGAGAGGATGAGGGAGGGAAAGAGAGAGAGGTGAATAACATGGACAGTGGACACGTTTGCAGAAGTGTCAGCTGACCAGATGACGTGGTGTCATGTGATGAGGTTAGCTGATTCTTTCTTGGCAGTTTGGTTTCGGGTGTTGAAGAAGACAGACGGCTTTTCAGCTGTCGCCCCCCCCCCCTGAGATGGGGAGGACGCTGACATGTACCAAGCAAGCAAGCAAGGTTCACCTCCATTATGTGTCGACCTTCGGAAGGTGAATAAAAACATAAAACCTTAATTATCATCTTGGAGTGAATTCTTCATCCAACAGGCCAGCTCCCCTCCAAGAGACAATGAAACCAGAGGAACAACCGACGACACATGAATGAAAAGGTATGTTAAGAAATGCATGTACACAAACACACACCCACGAAGACATGAACAATAAGATTAGAAACTAGACGATCACGTACACGAATCTCCTTTATGACACCCGACTATATAACATAAGAACATCTAACCCCATGGACAATGTTAGGGAAAAATAAGGCGAACTCCAAAAAATCCATCATACAAAAGTCAAAAAAGCACACACATTACCAAGGGATATGCGAAGGATATGTGGAAGTGATCTACAGATATCACCCTCTAAGATTTAAAATCCTCAGCCTCTGTCTTCAATCACTATTGAAAAAAGAGGTATCAAATGTCGACTAACACTCGCGGGTGACAAATTATTTTTTAAATAAACAGTCCCAGGAGAAGCAAAACGAGAAAGTTCTTGCGAGAAGTCGTGAGACAATATCTGATAATGCAGGAAAGATTTTCAGAACCCAGTGATGTCCTGAGAAGCCATTTATGACAGAGGGACATCTTTACTTCTTTTCACCTTCAAGAGGTAAAGATTAACCCAAACTTTATATTTAGGACATTTTGGATGGCGCACTGGCCGTATGGTATAAATTTGCGTACGGTGATGTAGTTTCGATTCTGCAATAACAAAGCAGCGGTGTAGTAACAACTGTTCATCATAGAATAGCAAGGAAGAATGACCTCACTCATCACCTGATGTAAACGCTTTTCATTATACTTTGTATTAAGTCCTAGAGAGTTAAGCCTGCTCTTCTCCTTGTCAATGTATCGAAGCTTAAAAATAAAATTGGACAAAAATGACAATATACGTTATATGTGCTGCTATGGATAATTTCCCCGAAAGACGGAGCAGGGTAGTGAAGGCTCAAGGGAAACATGTTGAATAATACTTATGCCATATTGTTCCCTCAGTATTTGGAAATCCGATTCTGTAATTGGAGTTTGTAATGAATAATTTAATTTCGATAAATCTATGATTCATCGTGTGACAGTATTTATACAGCACCCTTTATATATATATATATATATATATATATATATATATATATATATATATATATATATATATACTAGCTGTCCCCTGCCACGCGTTGCTGTGGCTCAATTTAGTTAATGCAAAATTCTAATTAAAAGAGAAAATGCATGTTTCTTATATTCTTAGTACAGCAATCTACTTCAAAAACTTTAAAAAAAGCGAAAATGAAAAAAATGTTACTCTAGGGGATGGATCCTGATCCTCGGGATTACCGTCAATCATGGCTTTGGCTCGACCAACAATAAGTGAATAAAGGTGACCGTAGCAAAAATGTTGAAACCCTAAATGTGTTTTTTTGTTTCTGTATACAAAAATGTGAGTTAGTAATAGATATTTGAGTGATGGGGGGGGAGGGTTACTATACACAGATTCGAAAAAGTTGTCAAAAACAAATAAATTAAAGGTAAGGTAAGTTACGTTTCTACCTTACTGGATAATTGTTTTGTGTTTTAATGTAATGTAAGATGTTTAATCGGTCCGAAAACAGAAATGGTTGCAGACTCTGTTGAATACGTTAAGTTTAGGACAGTAAGTTAAAAACTAAAAACTATATAATACAGTGTCAAAACCCCACCGAATATATGTTACCATGACATAGGCTGACATAATCGGTGGTGTTGTGACAGTATTTTGTATAGTTTTTTTAGTTTTAACTCACTTTCTCAAACCTGACGTAATCAACAGTGTCCGCCACCATTTGTATCTTTCAAATACACCGATAAACAGTTTTTCGAGCCGACTAAACGTTACATTAAATGAAAAGGGTTGTACAACTAAACACATATACAAAGAAGCTGTCCAAAAATAAATATATAACAAATAAATGTTATCAAAGGCAAGAAAAGTAAATGTTCTACCTAACTGGATAAGATTGTAGTGTTTTTTATGTAATGTATAATGTTTAATCAGTTCAAAAACATGCAGTGTTTATCGGTATATTTGAAAAATACAAATAGCGGCAGACTGTATCAGACACATTAAGTTTGGGGAAATTTTGGGAAAATGAGTGTAAACTAAAATACTATACAAAATACTGTAAGGTACTCACTCAATATATGTTACTGTGACGTAGGCTGACATATAATCAGTGGTTTTAAACTTTTGCTCGATACAGGTGACGACTTTTAAGAGCCCCTTTTAGTGATTAGCTGGTTTGAGGATATTTGTACCACTAAATGACAAATCTCATCCAAAAATCCGGTATTATTTTACTTTAAGGCCCGTCTCATGTTCGTATATAACGAAATATTTTATTGTAGATTTTTATGTACTAAAAACGAATCTGCAAACCGTTTCCGTCGCAAAAAGAATGTTTTCATGATATGAATAAATTACTTTTTCGAAAAGTGGGTGATCACTTTTCAATGTAAATTTAACTTAGAATGAGCACCCACTTTCTGACCACCTGAGAGAGGGGCATTTTTCTGTGTGTTTCTTGGCTAAAAAGGTGTTTGTTTGATTTCTTTTGCATGGTAATAACCCCTGAACTCTGGGACTATTTTCCATTTCACAGCCGTAGCCTTCGTTTATGCTACGTGCGAGCATAAGCGAAAGCTGTTTAGCCAATAAACATGGGAAAAGTCCCACTCTCTCTCATCTGGCAAGAAAGTGGGTGCTTATTTTTAGTTAAATTTACATGGAAAAGTGATCGCCTACTTTTCGAAAAAGTAATTTTTTGATATCATAAAAACTATATATTTTTTTTACGACGGAAACGGTTTGCAGATTCGTTTTTAGCACACCGAAATCTACAAAAAAATGTCTTTGTTTTATACGAAAATGGAATATTTTATGAAAAATCCGGGAGAAAATAGTTTTCAATAAAAAACAGCAAATGAATTCGATAGAAAAAAGTGGATGCCATTTTTTAAAATCTTTCTATGTGTTTCTTGGCAAAAAGGTTTTTTGTTTGATTACTTTTGCATGTTGCAATTTAAACAGGTAATTTTAAAGGACTTTCCAAGGGTAAAAAGAAAGTCACCCGCCCCCCCCAAAAAAATCGTTGCCACAAAGTTGGTGATCATTTTACGTTGAATTATTATTGAAAAGTGATCCTCCAGTTTTTTAAACTAACATTTCTTCATATCTTGGAAACTACTCGTTTGCCTTAATTTAAACGTTATTTTCGTTTTCAGCGACCCCGAAAACCTATTAGAGTGGTAATTTTAAAGGAATTTTCTAGGGTGGAGTAATTCTTCATATTTACCTACCCCTCCATAAAATAAGAAATTAAGAAGTAGACAAATTTATTTTAGGTAGGCTTCGCAAGGAAAGCTTTTAAAAATAAAAAAAAGATAAACAAATGATGCTAAGTGGGTGCTTATTTTAAGTTACATTTACATGGAAAAGTGATCGCCTACTTTTCGAAAAAGTAGTTTCTTCATATCATAAAAACTATATTTTGCGACGAAAACAGTTTGCAGATTCGTTTTCAGCACAGTAAAATCTACAAAAACTGTTTTTTGTTATTTACGAACGTGAGACGCACGCATGGAAAATTTTATGAAAAATCCGGGAGAAAATAGTTTTCAATAAAAACAGCAATTGAATTCGATAGAAAAAATGGATGCTATTTTAAGATAACAAAATGATGCTAGTGCATTTACCGGACCGCGCTATTTTTGAAATCGTATTTCCAAGTTTAATTAAAGTTTTATATATTTTTTTTATTCAATTGTAAGGTTAACGTACAATATATATATATATATATATATATATATATGTACATATACATATATATATATATATATATATATATACATATATATATTTATATATATAATTTAAAAAATAGACAGTTTTTTTACCCATCTATTAATTAGAAAGTTAAATGTAATTCGAAAGTCGTCCACGTGTAGTGCACGTGAAAGGCTAATTTCTACCTGAAATGGCGAATAGTCCCGCAGTTACGAAAAATAGTTTTATTTTATTAAATATATTGACATAATTTGCGACCTTAATGATCTTAATTTATTTTAATAACATGCAAACATTCCTGTACTTTACAGATAAATATATCGAAAAACAAAAAAAAACTCAAAAAGCAAGCGAAAAACTTTTTTTGCCTTATATAATAAAGAGAAAGGTGTAAATTTAAAAAAAATTGAAAGATAAACGAATGAATTATGTTTTTTTTTGTTTTTTTTTACTTATCGAGTAAACAGAAAATGAAAACTACTTCGGTTCGTTAGTTCGTGGCTGTGAAATGAATCGAACAGGAAGTTCAGTTTTATCAACAAAGCAGATTCGCACTAACGGTTACAGAAATATATGTTTTTCATTTAATATTTTAATAATTCGCGAGGTAAATTTATTTTAATAACATAAAAACATCCCTCGACTCTAAAGATGGGTTGTCTGAAATTTCAAATAAATTGGTAACGTAGAAATATGGTTTTATTCACTTTTAACGAACAAAATTTATATATATATATATATATATATATATATATACATACATATATATATACATGCATATATATATATATATATATATATATATAAGAACAAGTAGTTAATCAAGACAAATTTAAAACCACTTTCAAAAAGTGTTAAAAACATATATAATTTTAAAAAGGATACCCTAAATATATCGATAGTCCTGAATCCGCTGAGTTTCGAATAAATATATTCCTTCTCATCAGAGGGTAGGATTTAGTAAAATGCGGGATGGGATTTTTTTTGCAAAAGTATTAAATGAAACTACAAGTAAGTCATAGATCTTACTTGATTACAAATAGTGAAGCAGGGGGGATAGGATTAATAAAAAAAGTGATTTCACGTGAATGGAAAGTCTTGTTAAAGGTACAATTACCAATGACTGTAAAATCCAAAGATGCAGAATTCAAGAAATTAGTTACATTTCTATTCGCACAAGTAAAATCTAAGGAACCCACATAATTGGAAGATAATTCAAAGTAATCAAAAAGGCAGAAATCCGTGGAATAATTCACAAATAGGTACCAGGAAATACGAAAGAATACGAATATATTATTTAAAAAAGGAAAAAATGTGCGTAAAAAAGGAATGGAACAAATATAGAGCTCGGCTTTCGAGGCAAGATTGAATTAAAGAAAAAAATAGTATAAGCTCTATCTCCTATTTGGTCTTATCGAGTTTTTACATCTGGTTGAGATTATTTTATAAATATTAATTCTTTAATATTTATAATTTACTTTAGTTAACTAATTACCAAGAGATTATACACAAAGGCAGGTGTGTTTTAGGAGACAGTGCACGTGGAAAAGGTAACCTTACTAAACGTAATATTTGAGCATATAGATACGTTACACTTGCTAAAAATGCTTAACGTTAATCTTATATGTAAGCCTCTGTTTTTTTAGGGAAACCCAAGACACTAATGGAAAAATAATGTTTGATCTAAAATGCAGTGCGCAGTGGTAAACGTAAGGTGTATGTTTATTCCAATGGCTTGCTACAACCTGCGTTCTTTTCTATTATTAGCTTGTAGATTGTTGCGAAATATAAATCATCACGCCCCAGGAATGATTTCCATGACAAAGAATTTAGAATTGCGTTTTGCCCGGTTAGAATTGATTAAATCTAACACATATTCTTGACAAGGTTTTGACCTTGAAGTATAATTTTTCAGCTATTTACATTAAGTAGTTGCCGGCCTTGTCTTGGGTAATTTCCATAATATTGAATTTTATAAATCAAATTACAAAAGTTTATATTATACAAAAACCATTTCAAAAGTTACAGAACACTTGAAAATGGAAGTCAGGCTAAAATAGGTATCAAGCCTTCATACTAATAGAAATTAAGTATGGAATAATCATTGTAATAAGACATAATTATTAAATAATTATAGTAATAATAATTAGTATTGAAGAACAATAGTAATAATAAATAAGTATTAAATAATCATAGTAATAAGAAGTAAATATCAAAGAATCATATTAAATGAGTAATACGTATATAATGAGCATGGTAAAAGGATATTAGCATAAAATACGTATATATTAGTAATATGTAATAGGTATAAATAATAATAATAATAATAATAATAATAATAATAATAATAATAATAATAATAATAATAATAATAATAATAAGTCACAAGCTTTCAATGATCAATAAGAAACGAGAAATAAGTATTAAATAACAATATTAAATATAAACAAGAATTAAAAGTATTATAATAAGGAATAAGTATTAAATAACTGTAGCAATGAAGTATAAGAAATAACTAACCATAGTAATGATTAAAAACTATCGATTACCAATAGTGATTATGAACGGCATAATCACGTTGACACACCGGTTCTCTCCACATCACCGAAGTTAAGCAACGTTGAGCCTGGCCAGTATCTGATGGGTCACAATTTGGGAAGACTATTTGCCGTATGTACCTTCTGGGAAGGTTGGGCGTGGGGCTAGCACTCCCCATAAAAATAACGCTGTCGCTACGAAAGCATCTACAAAGTCGTAGATGCCCTATGCCCATCCAGGGGGTCAAGGCTATGGACTAATAATGATTAGATACATTATTTAAATGATCATAGCAATAATTAATTGGTCTTTAATAATCATAGTAATAAAAACATGTATAAAATAATCATATTAATAAGCAATATGTATTTGTAAATAAATGTAATACAAAACAAATATAGAATAATAAGAGTAGTAACTAAAAATAAAATAATAACAGTAGCAACAAATAAGCATAACAAACTCACAATTCTAAGAAATAAAGATGAAATAACAATAGAACCAGTAATAACTATAAAATGATCGTTGATATAAGAATAAAGTATTAAATAATCATATAAGTATTAATAAATATTACGTAGTCCTAGTAAGAAGATATACGTATTTAATCATAATAGTAATACGTAATAAGTATTTTATAACGATAGTAATAAACGATACGTATAAAATAAGTAATGTGATATTTAATATGCACATAATAATCATAGTAAAAAGTAATTACTATTTAATTCTAATAATAATAAGAAAAATGTAAAAGAACAACTAATTAGTATTAAGATTCAAATTCATCTATTTATAAGTAATAAGTAATAAAAAAGCAAAGTAATAAAAATAAAACTTAAATAACCATTACAATAAGTTATGTGTTAAATTACAGCAGTACTAAAGAATAGGCATTAACTAATTATAATTTGAATAATAATAGTAATATGAAATAAGTAAAAAATAGATATGTTATTTCATAAGAAGAAATTATTAATTAATAATATATAATAATTATAATAAAACGTAAGAGACATTTAATAATACTACTAATATTAAGAGGAAACACAATATAATTAATAAACTTATTAATTAGTTGTAAGTATTCTACAATAGTAGTAAAAAAAAGTTAATAAACAACGATATTACCAAGTAAACAGATCCCAAGAGCATTGTAATAAAGTATCTTACAATAATAATAATAATAATAATAATAATAATAATAATAATAATAATAATAATAATAATAATAATAATGGCAAATAAGTATTCATAAATTATAGTAAAAATAAATTTATATAAAATAATCATACTAACAATAAGTATTAAACAATCATAGCACTAAGTAAAAAAAATATCAAATTTTAATATAAATAAGAACAAAGTATTAAATAATTATAATCTATATAATTAAAATTACCTTGTAACGATATATGTAACCCACTTTCTCGTTTAAGACATCTGGTTACGCGTGTGCACATGCCCTGCGTGCATGACCTGCGCACTGAAATATTAACGTTATTATTGCGAAATTATTATTTAACGTGGGAGGAGTGGGGGTTAAAATAACTTAAACGTAATACAGAAATGAACGATGTAAAAAAACAGTATTAACAATTGTTTATTTGGATCATTTAAACGCAAGGAAAACCAAAAGAACAATTGGGACGTTGAAATATTTACGTTATTATTTCGAAATTATTATTTAACATGGGAAGAGGGAGGTTTAAAATTAGTTAAGCGTAATACAGAAACGAACGATGTAAAAAAAAACAGATACATAAAAATTTGAATGTAACTATAAAAAGTATTATGGGATCGGTCCACTACACATTTACCTATAATTATGGCCAACAACGTATACTTCAGTAACTGTAATTTAAAAAAAAATAATAATAAATTATAATAAACAGAACGACTTATAGAAATCTATATATATTATTTTTTCTAGTAATTATTTAATATTCATATTAAAAAGAAATACGTTTTAAATAATCGTATTAATACGTATAAGTGTGTAATGATTGTCAGAATGAGAAATACTGTCAAATACTCCAAGTAATAAGAAATAAGTATTAAATAATTATACTAAATAATAATAAACAATAAGTATAATATTATTATAGAAATCAGTCACGAGTATAAAATAACTATAATTACAAGTAATAAGATACTATAACTTTATTAATGAAAAAGAAGATTTTAATACTAATAGTAATTACAAAAAACGTATTTAATATTTATAATAATACAATATATATTCATAGTAATAAGGAAAACACATTAAAGAAGCATAGGATGTAATAAGTGTTAAATATTCATAGAACTAAGGGATACATATTTAATAATTATAGCCATGAGAACAAGTATTAAATAATCATAGTAATTAAAAATGCGTATTAAATAGTTACAGTAATAACAAATTAGTGTTTGATAATAAAAGCAATACTAAGTCTTAACGCATCAAAGTAATAAAACCAAGTAGTACCTATTTACTATGCCTCCCCACGGGACAGAGTTAGACACCAGGGTCGTGTTTTAACGTGGAGAAAAGGTACAAAAATAAAAACTGTCTCAGTCGTGAAGGATTTCTCCTCCACTAAAAGAGAACAAGAAATAGAAGTGCAGCATCTGAAGAACAGATGGTATTTATTTGCTCCCCCACCGAGCAAATTAGGCACAAGGCCGATTTTTATGTGAGGAGTGAAGGGAGGGGGAAGGGAAAAAGGGGACCAGCTCCCGAGAGGTGGGAAATGGGAGCTGGTTAATGGTCAGGCATGTGGGGTTGCCCCCACATTTGGTCTTTGCTAGTCATAGCTAGTCATAGATTGCAGCATCTGAAGAACAGATGGTATTTATTTGCTCCCCCACCGAGCAAATTAGGCACAAGGCCGATTTTTAATGTGAGGAGTGAAGGGAGGGGGAAGGGAAAATGGGGACCAGCTCCCGAGAGGTGGGAAATGGGAGCTGGTTAATGGTCAGGCATGTGGGGTTGCCCCCACATTTGGTCTTTGCTAGTCATAGCTAGTCATAGATTGCAGCATCTGAAGAACAGATGGTATTTATTTGCTCCCCCACCGAGCAAATTAGGCACAAGGCCGATTTTTAATGTGAGGAGTGAAGGGAGGGGGAAGGGAAAAAGGGGACCAGCTCCCGAGAGGTGGGAAATGGGAGCTGGTTAATGGTCAGGCATGTGGGGTTGCCCCCACATTTGGTCTTTGCTAGTCATAGCTAGTCATAGATTGCAGCATCTGAAGAACAGATGGTATTTATTTGCTCCCCCACCGAGCAAATTAGGCACAAGGCCGATTTTGATGTGAGGAGTGAAGGGAGGGGGAAGGGAAAATGGGGTCCAGCTCCCGAGAGGTGGGAAATGGGAGCTGGTTAATGGTCAGGCATGTGGGGTTGCCCCCACATTTGGTCTTTGCTAGTCATAGCTAGTCATAGATTGCAGCATCTGAAGAACAGATGGTATTTATTTGCTCCCCCACTGAACAAATTGGGCACAAGGCCGTTTTTAATGTGAGGTAAAAACCAGCTCCCCTAAAAGTAGGCAAAAAGGGGGCACTCTGGTTACCAAAAATAATAATTGTCCCAGTATAGAGGATTTCCCCTCCATTGACTGGTACAAATTATCTTAAGTGCAGCATCTGAAGAACAGATACTACACTTTGATCTTGACCAAAAGGCCAGGGGATCAAGTAGTAAATAATGATAGCTATTAGAAAAAATAAATTTTCATACGAATCAGGAAATTAAGAAAATACTAAGAAAAATAATTAATTGTATTTGAATATATTGACAATCAAACCAAAGTAATATATAGAATGATGTCTGTAGATGCAGATTAGAATATCTTTTTAGTGAGGTTTATATACTTTATATGTTCTGGATAAAGGCTTTCCCGATCTTGTACGCAGTTGATAATATTGCAATATTACTTTAAAAAAAAACAACAGAAACCAGTTTTGAAAGATGTCGTCTCGCCACATATGTTTTGTGCTTAGCAGCACACTTTTTTTTTATTAGAACGCACATTTTCTACATTATTGGTATGTTGTTCGCCGTGTATTTTGGATATTAGAGTTCGTGATTTTGAAGTGTACGATTTATTATTAGTATTATATCGGATTGTACTGACTAATAATCGTAAGACCTTTGAGGTAACGGATAAAGTACATTAAGAAGACCCGTTGTTGTAATATACATTCAGAGGAACTCCCTATTCAATCTCAGTGCAGGCGATCCAACCATACAACTTCGAATCACGGAGGATCTTATCCCGTCATAATTGATAGAACACGTGTCAATTATATATAAAAAGCGCTGTTCTTAATTTCCTGTGGAGTATTAAGTTCAATATAATTTACGGATAAGTAATGATAATTACGTATAAATTCCATAGATCTCTCAGTTACACAGAAGATCCTCGAGTATGATAAAATGCATTTGAACAAGTTGCATATTACATCGAGCGAACGGTTGTGCAAATTAAAAAAAACGATTTGAGCAGTAGCCAGGATTATATAAATTCGATGTGTACTTGCGTATTTTTGAGAATAAACATTTCTGTAATAGACTAGAGTATCACCCCTCAGAAAATTGATGAAGTTATAATGAAAATAAAAGCTACGTTTTAAAAACTTGTTTAAAAATATAGTAATAAAACAACGAAAAGATATAAAGAATTGTAATTATTTTATGGTATATTCAATAATTGAGTATTTACAAATAAATTTGAAATGTTTTTTCGAAACTAATATGATATAACGCTACCCGCATAATGCCTGTGCATGGGCAGATTAAAATGTTTGTATGTCCTTCAGTAAATCGTGTACGACTTTGTCAGCGGCCATTATAATTTGCTACTGTGAGGTTTTTGAATTAGTTTTTTTATGTATACTGTGACGATTATCCTGCATAAACTAATTGTTCTTCGGAACCTCAAGCTTAGTTTCTTCCGCCGTGGTTCAAAGTACTCCTTCAGAAAAGTTTTGTAAGCATTTTACATCATTTTACGCCTTCTGGGACTCTCCATGGGCCAATTAAATTACCTCCGATAATCCAAACCAAAATCAGGTTCCCACCATCCCCTTCTTCGCGTGTTAAATGCTGTAACGATGCCGTCCATCTATGACCTATCCCTCTCATAAGCTATCTGGGCAACCAAGAGTGACACGCACTTCATCCGGAAACCAGCTTTGGAAAATCCGTTTGCATGTGCTCCTCTGTCCATTTCAATCGGTGTTGTATGTGATGTTGCTTTAGAGGAGGTGTTGTCACAGGCGATACAGATTTGCCACTTCTTTCAAAAGGCGACCTCGAGTACTTTTTCATCCGGCGTGATCAAAGACTTTTCGACTAGTCCGCCCAAGGTTCTTAACAACTTCACTTTTAATTTGCAGAAAAGAACGGCGTGACACAACTCAAGATGTATGATTATCAGCTCCCTTACCTTCCTTTGTAGGGTCCTTAACAAAGTTATTCACAATGTGATGGTACCTACCCATCATTTTCGATACTCCGAGTGTGGTTTTACCTGTATTTTATTAAGTAGTTGTTGACGCCATATGCACCATATAAAGTAACTATATACGTAAGCTCACATTCTTCAAACCTGGTAAATCGCCGCTATTACGGTAAATAATGTTTAAGCCTCATTAATATTTTTAACAAGAGTTATGTAACGGAGTACAAATGTGCAGATGTCATCTGCTGTATACAATTAACCTAGTACTTTGCAATGAGACGTCACCCTGTGGAAAATGAAAAGAAAAAATGACAAACGTATAGAACCAGATGTGTTATAAAAAAAGTTGTCTGACGGTTACAGGAAAATACGCGTTTTAAGCCTAGTCAGACAAGAACTAATTATCGCGTGTTGGGCAAATCAAATCCTATTTTTTTTGTCTGAAGAAGGACAGAGATGAGTAGGTTAATACGTGGTGAAAATAAAAACTAGAATATGAAGATAGCAGTCCGAAAATAAAAAAAGGTAAACAGGAAACTTGTTAAGCAAATTGAAATAGAAGCAATGTTTTGAACAACAGACACGGCGTTATTCTGTAAGTAGTGTACATAAAACTCCTTACATTTAATGAATAAAAAAATGAGTCGAATTATTATTATTTATTATTATTATTTTTTGCAAATGTCTCATTAAACTTGTAGGTCCTGTATATTGACATCTGCCGGTTAATCATACAAGTCATTGAGAATTTTCGAGAACTCGAATTTCCAATAATTTAGAACATTAGCTGTAGTGGACCTAATTTTTAGCAGGGGAATTCCGTAAGCGCAACCATATACAATAAACTCAAGTATTATCCATTAGAAAATCGCACATTCTATACACCGGATGTGAAAATTAATATAAGTTATGTACTTAAACACACTTATTCAAAAGTGCAGTAATAATAATAATAACAAAGAAAAACGAAATATAATGAACTAATTTCATTGTAAGTGAAACAAAAAAAAAACTTAACACAATTAAATGAAATATGTGAAACTTCCTCCGCAGAGGAATTAACTAAAAGAAAAACAATGTGTCGCCCGTGTCCATCGTTTCATGTTGCAATTATTTTGCGTTTGCTGTTAGTTTCTCGTCGTTTTGTTTAATTCTTTCTTCGTAATTACTTACTTTTCATCTAGAAATTATCGCAGCGTTTTGACAGTTTCCCTCACGCTAATTGTTTTATAGCTTTGTTTGCGTTCACACCTTCTCAGAAGAGAACTGGTGACGAAGTGTGTTGCTGGCAGGTAGAAGGAAACAGAGAGTAGTGTATGAGAGAGTGTAAGAGAGAGAAATAGAGTATTTAATTACTACTTGCAATACCATAGTACAAAGACAATGCCGCTGGCGCGTATAATCTCTACCTCCCTCTCTCTATATATAAACACATAATATATACATATGTTTGTGCGAGTGCCGGCAAAAGGAAAGTCCGCACTTGCAATTTTTTCAAAAACTGCAAATTTAAGCAAAGTTTAATGTAACTGTTTAAACAACCTATACCTCATACGATTCGATTATTATTCCTCTATAATTTTACATGTTTATATTTGAATTTTAATTGAAATATTCTAGTGTTCACGTCAATGTAAAAAAAAAACTTCAAATTACGGAGGCAAAAAGAAAGTCCGCAGTTACAAATTCGCTTAAAACCAGCTTAAATTATCGCCCTTAAATCAGATTAAAATATCCACCATCAGGCAACAAAGACATTTTAGTCGTAATTATTGTTGTTCCAGGTTATACAACTTTACATTTAGTCAATATGCCACGATTTTTCTTAGTGATCGTCAGGAGCTCATTAATCGTTACTTTTCTTGTTTATCTAACCAGAGACTGTGCAAACACACCAAAACACGGCAGCATCCGTATTGCCTCTAAATCTGGTCGTACTAGAGTTACTTCTAACAGGGAAGATAATGCTATAAAGATCCGCGCCCTAAGAAACAGATTTGTAACGGCTCCCCAAATCCCTAACAATGCAATCTTGTCAAAAATTGCTCTCTTTCTACTGTCAAGAAAATATTACAAGAATTTTAGAACGCTAGACGCATTTGATCTGCAGAATAAACGGAAGACTTTGGCAGGTAAGTGTGGTGTAATACTTAATGTGTTTTTTTAACTGCAAATGTTAACATTTACGTATTAATTACAGTTTTTTTATTTCCTGGATTTGTTTTATTTAATAATAGACATTCATGTCTACAGATACTCTGATATTTAGCAAGTTATTTTTGTTTACAACAGAAATAGTTACGATAAGTCCATTAATCTTCAGTTTATGAGAGGAAAATCTATTTCTGTACTTTTTCTGAAATACGTAATTTGGACTTTTATTAAATACAATACTTAATATTCATTATTCCTGTTTGTATGGAGAGTAGAGAGGGTATTGTGGACGCATTATCGGCAGCTCCCGTTACTCTCGCTTCCTTTTATTTCCCTCTTAGTCCACATTTTTTATCAGTGATTTTTTCTGATCAAAAAGGGAGAAGAAAGAGCTTCTAGGATGTCATTATTTTGCACGAACATCCAGCAGAGATGTCACAAATGTTCTGTTTCTATGTCTATACTTGTAGCTATATAACTAGTAAGGGAGCTGAAGGTAAAGTGTTATCTGGTCTGATGTTATCAGCCTGATAGCCTGGGACACGAACCTTGGATTGACCACTTAGCAGGCTCTCCTATTAGCATGTCTAAAGGGCTGGGGTTGCTATATTGTCATTTGGTAAATGGATTCTGGACCATGCAGTAGCTTCTAGTGGGGCCTCTGGATGCCATAGTAGTGGGTAATTGTTACGGCTATACCTTATCATGTGCTACAAAAAATATAAGTTTCTTTTTCTCTATTACTTTCCCTTCCTGTCGCCATAGCCCACAAATCGCAAAATTCCATCATGAAAAGTTTCAAGAAAATACACGATTACACCCGGATCTACAACTTCTAACACATACCCCCAATACCATGTATTCTTCTCCAATATCAGGGGTCTACGTTCTAACCTTCTAGAGGTTAAAACACAATTACAGTGGACTAAACCAGGCCTATTATTCCTAAGCGAAACTGTCATTGGACAGAATATTCCCCTAGATGAGTTCGTAATTAAAGGATTCTCTAACTTATCTTCCAAATCTGGCCTCAAAAATCGTCATGGGCATAAAATATGTGGCTATATTAAACATGGTTTTCAATGTGGTAGGGGCATCTCTAAAGAAGATCATAACTTAGTTGCTCACACTACTGCGTTTATAAACACTAATGCTCGCAACCGTATCTGGCATCAATTAAAATAAATGGCTCCTGTCTTGGGGAGGCATCAGGTTGTGACAAACATCTAGACTTGACCTTTAGTCCTGATGTGAAATGGAACACCTTCGTCAAATCAGTTGCCAAAGCCGCCGGTGGGATTATTTTATTGATCCAGAAGAGATCTCACTAATAATGCAATTCTCTATCTTTATAAGAGCCAAGTTCGTTCACGGATGGAGGACTGTTACAAGATCTTTGCAGGAGCTGCTAGAAAGGACTTATCCTCCATTGATAAAGTTCAAAATAGACTTCGTAGCCTCATAGATGTCATTTTTTCTTCCCTGCTACCTCTTTCTCACAGAATGGGATGTGCCGAGTTTGTCTTTGCTTTATCGTCATTTTCATGGCAAGTGCTCGACTGAGCTTCAATCTATGATACCCTCTCGAATGAGTTTCACAAGACCTACCCGTCAAGCTGAAAACACTATCAGTAATCCCACCCACTCGTTATCTCTTCATCTTTCTTAGAACTGCACTCCTTTGGAATGGTCTTCCCTTTACCTGCTTTCCAAATAATTACAATATGGTTGTCTTCAAGTCCAATGTAAACAAGCTATTGATAAGCCGTCCATTTAAGTTATAAATTTTCTAAATTTACATTACTGACAATTACTATATTGTCCAATTTACAACTGTACACTTTTTAACCCTTATCCTCGACTAGGTAAGTTTGATGCCTATGTAAAAAATAATTTGCGAGGGTACGTTGCAAGACACAATCTAATGATTTACGTAAAGAACAGAAAGCGCCGTTTGGACTTCGAGATATGCAATGAAGATCATGACTTCATATGTGTCAGATGTGCTTTTTAGCGACGAAAGCTATTTCAATAGGCTAGGCAGTGATGGTAGACCGTACGCCCATAAGAGAAAAGACGAAGAATTAAATCCTATGTGATCAGTTTCAACGCTGTAAGATGCTGAACATTCAGTTTTGGTGCAGGACCACAAGTTCGCTTGCAAGATCAAATAACTTCGACAAAGTACACATAATGTATACATATATGTTGACTGAACATTTTCTACCCTACTTAGATCGGATTTTAGATGATAATTACATCTTCATGCAGGATAAGTCTCCCATTTACACAGCTGGCAATGTCAAGAGGATCCTGGAAGAGCATGGTATTCCATGTTTGGTTTGGCCTGCACAATCTCCAGACCCCAATCTTATCAAAAGTGTATGGCATTACATCAAGCAACAGGTACGCAATGATACAATTTCAAATTTGGAAAAACTTTGCACAAAAAATGACAGAAAAGTGGGATGCTCTTTCCCCGGAATGTTGCTGCAGTCTAATTCAAGAGATTCGCGAAGCATTGCAGGCTGTCAAATTGCAGAAGGGCTATACTACTAAATATTAAAAGTTCATTGTATTCCTGTTGTATTTGTGTTGCATTAATGTTCTAAGCTTACACTGGAATAACAATTTTCCATTGTGCGGACATTTTAGCCTCCTCGATTTTAAGTTATTTTAAATTGACGTGAACACTGGAATATTTTAATTAAAAGTTAAATATTAAGAGGTAAAATTATAGAAAATTAGAAGCCAATCAAAGATTATTTTGTTTAAACTGTTACATTAAATTTAGCTTTAATGTGCAGTTATTGAAAAAATTCCAAGTGAGTATTTACCTTTTTTCTGCCTATATATATATATATATATATATATATATATATATATATATATATATATATATATATATTATACTAAAACTCTGTCGTTCTTGGTTGTTTGCTTGTTTACTGTCGCACTATCCTCCTCCTCATACTAATACTGTGCTTCCTCTTCTTGCTACTACTATTACTTCTCCTCTTAACAACTACTACTACGCGTCCTCTTCCTCCTCTTACTACTACTACTACTACTACTACTACTACTACTACTACTACTACGTCTCCTCTTCCTTAACCTACTATTACTACTACTGGTTATAATTCAATGGATGTAGGTTTTGTTTTGTAAAAAATAAACAATTATAAACAGAATGACTCATAGGAATCTATCTATATTCTTTTTTTTTCATTTTTATATACTTTCATAGAAATGTATCTGTTATGTCACAAAGAAAACTATTTTCTTTACGTCACAAGTGTCATGCTCAAACATTAATTCCATAGCTACTATAACATACTGACCCCTTGGCGGGTGTTTTGAAACTATTCTGTATTACAACTATACTGTAGAAATTTTCTCACAAATAAATCAACTTAGACCTGTTGGCAACGTATTTTTTTACTGTGTACGTTTTCAGCGACCTAATTTTTTTTGCGTTTTAAATTATCAAATAAACAATTGTTAATACTTTCTGCATTATTTTTACATCGTTCATTTCCGTATTGCGTTTAAGTTATTTTAACGAAAGTTTCTTACAAATAAATATACTATTTCACAATGTAAATAGATAATAGGAAACATTACACGAATAAGGATGATTTTATGTTTGTTCGAGTAATCCGTCTAATTTTTCATTTTCATATACTTTCACAGAAATGTGTCTGTTACGTCAAAAAAAAAAACTTTTTTGCTTTACGTTACAAGTGTTACGCTCATACATGAATTCCATAGCTAATATAACATACTGATCCAACGGGTCACGGGTAATCTAGTATATATATATATATATATATATATATATATATATATATATATATATATATATATATATATATAGGGTTACGGGGACAATTAACTGAAATTGGAGAAATCCGTCTTCTGTGCGGTGTCGGCATCGACATCGGAATTGGAAAAATGTGTGCCTATATTTTGATTCCAAAACGGCCCTTGTTACTTTATTTGAGTTGAGTTTCTTGAAAACTAAATCTTCTTCTGCATGTAACAAATATTTAGAGAGTTTAAACAACCACATAAACAATGAATATTCCGTAACGTTTGTATTTACTTTGGGGAGAATATATGGCCATTAAAGTAACATAAGTGTGTACAGTAATCGCCAAAAAAAATTGTAGTTGAATATTTTGAGGTTTAAAAGATTAAAAATCATAGTTATATCGAAATCGGTGATTTCATTGGACTCTAGAATTTAGTACGAATTCGGTAATTGTTCAGAATCCGGAAAAATATTAAAATCGTCCCATTAGATATAATAATAATAATAATAATAATAATAATAATAATAATAATAATAATAATAATAATAAGAAGAAGAAGAAGAAGAAGAAGAAGAAGAAGAAGAAGAAGATGATGATCAGTCTCGTATAATCAGTATGGCCAGATGTCACGACATTTAAAAAATAAATGGCGAAATTTCAGCGATATGTGTTACTTGTTGAGACTGACCTAGAGTTAAGTTCATTGCTAGTGCAGTCTGAATCCCCCAACCGGTACTAATCATTTCACTGATCATTCCCAGAACGATAAAACAGTAGTATCTGTAGGTGTTAACATTTTTATTGTAACAATTATATATATATACACACACACATATATATATATATATATATATAACACCCCCCAAACACATACACACACACACACATATATATATAATATGTATAATATATATATATATATATAATATATATATATATATATATATATATATATATATATATATATATATACATATATATATATATATATATATACACGCACACACACAGAGGGATTCAGACAAAACGGGCCCCACTTCTAATTAGGCCCCGTTTCTTAGTGTTTGTCCGAATGAAATGAAACTATGTTTTTTTTTTTTTTTTTAATTCAATTTTCACCCCAAACAAGGCACAGTGCCACTGTGAAGCAGGGGGCTACTATTAGGGAATTAATTAGCGGGGTCATTATGAAGGGAGAAGAGTAAAAAGATGTTTGTTAACATTACACTTGAACTTCTGCATATCATTGCAGTTGGGAAAGCAGAATCCCGGAAGGGAGTTCCAAAGACCCGCAGTTCTGGGGAAGAAACTACCGGAGTAAAAGGCTTTCCTGCACCTAGGGATCTCCACTGTAAAGGGATGAGACTTAGTAGCTTGTCGGGTTTGTCGGGGGTAGTTACGTCGGGGAGGTACAAGTGTTCGCAGTTCGTCAGAGCATTCACCATTAAAGTATTTGTAGAACAGGCAGAGGGATGCAACATCTCGTCGATGGGACAGAGGTTGAAACCCAGATGACAGTTCAGGACCTATCAGGTTTGCGACTCTTTTTTGAACCCTGTCCAGGAGCGAGAGACAAGCAGCAGATGCACCAGCCCAGATGTGACAACAGTACTCCATACATGGGCGAATGGTTGCCTTATAGAGGTATAGGATACTGGCAGGCGTAAGTAGTTTTCTAGCACGGTAGAGGGAGCCAACCTTCCTTGCAACAGCCTTGGCAATGCTCTCAATGTATCTATTCCAGTTCATATTCCCTGTAAACGTTAGGCCGAGGAGTTTAAAAGAAGTACTTTCAGGCAATGTGTTCTTGGCCATTGCTATTGGTGGTAGAGAAGGTTTCTTGTAGTTATTGAAGGAAACAAGCTTAGTCTTAGCAGCATTGAATGAGACCAACCATTTTTGTCCCCATTCCACTACGGATTGGAGGTCATCCTCTAGTGTTTCTGCCATTTTCTTGGATATGTGTTCATTTGTTTTCCCCTCATATCTGTTATAGAGAGTGGTGTCATCGGCAAATATACCCATCTCCGAAACAATATTATCAGGGAGGTCGTTTATGAATATCAGGAACAATAGAGGTCCAAGGATAGCCCCCTGAGGCACTCCCGCATTTATGTCATATTGTTTGGATGTACGTCCGTCGAGGACAACTTTGATTTTTCTATTACTTAAGAAGGATTTAATTACGTTATGAATTCTTCCAGTGATTCCATATGATCTAATTTTCCTTAGAAGACCATCGTGCCATACCCTGTCAAAAGCCTTAGATATATCAAGGGCCACCGCTCCACCCTCCCCTGTTTTATCCAATGAACGGTATATACGTTCAGAAACTACAGTTAAGATATCTGCTGTTGAACGGGCTTGCCTGAATCCATATTGTTTGTCAGTCAAGAGTTTAGCAGCTGTTAGGTGCTGGACTAGGGCTTTATTAACTAAGGACTCAAATATTTTGGCGAAAAGCGGGAGGAGGCTAATGGGGCGATAATTTAGTGGGTCAGTTCATAACAAGTTTATTATATTCAAAACATCACATTAAAAAACTACTGTCTTTGCCCTTTTTTCTCCATTTTACAGTATATGACCTAGATGGCCTCCATTTATCTTTTGTTGTTTTGGGGTCACTATATATATATATATATATATATATATATATATATATATATATATATATATATATATATATATATAAATGTAATTCTTGGTTCGTTCAAAGTGGATAAAACCATATTTCTCCATTACCAATTCAATTGAAATTTTCAGACAATCAATCTATAAAGTCGTGGGGTGTTTCTACGTTATTAAAATAAATAAACATTGCCAATTATAAAAATATTAAATAAAATAAAAATATTTTAGGACTGCGGACCTGTTTTGTTAACTGAACTTTGGTTTCAATTCATTTCATACACAACGATTTGACGAGGCGAATAAGAGTTCATTTCTGTTTACTCGATAAGTAAAAAAAAAAACCGTATTTAAAAATTTTAAATTAATTGTTTATCTTCCAAATTTTGTAATTAATGTTTTTATTATTATTATATCAGGCAAAAAAAGTTGCTCGCTTGCGTTTGAGTTTAAGTCGAAGTTGTTTTTTGTTTGTGTTGAAATTGTTTTTTTTTTGTTCTTCTTTTGTTTTTTTTCAAACGGTTTTTCGATATAAGAAAATAGGAACGTAAAATTGTAAGGTGAAAGTATAGGTTTTTTCGAATAAATTTTACGGATTAGTCACGTGTTTAAATAATATTTGGTGCTAATGCAGAGAGTCATGTGCGCTATTTTTAAATCGTCATTCCACGTTTAATTAAAGTTTTATGATATGTTATTTTTTGTTCAATTCTAGGTTTAAAGTACAGATAAGGTACAACACACTCTCCCTTCTCCATTGTAAGAATGTTTTTTTTTTAAATAATAACCTTCTTATTTCAGCACGGATCAATAAGTGCATGAGTACCGATTAATGTTTTTTGTTTGTTTTTGTTTTTTACGGTATTATTTTATAAAGAAAACGTTTTAAACAAAAATTTAAAGTACACGTATTTGTTTTTTTTACAGAAGTTGTTTTTACATAAGAAAATATATGAATGCTTTTTCTTTATTAAAGAAATTGGGTACTCATGCACTTATTGATACATGCTGAGATAGCGTTATTATTTAAAAAGTCATTCTTAACATGGGGAGGGGAGAGTGTTTTGTACCTATTCTGTACTTTTACCTAACACTTGAATAAAAAAAATGGTAAATTTTTAGATTAGGTCAACGTATACAAATTTCTTTTAAATGACGACTTATCTAGGTTTTCGACTATGCTGAATACGCAAATCGCTTAAAAATTTTGCAGAAATAAGTAGTTATCGAGATATAAAAAGTTGTATAATACATTGTTATCTCTGTGCGCGCGTCATAAGCAAATCTACGTGCGTAAAAAAGATATCGTGAAATTTAAATTTAAGCGCGGTACCAAAATTACATTAGACAGAAAAATACCGCCTTTAGGTTTGTACTTGCACAAAGACTTGAAAAATTTGCCAACTAAAACAAATATATAAGAACTAAATATTTTCAAAGGCAAGATAAGTTAATTTTCTACTTAACTGGATAATTTGTAGTGTTTTTATTGGGTGTGTACTACTGTACATTTCTAATGTCTCGTAAAAGTTGTCAAAAAATAAATGTATAACAAATATTATCAAAGGCAAGATATGTTACTCTATTACAAAAATGAATAATTTTAGTATTTTTTAATGTAAAATTTTTATTCGGCTCGAAAAACACAGCGTTTATTTCTATATTTGAAAATTACAAATGGTGGCAGACTCTGTGTTAAACACGTTAAGTTTGGGAAAAAATGAGTTAAAACTAAATGATTACAGAAAATATTGTTAAACACCACCAAATACATGTCTGCCTATGTCCCGGTAACTTATATTGTGTGAGTTCTTGACAGTATTTTGTATAGTTTTTTTAGTTTTAACTAATTTCCCAAATTGGCCGTATTCAACACCGTCTACCGCCATTTGTATTTTTAAAATATACTGATAAACACTACATGTTTTCGAACCGATTAAAAATTTTACACTAAATAAAACACTAAAATCTTATCCAGTTAGGTAGAAAAGTAACTTATCTTGAATTTGATAACATTTATTTGTGATATTTATTTTTCAACAACTTTTTCGTTTCTGTGTTTAGTAATACAACCCCATTTTATTTGCTGTAAAGTTTAATCGGCTCGAAAAACAGTGTTTATCAGTGTATTTGAAAAATACAAATGGTAGCGGACAGTGTTGATGGTGTTGAATTTAGGAAAATGATAAAAAACTAAAAAAAATATACAAAATACTGTCAGAAACCCACAAACTATGTCAGCCTATGTCACGATAACATATAATAAGTGGGTGTCTGACAATGTTTTGTATAGTGTTTTGAGTTTTTAACTGATTTTCCCAAACTTACCGTATTCAACAGAGTTCGCGATTATGCGTCTTTTTTGAAATACCCCGATAAACACGGAGTTTCTCGAGCCTATTAAACATTTTACATTAAATAAAAACACTAAAAAAGTATCCAGTTCAGTAAACACATAATTGGCCTTACCTTTGCTTTCATTTATCTGTTTTTGGACAACTTTTTCGAATCTGAGTATAGTAACCCACCTCACCCAAATATTAATTAAAATCTCATAATTTTGAATACAATAACAAAAAAAAAAGTATTTAGCGTTTCAACATTTTAGCAACGTTCGGCTAAATTCACTGATTGTTGGTCGAGCACAATCCATGATTTACGGTAACTCCCGAAGATCAGGATCCAATTCTACAAGAGTACGATTTTTTTTCGCCTTATTTAACATTTAAGAGTCGATTGCTGTCCTAAGAATATAAGAAACATGCACTTCTCTTTTATTAGAATATTTAATTACACTAAATTGAGCCAAAGCAAAGCGTGGCAGGGTACAGCTTGTATATATATATATATATATATATATATATATATATATATATATATATATATATATATATATATATGCATATATATAG
This sequence comes from Euprymna scolopes, assembly GCF_053919585.1. Classification (NCBI taxonomy): domain Eukaryota; kingdom Metazoa; phylum Mollusca; class Cephalopoda; order Sepiida; family Sepiolidae; genus Euprymna; species Euprymna scolopes. The sequence goes on from NC_136515.1 coordinate 12,130,800, forward strand.
ATAGATAGTGAGAGAGAGATGAGGATATATATATATAAATATATATATATATTAATACATATATATATATATATTAATACATATATATATATATATATATATATATTCAATTTGTCTTTACATAAGCGGTAATTTGTTGTTGTTGCGGACATGTTTCAGTAGAGAAATTTATGAATAAACAGTGAGACATTTCTCTACTCAAACATATTATTTGTTTAATTTAATTTCTTTACTCTCGTGATGCCAGTCCTTTCCGCATTGCTTTTGGCTTTTAAGACTTACATATATAAGTATGTATTTATGCCCGTGTGTAGGTATATGGTTTTATTTTCATGTGGTTGAGTATACATGGTTCGTGAATCAATATATGTATGTACGGATAGATCCGTGTAAATAGATGTGTGTGAGTGGGTGTGTGTGTGTGTGTGTGTGAATATGCACGAATACACACAGGTTTGTGAGCATGCATATTTATCTATCTATCTATCTATCTATCAATCTATCTACCTTTATATTTCTCTCTCGCTCTTATCTTTCTATATATACATGTATACATATATATATATATATATATATATATATATATATATATATACATACAGATATGGGTGCATATATACACACATATATATACATCTATATAGATAACTATATATATATAACTATATATATAAATATATATCAGTATATATATAGTAATTTATAAAATATATTATATAAAATTAAATAAACATGAAATACATAAACGATCACACTCATATATGTATATATATATATATATGTATATATATTTGCATGTATGTGTGTACCCATAGGTATATTTATATGTATACAAAAAAGGAGAACGTCTACCTTAAACCGCTAACCTAGTTCTAAAACAGATCCTTTGTTTGATAAAATGCATGCTCCTTGGCTGATAGGAAGGGGCGCGGTGGATACTAGAAAGCTGATTGGCCAACTAGAAATCCTCAACATATATAAAAACAAGAAGCAACCACAGAAATCGTGCATAAGCCTGACCAATCCTATAGTTGGATGAAACGCAGAATATTCAGTGTAGCTTAATCGCCATATATATTTTATAAATTACTAACTAGCTCTACCTACCTATTGAGCACTCTTGAAGTAAATACTTAAAGTTTACTCATTTTAAAGTAAATGCTTAAAGTTTACGCATAAATCTATACTTTCGTATATTAAATTTATGTGAAGAAATGAAGTAGTTATAAGTATATATATATATGTATGTATATATATATATATATATATATATATATATATATATATATATATATATATATAATTCAAGTTCAATAAGCGAGATTTAGCAATAATGCAAAAAGAAAATAACGAGTTTAATTATGTAGAATTTTAACAGTATTAATTGTTTCACAAACGTGCACAAAGAATTCTGAATTTTATTTCCTTAATTCATGTATTTTCAAGTCATGGCTATATCATCGGAAAAATGTTGTTAGGGGATTAGATGTGTGTCATTACTAATCTTGCTTATTAGCATATAAATTGACAGCAAAACTTTCAAATTTAACTATATTGTTTACACTATGATTTCATATTTAATTTCCCATTTTGTCGTGCATAATTTGTGCAAGCATATTGTACTTTTCGAAGTAGAATGGCTCCAAAGGCGCCAACTATGTTTCGCTGCAGAACTCCAACATCAACAGATTGCATAGCATGCAGTTTCTCTTAATTAAATCTCATAGGAAATAATCATATGGCGTCCTATCTGGTGAGTGAAGAAGCGCGCCCTAACCGTTGCTCTGGAAATTTGTCATTTAGGCAGGATCACACAGCATGCCCCTTGTGTAATGATGCATCTTTTTTTTTATTATGTTGGGTTCTCTCTTTCACTAATGCCGCATGTGTGTGCCTGAATTTACACATTTAAGGTAACAGTCTGAGCTTCTAAATTTTCTCAACTTAATAGACATCGTCTGTTTGGTCCGCCATAAATTTTGTTTTTACGTTTCTTACTGTTTAAGATGAGACTTGTTTATTGTACCGTTAGGAACTTCAGTGTTATCTTCACAATGTTTCGGTCGATGTAACATCAGACCTTCTTCAATTATTCAATTTGGATATCTCTGGTTCAATGATGTATAATTCTTAATTAATTATTATATATATATATATAATTATATATATATATATATATATATATATATATATAGAGAGAGAGAGAGAGAGAGAGAGAGAGAGTATGCTTTTAAGTTAAAGACAAGGTTTATAATTTGGTTATTTTAAGTGTTCGATTTTATATGTTCATATTGAAGGTTACTTACACGGAATCAAACCCGTTGTGGTCCTACCTTTTAGATGCATTTTTCCTCACTCAGGGATCGTTCGGCTTTACATCGGAATCTGCATGGAATTTCTAATTAAAGTATGCACTTAAAATATATACAACCAACTATGCTTTAGCGTATACTTTCATAAACGAAATATTTTACTACATTAATAAACAGTTACTAGTCACTAAATATTTACTTGGCAATTTTACCATTAGATTCAAACATCGGAACATACATTGGACGGAAGATTAGTGTTTTTAATATACTTCGGTAGCATTTATCTGTTTCGTCAGCCATAGCTGGGTAAAAGAACAAAATAATTTGCAATTTTATTTTGAGTGTCGCCTATATTAAGAACTGACCTTCAACTTTCAGAAAAAGTAACTTTCAATTAAATATATGAATACTTATTTATCCAGTGTGTCATGAGTCAGTGAGTTAGGCAGAAAGATTCCCGAGTTGCGTATAAACATTACAGAGTTCAACCGGATACACTTGAATATGTTCAAAGGTTACATCGACCTGAACATTTGGAAATTAACATACAAGATCTGAAGAGAAAATTACAAATAATACTATTAGTCAGGTTATTGTTTTGCCAGCGAATGTAAATCAAATGACATTTCGGCGATGCAAGCCCCAAACGTCTACAGGTGTATGTTCTAAACGCTGGACACTTTTCTGTCGAACCCGTGAATCTGCAGAGAATTTAGAATGGCGCACTTTATTCAGCCCGACTTAGATAAGACATTCTCGTTACTGTTGTCGTGACTGAAAATACACGGTTTCACTAATTGATGATAGTACTCTTTGTATCGCCTGTGTTAATAATTGACCCATTAACCTCTGGAAAAGTACGACTTACAACTGAGTTTTACGTAGTACTGTAGACGGTTTGTCTTACAGACACTGTGGATGAGGACAGTGGAGAGAGTAATCCAAGTACTACAGATATACATCGACTCTGAACGTAATACTTGTGTGAGATGCATACTTTGGCAATAGTCTTGTTATGCAATATTATTATAACATACACGCAGATGTGCCTGGCGTTGCCAGTAATTGAACTTGCCGTTACACCCCTTTAAAATTAAGTAAAAAAACGGGGAAAAATGTGCATGCGAGTATTATTTTTAAACAGTTCTCTTGTTGTAAGAAAATACAATACTGGAGCTGAGTTAAAAACCAAAACGCAAAGAAAGTGCACCAATTACGATAGTTATTAAGCAAGCTTCAAACAATCTAATAAATGTGCTTCAAAACATATTTATTTTAACATGGAGAAGCTCTCACAGAAATGATTCACATATGAGCAGTTCCAAAACAATTGACAAAGAGATAACTCATTAGGAGCAGTTTGTTTTAGATGAAAACCGATTAAACTTTTTCCACTTGTCTGAATACTATATATATATATATATATATATATATATATATATATATATATATATATATATATATATAATTTCAAGTTTGTAGATCAAAAGATTTGAGTATATATATATATATATATATATATATATATATATATATATATATATATATATATATAACACAGTAATTTAATCATATTTTGCTTAGGGTAAAATTGTTGAGTATCAAGACATATCTCTTAACACCCCCCTCCTTTCATAACCTATCATACTGTCATCAATCACAGTCCATTTTCTGTAGGATGTTTTTGAACCCAGTGAAGGACGGGTACGTCTGCTATTATATGTATATATATATATATATATATATATATATATATATATATATATATATAGTAATTTATAAAATATATATGGCGATTAAGCTACACTGAATATTCTGCGTTTCATCCAACTATAGGATTGGTCAGGCTTATCGCCATATAGATATTATAAATTACTAACTAGCTCTACCTACGTATTGAGCACTTTATAAGTAAATACTTAAAGTTTACGCATAAATCTATACTTTCGTATAGTAAATTTATGTGAATAAATGAAATAGTTATATATATATATATATATATATATATATATATTAGACAGTTTCGATTTAATGAACTTTTAATATCTATCAAACATTAATATTCATTTGCCATCACACGAAAACACATTTGGACATAATGTTTTTTTTCACGTTGAAAATGTCATACTTACCAAATTAATCACACAGCTTGTCTCCAGTGTTATGATGCATTTTTTTGTATTAATCATCTTATTTTCTCGCTTTCACTAGTAAAAAAGGGGGTATGTATTTTTGGTTGTTTATTTAGGGCGTTATTCTTTTTGTTTTATTTTAAGATAACGAATGTCTGTACTAATACACTTTCAACAATACTGAAAATGTTTTCTCTGGTCAGATACTATATACATAGTTTTGCTTTTAAATTGGAGACAAGGTTATATTATTTGATTATTAGAGTAATCGAACTTCTTTCCTCATATTTAATCCTATTTTCACAAGTCTACTTGAAGTTGCATTCTGTCTAACTCATGATGTTTTTTTTTTATCTGGTGAACATTTGAATCTGCATGTAATTTTAACGCAACCCTTAATTAAATTATGGACGTATAATATCTGTAAATATTTATGAGTTTTACTTACACAAACGAATATATTACTACATCGTTTGTAAACAATACGGCACAATTACGTTGACACAGCGATTCCAGAAGTTTAGCACCGTTGACCGTAGCTAGTACACTATAGGTGACTATTTGGGAATTCTACGCGTCGTATGTGCTTTTCGCTTATCTCGGCATTGTTTCAAGTTGTTTTGAACCTCCACTTTCAAGTGTTTCTTATTCCGTGGCCTTAACTTTTCTATTTCCTTTCATTTTAATTGTTTTCGAATTATGAGATGAACCTCTATCGTGAAATGTTGACGGGGCTTATCGGACTGTTTATACTGGATCTATATTTCAATTATTGTTTATGTGTTATCACGTTGCAACATTCTAGATTATCTTCCTGCGGTTGGAACAATATAACTACTCGATCTTACTTTACTTTCCTGCCCTCCCCAAAGCCCAGGGCCTCTTGGACGTAAGAATGTCTATTTGATTAAAAATCCCTGATAGTAGCCCCCTGCTTCAAAGTGGCACTGTGCCTTGTTTGAGGTGAAAATTGAATAAATAAATAAATATATATATATATATATATATATATATATATATATATATATATATATATATATATATATATATATACAGGGACTCAATGTGGGAGTTTACGATGAGATCGATCTTCGCATTACACTTTAACGTTGGTGAGGTTTTAAAGTCAGTGAAGCATGAATCCACCAGAGAATACCGAAGTTGAGCAGTTCGAGGGAAGAAACTATTAGAATATTGGGTTTCAACATTTAGGGATCTATACAATATATGTGTTAAATATTGCTACTTATCCGGTTATTAGTCTTTATTTACGTACATAATTGTAATAGTTCTTCGCGTAAATCAAACACATCCCATTAAAATATTTGTAAAACATAATTAAGTATTACATTTCGGTCATGGGACAGTGGTATGAATTTAGTTTGTCGTGCGGCACTTGTTAGGTTGAAGACTCGGTTTAAGTGCGCGGTCATAATAGCAACAAGCAATAGCAATACCCCATGCATGTCGAATGCTAAGTTTGTAGATATAGAATATCCTACTTTTTTGCAAGCACTGTAAAGAGAGTTCAGCCTGTGTTCGACAAAATTTCAATGCTCGCAAAATATTTGTTCCATTTAATATCGCATCTGAACGCAAATCCTATTGCATATTCTAATGAGGATAATCAGTGATTTATAAGGGAATACATCCTGGCAGGTGTGAATGTACATTTATTTATATCCCTATACCACTGAGATTAGAATTCTTCTTCTAAGGTTTTAACTATTGCCTCAGATATGTGTTGATACGTTTTTTTTTTTCCTCGCGCCTCTAATAGATCGAGATATCCTCAGCGGATATAGATGCCTCCTACACTGAACGAGAAGAGAAAATACGAATAACACTTAATAAATCAAAAAATTCGTTCGTGTCAAATATTTATGCGATATTTAAAAGTGTACTGCTTTTAGCGAAGTTTTTATTTTTATCTCATGAACAAAACAAAAAAACACAATAGTTTATCCTTCGTATATCAAAATGATGTGGTATTTTTTCTGCAATATACATTTTCAGATGACAGCTTTATTGTCATTGTAAAAATTTGTCAGGTAAAATATTCAGTGGATTTAGTTAAATATACCGACCTTTCTTTAGCTTTATTCTCAATTTAAAATATATATTTCGTGATTTAAAGTTAAATGTTATGATTATTAATGATAAACGTATTTTTACAAACGATAAGATGCTAATAAATGATGACTAAAAAGCCCGTTCATTTTTTAGTTAGAATAACTTAAATTCTTATATTTTACTCTCCATTTGGAACTCATGAAATGTTAGTGGTTTATCCAGTTGTTAAATCGTCACCTTGTTCATGTACGGCCTTAAGATGAGCAGGCAAATCGCGCCCCTCTACCTTCCGAATTGGGAAAACCGTTTTTAGAATATTCGGTCTAGAACAAAAATCTTTTTTCCACACATGATGCCCTTTCATGAGAGCTTCCGTAGTTTATTTTTCCGTGGGTCAACCTCATCAGATATCGGTTAGGCCACGCTTGATCTTATTTGCAGAGCCTTAAATTCAAACAAAGATTTGATCTCTTCTATTTATAGGCTTATTAACATCAGTTTTATAATGGACATTGTAGAGACAAGGCATGATGCCACTTAATGTAAGGAGCCATCAAGTAAAAAAAGTGTGTAGTATAAAATATGAGACATTCCTATTGACCTTAGTCTAAAAATACCAAATTTTGTAGGTAGAACCAGTGAGCAGGAGGACAGTTCACCAATGTTGCATTATTTGGAATAAAGCTACTGGAATAGGAAGCACTATTACAATTAGGTATTAAAACAACACATTAATGGAGGCCTCTCGACAAATGAGTCAAGTACGCTGGCACAAAGGAAGGAAGAAATATATCAGACAATCCTGAACAACACAGGAAATATTACTATTTGTAGAAAGGATTCAAACTAGTAATATTATGCCAGTGAGAAAGACCTTACAGTGAAGTAGTATATGTGGCGCCAATAAAATAAAGTTACTTTTTGCAAACTATCAAGAAACTTCAAATGGGACTCAGATATCGAAGGCTAAATATGACAACAAGACTCCATATATTTGCTGGAATAGCGAATAGCCTCAAACGTTAGAAAATGTTTAGAGCGATGTATTATGCGTCTATTATATTGCAGAACCTGCAAAACATATAGAAATATATAACACCTCTTATTTTATGAGGCTAAGAACGCGCTAACCTCATCCTAAACACCACACTTAATAAAATAAAAGGTTTGCCATAGAGTGTAGTGTCATCAGCATATATACCCATCTCAGAGGAAATTTTGTCGGAGAGGTCATTTATGAATATCAGGAACAATAGAGGTCCAAGGATAGATCTCTGGGGCACTCCTGCATTTATATCATATTGTTTAGATGTACAACCGTCTCTTATCTAAGAAGGATTTAATTATGTTAAGTATTCTACCAGTGATACCGTATGATCAAATTTTCCTGAGGAGACTCTCATGCTATACCCTGTCAAAAGCCTTAGATATATATAGAGCCACCGCTCTGCCCTCCGCCGCTTTGTCCAGTGAATGGTATATGCGTTCAGAGATTACAGTTAGGATGTCTGCTGTGGAACGGGATTGTCTAAATCCATATCGTTGGTCAGTCAGAAGGTTAGCATCTGTAAGGTGATGGACTAGAGCATGGTTAATTAAGGTCTCAAATATTTTGGCAAAAAGTGGGAGGAGGCTAATGAGGCGATAATTTGATGGGTCAGTCCTTTCGCCAGAATTCTTTAATACTGGTACAACAGAAGCAGTTTTCCAACAGCCCGGAAAGCAAGCTTCATTAAGGCATTTGTTGTAGAGTTTGGAGAGAACTGGAGCTACTTCGGCTGAGCATTTTTTTTTAATAGCACAGCTGGGATGGGATCGGGTCCACATGCTTTTGAAGTGTCAAGTTTTTTATGATGGCATGCACCTGAGATGGGGTGATTTTCAGATCGTCTAGCGTGGCGTCTGCCCGCAAAGGAAAGTCAGGTAGGGGGTGGTTGAAAGGGCACAGTGTGGAGTTGTAGGCACACCCACTGGCAAGCATGTTAGCCTTCTCGGTAGCTGAGGAGACAACCTCGTGATTGTAGGTTAGTGGGGGAATTGATTGATTGCATTAACACCGTACTAAAGAAGCATACTCTTAAAACTGTGGCCTTGCAAGATAGTGTATGACAGTGAGGGTAATTGTAAGATAAAGTAATTTAATAATAAGGCGAAATCGAGCAGCATGTCTTAAATAATCGTTTATATAATCTTGTATAGATAAAAAAAATAGTTTCATTTTCAGAAAGGGTTTTTATTAATTGATCCACATATTCAGCGTATTATCGATTTATTTATCCTCTTCGTCCGAGTTACCGATTGAATATAAAAATATGGTTGAAAATTGTGATTAGACAAGCCAGCGCTCATGGGCAAGAGTACTCTGGCAAGAAAATATACCTAGTCAATTCTGACGCCATTTTCCGGTAAGGGCTCCTCATATCATGAGCCGTACATTAACATTTCCGAAAGAAAGAAATCAAAGGCTGAGAAGCTGGACATCGTATAATTGCAACTGGAATATAAACTTGTCTAAGTAAACGGAGACTGTCATCTAAATAATGACGTTGATAGTTTTGTATTTGATAGCAGAAGAAAAACAAACACTGCGGATTGCTGGTCCTTTATGTAAATGCGAACAACAACGAAAGAAATTGATAAAAAACAACAGAAATTATTGTAATTAATTAGGAAAAGAGCAAAATAAGAAACCCACAAGCCTGTAGTTGTTGGAAAAAACTTCAATTTACAATAAGATATAAAAACAGCGAATAAATCACTAAATCTAAAAAGACATATTATAAAGAAACAGGGGCCAGATCTGACGAAATAGAATACGTATATCACCTCCATTGACAAGATCGCTGAAAAAGTGGTTGGATCATTCTACCGCTCCAGAACATATATCATTCCTGATGAAATTCTCAACCTATATAAAATCAGAGTTCAAAATAGGCATTGTAGCTTAGTAGGGGGTGGCCCTTTTCTCATTCCTGTAACCTTTTTTCCACAGACGAGACGTTGCGAGCCTTTCTCTGTTTTATCGTTACTTTCATGGAAAGTGCTCAGGTGAGCTTCTATTGTCCCCCCTCGTCAAACTTGAATGAAAAACACTCGACTAGCCCAACAACATTAACAATAATTTTCCACACTCTTTTTTTCCTTTTTTTTCTTTTTACATAAGAGTTACGACTTATCAAGGCCGATAGGCTACTCAAGAATAAGAGTAAAATAGTGTAGAGTAGTCAAAAGGACAATATAGTAATCGATAGTAATGGAAGTTCGGTAAATTTGTTAACTTAAGTGGAACGGCTCATCAGAAACTTGTTCACGTTGGACTTGAAGACAACCATATTATAGACAGCTGGAAAGCAGGAAAACGGAAGACAATTCCACAGGCGTGCAGTTCTAAGAAAGAAGCTTTGATCATGGAATCTATCTTAAGGTTTAGGCACCGATACAGAGTGGGGAAAATTATTGATGTTTTCAGCTAGTCGAGTTTTTATTGTGAAAGTTTGGCGAGGGGGCATCATAGATTGAAGCTCAGTCGAACACTTTTCATGAAAATACCGATAAAGCAGAGACAAACTCGCAACATCTCTTCTGCAGTATAGAGGTTGCAGCGAAGAGAAAAGGGCATATCCCACCAGGCCACGAAGACTATTTTTAACCCTATCTAGGCTGGACTAGTATTTTCTAGCAGCTCCTGCCCATATGTGGCCAAAGTATTCCATCCTTGGACGTATCTGGATCTTATATAGATAGAGAATTGCATCATTAGTGAGATATTTACTGGATCGATAGAAGGATCCGACCATTTGTCCAGCGGCCTTGGCAACAGATTTTATGTACTTATTCCATTTAAGATCAGGAGTAAAGGTCAACCTCAGAAGCCTTTCAAAACTTGAGGCCTCCCCTGACGAGAGCCATTCATTTCAATTGATGCCAGATGGGAATCAGAACGTTGGTGATGTAAAGATAGAAGCTTGGTGTTAGATGCATTAAAAGTAACCAGCCACTCATTTCTCCATTGTACAACGTGATCAAGATCAGAGGATAGAGAATCGGAGAGAACTATGTCGTTTACTCTCTTAGATGTGCTACAATAGATAGTAGTGTCTTCAGCAAAAATGTATGTTGGAAGATCATTAATGTAGAACAGGAAAAGAGTTAGGCCCAGGATTGACCCCTGAGGGACTCCAGCATTTATACTGTGAGCTTCTGATTTTTGCCCATCAACTATTACTCTTATGAACCTATCACAGAGAAATTATTTAATAATTGAGAAGACATATCCAGCTATACCATAGCTGGAGATCTTGTGAAGTAAACCTTTATGCTATACCCTATCAAAGGTCTTTGATATGTCAAGAGCAATTGCCCTAGAAAGGTTACCTCGGTCGAGAGATTGGCTAATCGTATGAGATATAACTGTTAGCACATCTGCTGTAGATCTAGCAGAACGGAAACAATATTGTGTGTCACTAAGAAGGTTATTTTTTCTGAGATGGTTGATTACTTCTGTATTTAACACAGATTCCAGCAACTTACTCATAACGCACAGGAGACTTATTGACCTGTACTGAGCGGGGGATGATCGATCGCCTGAATGCTTAAATACAGAGCATACTGATGAGATTTTCAAGGGTGATGGGAAGCAATTCTCCTTAGGACAACGTTTAAACAGTTTTGTAAGTATGGGTTCTAGTTCTGGTTGAAGTTTTTTGAGTACTATAATTGGAATACTTCCAGGGCCGGTTGCTTTACTGGAATCAAGGTTTTTGATTAGCTTGGCAGCATAACGTAGAGATATTTGTATATCACATAGTGTGTTTTCTGATACAGGAGGAAATATTAGGGGTGTGCTGCCTTGGTCGCAAAGGGTAGAATTAGCTGCAAAGTTCTTGGCAAAGAGTTTGGCTGTGTCTGAGGCTGACGAGATTAACTCAGGTCCATTGATGATAGTTGGGATAGAGCACACGCTCTGTTAAGGATTCTGTTTGCTATTTGCAAAAACTGGTGGGAATCAAGCCGCTGCTCAGCTACTTTGGACTTGGCGAACTCTTGCGTTCTTTATTACTTTCTTACTGATTGTTTGCAGTCCTGAAAGCGGATGTAGTTTCCATACATCTATTACGTTGGAAGCAGTGGAAAAAGTGATTTCTGTGTGCAATAGCAGCACATTCTGAAGAAAACCAGGGCTGCCTGTTAGGTTTTAGCTGGAACTTTTCGAGGGTATAGAATTGTCTATACCTATAATTAACCATTCTGTCAGGTCCGATATTATAGAGGACACATCTTTTTAAACATGGAACGCAAAGGAAGACCCGAGGTAAATGTATGGAAACTATCCCAGTCAGCCATAGTGTATCGATATACTGTACGATGGAGAGGTGCGTCTGAGGACTTATTACATTTTATTTTTATCTAAATTGATACAACTTAGTTGTCGGAAGATCCAAGAGGAGACAAAACGGAAACTGAACATAGTTCAGGGCAAGTTGTGAGAAAAAGGTCTAGGAGACTTGCATACTGGCCGTCATTGTCAGGTAGACGGGTGGGTTCGTGAACTAACTGAGTGAGGTCATAAGCAATGGAGAAATTATGACAGAATCTCCCCTCATCATCGGTCTTGTTTGAGTGGGTTAACTATTCCACATTGTGAACATTGAAGTCTCCACATACGTGAATGTTAGCTGAAGGATATGCTGATAGAACTTGGTCAATTTTCTCAGATATGCTTTTCAAGCTAGTAACTTCGCTGTTATGGGGGCGATAGAGAGTAAATATAAATGCCGAAGTTTGAGCTAGTGCTACTCGGAAGCACATATAGTGTAAGTTACGGTCTTCTCTGGAGATGTCCTTATCACATAGAAAGCCATCTTTTATATAGGCACATATTCCATGCCCATGGCGATCTTGGGGGTAAGATTTTGAAGTTAGGTTAGAGTATCCTTTAATTACGAACTCATTTAGGGAAATAGTCTGTCCAATTCCAGTTTCGCTTAAAAATAAAAGGTATGGTTCAGTCTCCTGTAATTGGGCTTCAACATCTGGACGGTTAGAACGTAGAGCCCTGATGTTGGAGAAAGAGGCATGGTAGTGGGGGTCTACGTTGGAAGTTTCAGATCCGGGTTTAATCGTGTATTTTTATTGAAACTTGTCATGATTGAATTTTGGAGTTTGTGAACTAAGTCGCTAGACTTGCTTAGAGCAGGACAGAGAGGGAAAACAAAGAGAGAAACGTAACGAAGATTTTTTTTGTAGCACATGATAAGGTAAAGCCGTAACAATTACCCACTAGTATGGCATCGAGAGGCCCCACCAAAGACTACTGCATGGTCCAGAATCCATTCAACAAATGGCAATAAAGCAGCCCCAGTACTTTGCGCCTGCTGATAGGACAGCATCCTTAGTGGTTAATCCAAGGTTCGGGTCCCTGATTATCAGGCGGATAACGTCTAAACCTAAACGTAGATTCCATGGACGTAGCTTCTTTCTTAGAGCTGCACGGCTGTGGAACTGTTTTCCAAATTGCCTGATTTCCAGCTTCTTACAAGATTTGTCTGATACCGCGCAGTATGTGATAAGCGTTATTCTGGCGATGTCTCATATTTGCAGACCTTCAAAGAGAGTTCTTTGTGTTGTATTGTGACCTCCCTAAGTGACATAAAGGTTTAAAACGTTGAAATTACAAAATAATATTGAACCTTAGACTATAGCGTACTACTGTTGCACCTTGCATAGTTTGATAATGAGTCTGACTTGCACATATAAATAACTGTCGTGAAATGCTGATGCAAAAGAACAAACCCTATTGAGATTTTCTTTTATTTGCATATTGTAAATATGAATTAAAATGTCGATTAAAAAAATACATATATTGTTCATGTAATACACATGCGGAACACTTTTAAACCCGGGTGGACGATTAAAAGGCTAAGTATATATATATATATATATATATATATATATATATATATATATATATATATATATATATATATATTTGCTCCGAGGCCCCATATAGCTACCCAACTTCCGCTTCATCATCTACCATGCTTTGAATCGATCTGCTACGCCTACCATTTGAAAGGGAATTTTTCCGAAATTAATAATGGAATGTGTCGCAGACATAACAAGTAAGACATTTTACCAATACAACTGAATAAATATAGGTATACATTAAATATATATATTTAATGTTTATATATATGTATATATATATATATTTAATATATATATTTAATATATATATATATAAAACTCAACTCAGCTTGCTTATATATGTATGCATATATATATATATATGTATATATATATATATATATGTATATATATGTATATATATATATATATAAATATATATATATGTATATATATATAAATAAATAAATATATATATATATTTATTTATTTCTGTGGGAATCTACTTTATATCCTTATAATACAGGGTGACACAAAAAAAAAAAGCTAAATGGAGGCCATCTAGAAAAGATACTGCAGAACGAATAAAAAAAAGGCCAAATACCCTAGTGTTTTGATGTGATGTTTTTAATATAATAAACTAGTGATCACCAAAATTTCATTTCATTCGGACAAACGACTAAGAAAAGGGGCCTAATTAGATTTGGGGCCCGTTTGTTTAGGTCACGCCGTATATACCAACCCTACTTTAAGAAAAGCAATGTAATTACAGAGGAATATTGTTAATTAATGACAAACGTCTATTTCCAAAGTTCATTATGTTAACCATGTAATAATTTACTCCTTTAATACAGTTGACATTTAAATTCTTTACATTATTTGTTCTGTAGCACAAAAGCAATCGCTTAATCTTTATATCAATTAGTGAATCTATTTTGTAGACGTAAATTTTGTTATCATTATTGCCTGATATAAATCTTCACAAGACAAAATAAAAGTCACAAAACACTTATTTTTACCCACCCTCAGACAAGTATTATACCAGTATTTATTCATGATCGATGTAACTATTCACCAGGAAGGAGATATATGCATTATACACGCGGCTAAGAACCGAGGCGTAATCGTTTCGTTAACCTTTGAGTTAAGCGTAAATGACAACGTATATCCGCACTTGGACCGTTCATCTTGTACGTTCTCCCACGCGTGTAAAGCGCTGATTGACAGCTGACTACACGAGGATTACACGGAAGCAAGATCCAAGTACTTGCTGTTCGAATCTATCATCGCATTGTACGCACCATTGACAGGTGCGGGGTTAAGAGTACAGTGCTCCGTCGGAGTTATTGCACACACATATTATCGAGTAAAAGTTTCAATTGAAATCACTCGCAGTCCTGACTGATTAGAAATTGCGTGCATGTTCGCATCATATAGATCTAGTTTTTCTTCAGAAAATCATGGGATTAATTTTATTTTTCTATAGAGCGTAGAAAAGGGGCGTGTCTGTCCTCAAAAGGGGCAATCTAGCAAGCCAAATTTTCAGAACAAGGTGGCGGTCTCGATGTTTGTGCATTTGGTCTTGTAAGGAATGTTGAAAAAGTAATAAAAGTTGGAATTTTTCTGTTTTTTTTTTTCGGCCTTAGGGCCTTATAACGTTTTTATAATTTTTATAAAGTTTTGTCTGTCAAATATTTTAAGCCGCTGAAATAAACATTTGCCGTTTTTTATCAAATTGTTAAGTGAAAGTACAAAATAGATACAGAACACCTCCGTCCTCATGTTAAGAATGGCTTTCTAAATAATAACGGTTTTATTTCAACAGGGATGGCAATCATGCTTGTTACAAGGATTGTTTAATCGAATTTATCCTTCTGAATAAAATATTTGCTTTCTTTGTTTCCTTTCCTTTTTTTTTTTCGTAATACTACAAAGAGTGTTGAAACTATTGTGTTTTTTATCGTGTCCGGACTCCATGATTCCGTTGTCGAGTTTATTATTATTTATTGTTTTAATAAGAGTAAACAAGTAAAAATAATTATAAAAAAATTATATGGGCTGCGAAATCGCCATTAAAAACAATATCTCCTTCAAGAACTGTCATAAAAGTGTTTTCAATCGATATTTATTCAATAATGGACGAGTGTTCTACCTAGCAAAAATGGACGAGTTTTCCGGGCACTGGGTTGACTTCACATCCCCCACCCCCCACCGAGCCAACAAAATGTGACCATAAAGTGGATGCTCATACCCATACTTTTTAAAACTATAATTTTTTTCCTATATTGGAATTTTAAACGTTATTTTCGTTTTCGGCGTTCCTGGAAGGTAGGTTTTGGTGGTGGTTTTGACGTGTTTTTTTTGGGGGGGGGGGAAATGCTGCATTTTAACATATTTTTCATGCCTTTTTTTTCGCCGAATTTATTTGTGCCTTTCGCTCTCTCCACATAAATTCAAAAAGGATACAATTCGCCGAAGCCTTGTCGGTTTGTTTCGTTTTGACTCAATCGTGGTTTTTGATCGCAAGGTCAGGGTTGTTTCCTGGTTTACGAGGGTTGCAGCTTAAAATTGGTTTTTGGCTTTTGTTTACACATTAAAAAATGCTTTTTGCTCGTGCATGTCTCGAATTTCGATGGGAGAGATAAGTTGGCTTTTTGCACGGGGTGATTCATCATGTGGTGGTGTTTAAGATGAGAGACATCGTTTTTCTCATATCATCGGCAACCACTATTTAGAGATATTACCATTTTGTTTTTGTTTTTTTACCTAAAATAAATAATCAATCATCAGTAGGCACTTATTAATAATCATTTTCTTACGCGTGACAAATGGACATTTAACAAAAGTATTGGCAAAATTCAGTAAAACACTAACTTCTTTAAAAAGCTTATTAAAATAAAATCAGCTGAAATGTTTATAAATTTATTTAAAAAAAAAAGTCTCGTAGTTTTATGCATGAATTATTTAATTCCACTTGGGTAGTATGACCAGTGTTGCCACCTGAGATTTTCAAAACCCGCTAGATTTGGGGGGGGCATAAAATCTCAAGAAAATCGCTAGATTTTTTTTCTTTTCCTAACCGAGATTTGGATTTTAAAAAAATTATCCAAAAACTAAAAAAGAAAGCAGAAACAGTAGATTTTAACTTTGTACTTTATATATAAATTTAATCGTTATGCAGAGTACAAGGCGCGCTTTTTTAGACATGAGTTAAGGGTTAAGTTCAGTTTTTACGGTGTCTTGTGTTTATTAAATTGTTAGGTAAAAGTTCAGAATAGTTAACGAAATAGCTCATCCTTCCATGGTAAGAATAGGTTTCTAAATAATAAATAATAGCGTTATTATTTCAGTGCAATTAGTATTCTGGATCAGTACCATATATTTACGAATATAAAAATATTTCGTCTCTCCCTCACTCTCTCTCTCTCTCTCTCTCTCTCTCACACACACACATTCAATAAATTATAAGTTTCAAATTATATTCTTTGTCGAATAATAAATTGTTGTAAATTCTAATTTACAGAGTTTAGATTAAAAAAAAAATAATTAGCTCCCAAAATGATTGTCAGATTTTATCAATTACTTTTTTCGCAGCAGTAACAGGATAAAATATTAATTATGGAAATATGTGCAGATATGAAGTTGTCTGTTTTATTTTTCACTTTGCGAATATTAATGTTGCTATTTGGACTTAATCGGAAATTTTGCTTGTGTAAAAAACAAATTATGAAATCACATTTTTATAAAACATTCAATTGGCAATTTAAAATCACAATATCGCCGAAGAAATTGTCAGCAAAATACAATTCAAATAAATATTTGCATAATAAAAATAAACTCAAAAATTCAACAATGCGTGTGCATTATACTTAAAAATCTAAAACTCAGAAATAGATTTTAAGTAAAACCAGTATTTCCTGATTACATGTCATGTCGAAATAAGTAAACATTCAAAAAATGACAAAAAATGCTCAAATAGAAGATCTAAAAGTTTTAGGTTTTCTATTTGAGCATTTTTTAGACTAAACATTTCTCTTTCCATGATGGAACAAACCGAAATGGAGAGTATCTATTAACTTGTGATCCCTATAGCAGTTTCTATGGTGTGTCTATTGATCATAGGATTGTAACCTTTAAGTTGAAGTTAAGTCTACGAGCTAACAAAACTAAAAAAAAAGCATCTCGACAGCCCTACAACTGGTCAACGTTGTCACACGACAATCAGATCAAACAGAGATTCATATTCGAACTGCAAAACCGTTTTGATACTTTACAAGCACAAGAGCAAGAACATCTAAGTCAGTAAACGACCAAGTTTTCTCCGATTCTCTCTCCTCTGATATTCAGCACGTGTGCAATGGGGAAAGGAGTGGTTGGTTATGCATTTAAAACCAAGCTTCTCTCTTTACATCATCAACGTTCTTATCCCCATCTGGCATCAGTTGAAAGGAATGGCTCTCGTTTTAAGGAGACCTCAAGTTTTGACACGCTTATGGGCTTGGCCTTTACTCCTGATCTTAAATGGAACAGGTACATCAAATCTGTTGCCAAAGCCCTTGAAAACTGGAGGGATCCTTCTGTCTATCCGGTAAATATCTCACTGCTGATGCAATTCTCTATCTATATAAGAGCCAGGTATGTCCAAGGATGGAATACTCTTACCACATCTGGGCAGGGGCTTCAAGAAAGGACTTGCCCTGCATTGATATAATCAAAATAGACTTAGTAGCCTCGTAGGATATATCCTTTTCTCTTCCTTGCAACCTCTATCTTACAGAAGAGAGGTTGCGAGTTTATCTCTGCTGTATCCTTATTTTCATGGAAAGTGCTCGACTGAGCTTCGGTTTTAGGTCCCACTCGCCAAACTTTCACAAGAAACACTCGTCTAGCTGAAAACACAATCAATAATTCCCCTCACTCGTTATCTGTGCCTAAACCTAAACGTAGATTCCATGGCCAAATCTTCTTTCTTAGAACAGCACGTCTGTCTTCCGTTTTCCTGCTCTTCAGCTGACTACAATATGGTTGTCTTCAAGTCTAACGTAAACAAGTTCTTGATAAGCCGTCGCACTTGTTAACAAATTTACCTAATTATCATAAATAACTATTACTTTATTGTCAAATCTCTACTGTACACTCGTTAACCCTTATCCTCGAGAGGCCTCTTGACCTTGATAAGTGGTAATGCCTATGTAAAAAAGGGGTTACAAACGGGATAAAAATAGGAAAGTAAATTCTATTAGCAACTTCCCTAAATCCAGGGTGCAATTATGGGTAACTTTGTTTTGTTAAGAGATTACAATAACATAACATGATTCTCACAAAAATAAAAATTTTAGTAATTATATATAGATATGCTCACACACACGCGCACACACACACATATATATATATGTACATGGATATATATATATATATTACGTTTCTAATCTATATATATTCTATACATGCATAATACGTTTATATATATATATATATATATATATATATATATATATATATATATATATTAGGTTTCTTATCTTATTTACCTCTGCTATTTTTCGGAAATAATAGAAATAGTTTGCGAGCCTGTCTCTGCTTTACCGTTTTCATGGCAAGTGCTCGTCTTAGTTCAATCTATTGCCTCCCTCTCCTCAAACTTTTACGAAACACACTCGTCTACTCAAAGCATCTATCAACAATTTCCCAAACTCTTTATCTATGCCAACATCTAACTGTAGACTCCATGAACAAAGCTTCTTTCTTAGAACCGTACACCTGTAGAATTCTCTTCCGTTTGCTGGTTTTCCAGATGAATACAATTTATTGGCTCCAAATCAAATGTAAACAAGTTTTTGATAAACCAACTCCCACAAACTAATCCAGTTTACTAAATGTGTACTACTTATGTATAGCCACTAACTCTTTTCCTCGAATGACCTCTCCGCCTTGATAAGTGGTGACTCCTTTGCAAACAAACAAAAACATATATACATTCGAAATAGTACAGAATATGGTTTTTCGTGATTATTTGTACTCCTTGCCGGATAATTAAAATTGTGTATACATTGCATTTTTTTTTATAAATTTGAATTAAATTTCATTAATAATATTGTTCTATGTTATCTATATGTACTGCGTATGTACATATGTATGTGTGTGTATGTATGTATGTATGTACATATGTACATATGTATGTATGTATGTATGTACACATTACTGTTTTATATCTGTTTAGTTACACATGCTTCTATTACTGAATGGTATCAGAGATAATTTCATCAGATTGTACAGACAATCGATAAAAATACGATTAAATTATTTGATGGCTGAGACGATTCTGTAAATAAAGCGTGTGAAACTAAGCAGAAAAAGGAAATACAATATATATATATATATATATATATATATATATATATATATATATATATATATGCTTTACAATAGTATTGAGCACTATTTTCAGGTTTTTTACTAATTACCATGTTTGCTATATATATATATATATATATATATATATATATATATATAGTGTTTCCTTTTCAGATTAAATATGTTTTTAACTCATTTCACAATGTTTTTTAACATATGTTATTAATTATTTGCTCATATATATATATATATATATATATATATATATATGTATATATATATATAAATATATATATATATATATATATATATATATATATATATATATATATATAACACTTACTTGCTTCCACTGGTTATTATCAATCCGAAACGTGTGTAGTATAACATATTTTTCACCTGAAATAAAACGCACTCCACGTAGTTATATTTCTGTTATACACTAATATTTCGCTATGTGTCACTTCCGTTTCTATTTTACGCATTTCTATGTGTTTTACACAGTTTTGAGTGCATCTGTAATATCTCTCTCCTTCTCTCAGTCGTCTGTTTGTCTTTCTCTGCCTCTCCTACAATTTTTCATCTCTATATATATTACTTGATATTGTATTTGTAATTGTTCTCATATACTCTTATATTATATACTAAGTCTAATTGTAATCGACAGTCATATGTTCTTCTCGTTTGTGTCGTCCCATTCCGCACCTTCATTCACAGTCTATAATTTTACTTAGTTTACAAAAGTAATAATTATATATATATATATATATATATATATATATATATATATATAGATAGATAGATAGATAGAGAGAGAGAAAGAGAGAGAGAGAGAGAGGATAGAAACAGAGAAATAGGGAACTGAGGGACAGACAGATGGGTAGATAGATGGATTAATAGATATCTTCTTCTCTTCTATCTTCTATATAAATAAAATGAACTAATTTTTCCCGTCTGATTTTGACATTAATAGGATTAAAAATCAAGATATTTCATGCAAATATAATATGCACAAACGGCAGAACAATATCTGAGGTGTGTTATAGGCTTATTATTTCTCAAATTTCTCGATAATCTTAGATTTCTATACTTTTTCTGCTGAGAAGTCACGGCCAAAATCGGTTAAGATCAATGGAAGTGGTAACATATTTTCTCTCTAATTAATTCCTCCTCCCCCTGCCACCACTTAACACCGTTTGGGGATCGTTCACAAGGAAAAGTTGAGAAGAGAACACCGGTTTGGCTTCGTAGTTCTTTCATGTGAAGTTATTTAAAATCACTAAACTAAGCTGCAGTGCTCTGTGGGGTAGTGGTTATCGTGCTGGACAATTCACATTATATTTTCACGTTCGCGCCGACCTACCGTAGTCGTTTTTTTTTTTTTTCTAAACAACTGGAATGGACTTTTCTTGGTGGCCGAACTGTTAACGTTGCAGATGTTTTTTTTTTTTGGGGGGGGGGTTTCACACTTTATTTTCCTACTTTTACTCATGACTCCGGGTTTGATCCTTCCTACTTACCTACCATAACATTTTTAACCCCCCCGTCCCGGAAAAAAAACACTCGGGCAACGCCGGGAACCCGTCTAGTATAGATATATTTCATTATATATTTTTTTAATATATAATTATAAAAAAGAGCTAAACTACGACTAAGGTTCCTAAAATGCCTTCTATTATTGTCTGCAAGAACCCGTGGCCCAGAAGTAAGTGTACTAAGATATCTTCAATTTCAAAATTGATATTCTCCTTTATTTTCGGTGTGGGCGACAGATAGATACAATTGCAAATACTTGAACCTCCATTCAGTCATAGCGGACCGAACGAGAGAATAAAATCCTCTAGTAAAATAAATACAGGGATCCGTTTGATATGCCATGAAAATGACCAAGTTCAACAGGAATATTCCCGATTCTGACAGGGCACACATAAAGAATATTTAAGGTTGCATCGACTGAAACGTAGAAAAAATGTTACTCAATAAAAGAACCCTAACCCGAATTACTTATATAATACTCTAACTGTCCTCTACTGTGTTCGGACAATGTAATATAACTCTTTCTTTGTTCGATTTCTGACGTCACCTATTCTAGGCAGTCATTGTTTTGGTAAATTGTATTCCATATTTTCCGTAAACAAAGTTTTCTTTGTAAGTGGTGTAAATATTTCTACTGTTAAGTGTTGGGCTACTATGCTGAACAATGATGGCGGTTATATATAAAACCAGCGAATAATCAATGCAGTCACGATCTCGAGTGTTGAGTAATTCTTAATAATGAAGTTGTCGGCGAATAATCAATGCAGTCACGATCACGAGATTTTAGTAATTCTTAATAATGAAGTTGGCGGCGAAGAATTAATGCAGTCACGATTACGAATATTTAGTAATTCTTAATAATGAAGTTGGCGGCGACGCATCAACACAGTAAAGATTCACTCGTCCCAACGCGGAGGTGGACATCGAACAGACTTGAATCCCAAATTCGATATTTATATTATAAGGTCGGAGGCTTCTCCTTGGGTCATTTTTCTAACAGTAATTTATAAATAAAATCGTCGAAATAATTGGGCTTATACCCTCATTATTAATCAAAAACATGTCAACACTTTTCTTTTTTGATATAATGAAAACTCCTTTCGGGCTCAATTTTGTTTGATAGTATGAAAAAAAATAGTCTGAATCACCCAAATAACACGTCTAGCTGTCCTGTACTGTGTTCAGACAATGTATGAAAAGTTAGTTCGTTTTTCTGACGATAATTCTACTAATTGTTTTATTTTTATAATTTTCTAATTGAAAATATTATGCACTGAATACTGCATATTGCCGTGTAAATCGAAGCTAATTTCGCTTAATATTACCCAGCTAGCCTTTTTGAAATTCCATGAGTAAACACTCCTTATTTAAAATAAAACTTATGTACAGTGTTTGTACTACGTGCTTTCTTCTTATTTATTAGAGATACTCCCTCAATTTTCCACACACTCTTGACTTAAGAAAATGGCCGGACTATATCTCTGTTATAAACATTTTTTATTTAGCCACTCTCTGTCTGCCCCTTCATTTGTTTATACTGAAAACCCATCCTTTCTAGTCACATGGAATCTACAGAGTGACCAAAAAACGGCTCCCAACTCTAATTAGGCCCCGTTTCTTAGTGTTTTTCTCCGAATGAAATGAAAATTTGGTCATAACTAGTTTATTATATTCAATACTGCACATCAAAACACTAGGGTATTTAGCCTTTTTTCTCCGTTGACAGAAAAAAAATGACTGCCCCCTGTTTTTTTTTGGGGGGGGCACCCTGTATTATTGCTGGTTTGGATTCTACTCCATATAATCAATATAGGTTTTTCCTTCAGACCCCATTTTGCCGAAGTCAATGATAGGGTCATTCCGCCTTAACGCACAACTCGACGAGATTTCGTTGGATAGTTATTCTGTCCTTCTATCCCCCATAGCTATTACTAACTCCTAAACTTCTTTTAAAAGTAGCGTGCATTCTGAAGGTAGCAGGTTCAATTCTCAGTGTAGGTGACCGAAAATACAAGTATGAATTGCCTAGGATATTTATTCAAACATGATTGACTGATTGAGGACGTGCTTTCCTGTGTGAATTAGATAAAGAGTTCCGTTCAATCTCTGCGGAATAACGAGTTCGATAAAAATAGTTCTTACGTTCGATAAAATAACTCGAAAGATTGTAGAACATGAAAATAACACTGAAGATGAGAACAGAAGTCCGACAATTCTAAATCATACCAACGGTTCTGTAGGATTTATATTACTACTAATATTTAGTTACATATTATTACTCGCGATATCAAGTAACATGTCTATATTCTGTAATATAGGAAGCGTTCGATGGGATTATGTTTAATGACACGGGCTGAAGACATGGTAGTTTATAGTTCTAATAAAATTTGTTCCACTAAAATTACATTCACTCGTAATCTTGGCAACCGTCTAGTGGGCATCATCCTAAGTATCAGATGTTATTGTAGAAAAAATATGTCACGAAATCCAATGCTTACAATAATATCTTTAGATCTCCACGATATGATTCAAATAAGAGTAATATACACAAGATATGTAACATACTTATTTGTAACAATGTGTTATAATTATTGTTATTTTATTACATAGTTCATCTTGTTAAATCGAAAAACTAAGTGAATGATAGGCGCGTTTAAGCAGCATTATATATTTTATTTAAAAAGCAAATAGCAGTGGTCATAGTCTATACAATTAAAATCCCTTCCTTATGGCATCCAGGTGTTTTTGCTGCATAATTAGGTTTAATGAAAAGAAATCTACTTGAGGGTATGCTTTCGCCAAAAAGAAAAAAAAAGTAGAATTGACGAAATGGACTCCTTTAAAAGAAAAACATCATTATTATGACATCAATCTAAAGAACATTGCCTTCCGGAAAGTTTGTTTTTAATTAATCCACTGCAAAAATTCTAGAAAAATGAATAAAATTTCACACACACAGGCATATTTATACGCAGGGATACAGACTCATAGACACACATTGCAATGAGCTTCCTTCTAAAACATTTTCAATAAATATTCATTTAAACATACCATTTAAAAGAAAACAATATATACATCCCTATCAGCATGTATATTTTCAGGTCCAAAAAAAAAGAAAAAAATATATATATATTTAAATGTGTTTTTGCGGGAATCGTGAAAGCATTAAACTTTATAGATAAAAATGTCCGTATTTACAAATACTCGGAATCTGTAATTTATCGATATCGGGCATACACTGCAGAAAATAAATGTATCTGCACCGGAAAAAATATTAGATCGTCTGAGCACTAATATATATATATATATATATATATATATATATATATATATATATATATATATATATATATATATATATACTCAATACATTATATGGAATATATATGTATATTATCTATATTTTATATATCTATTGTGTGTGTATATTATATATAATTTTTATATTTTATATATCCTATATTATATATATACAGAAAATATATACAAACATGTTATATATATATATATATATATATATATATATACATATTTATATATACATGCTATATATTTATCATATAATATATAATACAAGATGGCCCTTACAAAACTGGCCCCAACTAAAATTAATAAAAATTACATGGGACCCGTTTTTGGGTATCTCTCTCTCCCTCTCTCTCTCTCTTTATATATATATATATATATATATATATATATATATACATATATATATATTATGTATATGTATATATTTACATATATATAACAATATATATAATAATATATATAGCGATATATATATAACATTTAATATATATCAATATATATATATATATATATATATATATATATATATATATAGTCCTTGCAGTATCTGCCAAACAGATACTACAGTTTGATCATGGCCAAAAGACAAGAAAAGCTTAAAAAGCTACGAACTGCATGTATTACCAACAGACCTTTGATCTTAACCAAAAATTCAAGCACAAAAGTGTTACGGACCGACCCACCGACCCACCGACCGACCCACCGAATGACTTATAGTAAATTGTATTTTGTAAATTGTGTTTTGGAGTATTTACTCAACAATAACTTTTGGTTGTAAAGTTCAACTTACAGTTTTAACTTTCATGCTCTTATATATATATATATATATATATATATATATATATATATATATATATATATATATTTTATATATATATATATATACGTATATATATATATTCATATATATATATATATATATATATATATATATATATATATATATATATATATATAAAATATAATGGCCGGAAGTCTCTCGAGAGCTCTTTCAGCTATCATCTCACCAGGAGAAAATCGATAGCGTAAAAATAATAATATGTCGACAGTAAAGAGTTCTGATGGGGATCTATTGACTGTGCCAAAAATACGGGGACACTTAAATAAAGTTTATTAACGTTTAACAAACGAGTAAAATAATGGCACAAAGAGGGGTGAAAAATAACGGGAGACCAGATTCACAGTCGCCAAAGAGAAACAATGTATTAGATGTGTCTTTCTGCCGGCAGAAAGAAGGTTTTAGCACGTCAACAGAGACAGACTCCAAAATGTTTAAATGGTTTTTGGAGACAACTCTATGTAGTACTTCGAACTATTCAATTTTATATCTATCAGCACAACACGGGTTGTCAACCAAATGCTGGCCAATAGAAGAGCCCAAGGCTGCAGAATGAGGGAGACTACCAGACCCCATCCTCCCTTGTCTGATCTTCGATGGAACACGCTGGTTTATACGAGTCAAAAGATGCAAGGATTTTCGCCCAACATAACCAGCATCGCACTGGCATTTGAATTGATATACAATATTGCTATTTTGGATGTAAGGCAAACTATCCTTACGAAAAGAAGGAAATGCAGGTCTCGTAGTATATACCAAACGCAAGGACACAGAATAAAACCAGTCATAAATACTTCTGCGAATCTGTTTAGAAATGCTGTTACTCTTTTCCACAATCCACGGTGATTTTAAATAAACCGGGCATTTCAAAGGTCCAAACTTTTTAGGCGATTTAAAACCCGCAACCTTTTTGATAATACAGTCATCAATAAGGTCAACAGGATAACAATTATTGATGAATATTTCCCTTATCTTAACGAGTTCGGCGTCCAATCTGTTAGGTGAACAAATCATCAGGGTTCTATGTACGAAAGTATTAATTACGCCGACCTTACGTGATTTTGGTACAAAAGATAACCAGTTCACATATAGGCCAGTAAATGTCGGCTTCCTATAAATTATAGTAAGAAAGCCCCCCCTTTAACGTTCGACAAAAACATCAAAAATCGGAAGCGAATTGTCCTTCTCACATTCCATAGTGAACTTTAGAGCACCATGCAAAGAATTCAACCTATCAAAAAATATCGACGCTTCACTTTGCGATGGAAAAACAGCGAAATGTCGTCAACATATCTGAAATATGCAGTGGGTTTTGTTATAAAATTAAATAAAACGGATTCATTGTACCCGACGAAAATATCCGCTAAAGTTGGGGCCAACGGACTCCTCATTGAAACCCCGTAACCTGGCAGGACATAATATCTCAAAAACTAAACTCCACAGAATTTGTGCACATTAAAATGTTTTCAATAAGAATCTCTTTAGAAAAACGTGGAGCAGTCAGGCGACAATCGTAAAGCGCGTCGGTACATATACGTATAGTCTCATCCAACGGTATGTTGGTAAAGAGACTAGAGACATCAAAAGAACACATAAAAGACGTCTCTGCATTAGAATCCAACCCACGTACATAATCAACAAACTAAAAAGAATCAGGGATAAAATATATATAACTCGCGCACAGGCTGCAGAATTTCCACAAGCCACTGAGCCAAAGAATGTTGTACCGAACCAACCATTGATAAAATAGTTATCAGTGGAACGCCTTGCTTGTGTATTTTGGGGAGACCATACATTATTCGGCGTTGTGAACCAGAGGGTATAATCCTGTCATAGACGTCCTTGCAAAAAACTTTATTTTTAAATAATGCAAGTAGACGTCTTTGCATTTTTGCTTCGTTCTTGCAAGTATTATCCGTCAACTGGACAGGACGAGTTTACGGAATTTCGAAACATCATTTAGAATAACTGCCATTTTCTCAACGTAGTCCGATTGTCCAAAATCACCACGCCTGCACCTTTGTCTGGGTTGCACATATAAATATTGTCATTGGATTTTAACGCTTTCATAGTTTTAAATTGCGTTATGTTCATGACAAAGTCGCTATAATCAACAGGTGTGTTATTATATCGGTGAGCTAAGGCAACTAAACTAGATTTCATCTCAGAAATTCTTTCCGGAGAAATAGGGGCATTATGTCTCTGTTGAAAGAACAAAACTTCAAAGACAGGAAGTGGTCGCTCATTATTTTAACTAGTTGGGGGAATACACAAATCCAATCCCTTAGACAGAACTCTATTTTTAATTTCTGTAAGTTCAGTTTTCGAAAGATTGAAAATATGCTTGCTTCCATTAATGGGTTCACACCCATATCTTCTACGAACTAAAAGAGCAAGATGTTTATTATTGTCTTTGGAAGCACGTTGCTTAGCACATTTATAACCGATGGATAAATACTTGCAAAAGCGGAAAAAGTCAAAAAAGGAAAGGAAACACTTAACTACAAACCAGAGGTAATGATGATTACTAATATACGCTTCTAGCTTCTCCGTCAACTTATTAATATCGTTCCGTATAAACGCCCGCTCCATAGACCCACTAGGTTTCATCCGAGATGCAGCAATGCGTTTACTGATACAATGTGGGACCACATCTTGCACCAGACAAGCACGCAAAAAAACTATGGAGAGGTTGGTAGATCTAATTCTACTCCTTATTCGAATGATAGTATTACAGGTGTCAATTTGATGTTCACTGTGCCTTTTCCGAAAATATTTAAATAAATGTTTAGAGGTACAGCATTTAAATAAAGTTTTAAATATAATAGGCGGAAGTCTCTCCAGAGCTCTTTCAGCTATCATCTCATCAGGAGAAAATCGATAGCGTAAAAATAATAATATTATGTCGAAAGTAAAGAGTTTATGTATATATATATATATATATATATATATATATATATATATATATATATATATATATATGTGTGTGTGTGTGTGTGCGTGTATATATATATATATATATATATAAATATATATATATACACACACACACACACGCATATATATATATATATATATATATATATATATATATATATATATATATATATATATATATATATATATATTAGCGATGAGACGATTGCAATAGTTTTTCCTGATTCCCAGAAAATTAGAGATTCCTTATTATTCTAAAAATATTTAAATATAGAGACGGATTTTTTCTCGAGCATAATCCGAAGCTTTACTGATATCTTAAAACCAGTGTGTGATTTTTTTATTATTATTAATAGCAGGGAAATATTTAAAAAAAATCAAACAAAAACACAATTAAAAGAATAACAACCGATTACCAAATCGCATACCCCAAATCTCCCGATTATTCCAATTTCAGATTCCGATGCCGAGTAATCAACACACACACACACGCACACACACACACACATATGTATATATATATATATATATATATATATATATACATATTTTCTCCTAAACTATACATTACTTCTAGCTAAAGTTAATACATAACCCTAAATGTATTACTTCGCAACCAGCTTTTTAAACGAGTTAAAAATACCCAGACTGTTTCAATTTGATAAACGATCCATTATAACATATTTATTATGGGGTGGAGCTGGAACGGTTCAACATTCCAGCTCGACGTAGATAAAAGCAAAAAGTATCCATGCAATAACATCGGAGGGGAGACTATCTTCCAGTACTATCCTAAGCCGGGAATGGGCAACGGACTTCTACTAAGTAAATATTAATAAGTTCTTCTCATCTTTTTTATTTTATATTATTTAATTTTATTTTCTCAATGTAGAGTGGATGCATGTGGAGGTGTTATCGGCAGCTCCAGTAACTCTCGCTTCTCCATTTTTTCCTTCATTCCTCATTTTTAATGAATGATTTTTCTGACAAAAGGGCGAAGAAAAAGCTGTTTTCAAGGTCGGTAGTACTTTGTAAAGAGTAGCCTGAGATGTCGGAAAATTTATGTTTCTATGTCTATCCTTGTGGTCATGTAACTAGTAAGGGGGCTGACGGTAAACGTTTGATCTGAGCTGACGTTACCCGCTTGATAATCAGGAGCCCGAACTTTTGATTAACCACTAAGGAAGCTGTCCTATCAGCAGGTGCAATGTACCGGGGATGCTGTATTGCCATTTGGTGAATAGATTCTGAACCATACAGTAGTTTCTGGTAAGGCATATCGATTCCAAACTAGTGGGTTATTGTTACGGCTTTACCTTATCATGTGCTACCAAATAAAAAAAAATATTGTCTTTTCCTCTCTTATTTTCCCTCTCTGTCCTGCTCCAACCAAGTCTACCGAACTGCTCCACAAACCCCAAAACCTCACCAATCATGCCAAATATCCAAAAAAAGAAACACGAATAAACCTAGAACCCCATCCTCCAACGAAGACCCCTACTACCAGGTCTTATTCTCATACATCAGAGGGGGTCCGTTCCAACCTTCCAGAGGTTAAAACACAATTACAGGAGACAAAACCGGGCAGATTCTTTCTAAATGAAACTGGCATAGAGCCAAACCATTTTTCTAGACGAATTCATAATTAAAGGATACTCTAACTTAACATCTAAATCTAACCGCCTTCCAGATCGCCATGGGCATGGAATATGTGCCTGACTTAAAGATGGCTTTCCATGTGGTAGGGATATCTCAAGAGAAGACCCTAATTTACCTTATATGTTCTTCCGGGTTGCATAGCTTACACCACTGCATTTATATTTGCCCTCTATCGCTCACACAACAGTGGGGTTACTATCTTTAAGGACATATCTGAGAAAATTGACCACATCGTGTTTGCTCATCCTTCGGTTAACATACAGATTTGCGGTGACTTCAATGTCAATAATGTGGAATGGCTGACCCACTAAAATAAAACCGATGACGAGGGGAGGTTTTGTCATGATTTTGCCATTGCCACGCATTGTCACTCAGATTGTTCATGAATCAACCTGTGTGCACGATACACCCGGTCAATGTGCAAGCGTTCTAGACCTTTTCCTCACAACTTCCCCTGAGCTGTGTTCATGTTCCGTTCTATATCCTCTGGGATTCTCTGTCGCCTCTGTTGTTGCAGTTAAGATAAAAATAAAATGTAATAAGTCTTCAGTCGTACCTATCCACCGTATTGTATATCGATACTCTATGGCTGACTGGGATAGCTTCCGTACATTCATATCTGACCTACCTCTGCATTCCATGTTTAAAAAGATGTGTACTCTATAGTATCAGACCTTACGGAACGGTAAATTGTAGGCATAGACGTATTCATACCATCCAAAAAATTCCAACTAAAACCTAACTGCCAGCAATGGTTCTCCCCTAATTGTGCTGCTGTCATCGCGCACAGAAATTATTTTTCAATAGCTACCAACGTAATAGATGTACTGCGACTAAATCTGCTTTCAGGACTGCCAGCAACCACTGTAAACGAGTAATTAAAATGCAAGAGAGCTATATACTCAGTCTGTTAAAACCAAAGTAGCTGATCAGCGGCTTGGTTCTCACCAGTTCTGGCAACTAACAAACAGGATCTCGAACAGAAGCGTGCGTTCTATCCCAACAATCATCAATGGACCTGAGCCCAATTCATCAGCATCAGACAAGGCTAGCCTATGTGCCAAGAACTTTGCAGCTAATTCTATCCCATGCGACAATGACCACCAACTCCCTGTATTTCTTCCTATAACAGACAATATGCTATGCAACATACCAATAGCTGTGCGTGAGGTCGCCAAGAACCTTTATTCCAGTAAAGCAACTGCCCCTGGCGACATTCCAGTTATAGTGCTGAAAAAGCTCCAACCAGAACTTGCCCCCATTCTTACAAAACTGTTTAAGCGTTGCCTTAAGAAGTGCTTTCCACCACTATGGAAAAACTCATCAGTATGCCATGTATTTAAGAATCTAGGTGAAAAGTCATCTCCCTCTCACTACAGACCAATAAGTCTCATGTGTGTCAGGAGTAAGTTGTTGGAATCCATATTAAATAAAGAAGTAGTCCACCAGCTCACCAGAAACAACCTTCTTAGTGACATGCAATATGGTTTCCGCTCTGCAAGATCTACAACAGATGTGCTAACGGTTATATCACATAGGATTAGTGAATCTCTTGACAAAGTGTTTCTTTCCAGGGTAATTGCTCTTGGCATATCTAAGGTCTTGGATAACGTATGGCATAAGGACCTACTTCACAAGATTTCCAGCTACGGTATCACTGGAAATGTTTTCTCAATCATTTAATCATTTCTCTCTTATAGGTTCATAAGAGTGGTGGTTGAGGGGCAGACATCAGAGGCCCACAGTATTAATACTTGAGTCCCCCAGATGTCCATCCTGGGCCCAACTCTCTTCCTGATGTGCATCAATGATCAACCAAAACACGCACTTAATTCATTCGTTGACATCTATGCTGATATCACGACCATCTATGGCAACACATCAAAGGCCGTAAATGACAAAGTTCTCTCTAATTCTCTCTCCTCTGATCTTGAGCACGTGGTACAATGGGGCGGGGAAGAGGCGGCTTGTCACTTACAATGCATCCAAAACCAAGCTTCTA
This sequence comes from Euprymna scolopes, assembly GCF_053919585.1. Taxonomy (NCBI): domain Eukaryota; kingdom Metazoa; phylum Mollusca; class Cephalopoda; order Sepiida; family Sepiolidae; genus Euprymna; species Euprymna scolopes. Next base: position 12,162,858 of record NC_136515.1, read on the forward strand.
TCTTTACATCATCAACGCTCTGATTTCCATCTGGCATCAGTTGAAATGGACGGCTCCTGTCTTGGAGAGCGTCAATCAATTGACAAGCTTCTCGCTTTGCATTTTACTCCTGCTCTGAAATAGAACACGTACATCAAATCTGTTGCCAAGGACGCAGGGAAATGGTGGGATCCTGCAACCGCTCCAGAAGATATCTCACTACTGATGCAATTCTCTATCTGTATAACAGCCACGTGCGCCTAAGGATCGAGTACTACTGCCACATCTGTGCAGGAGCTGCTAAAAACAGCCTATCCTGCCTTGACAGAGTACAAAATAGACTTCGTGGTTTTGTGGGGGTTGCCCTTTTCTCTTCCCTGCAGCCTCTTTCCCACAGAAAGGACGTTGCGAGCCTGTCTTTGTTTTATCGTTATTTCCAAGTGCTCGTCTGAGCTCTAATATCTCGTCCCCCTCGCCAATCTTTTACGAGAAACACCCGTCTTGCTGAAACTACTGTACATAATTTTACCCACTCTTTATCTGTGCCTAAATCCAAACGTAGATTCAATGAGCAGAGCTTCTTTCTCAGAAGTGCACGATTGTGGAATCCTCTTCCGTTCGCCTGTTTCTCACCTAACTACAACTTTGGTGTCTTCAAGTCCAACATAAACAAATTCCTGACAAACCGCCCCCAAACACTCTATCAAACCTCCAATACTAATGGTTAATACAATAGTATATCATTTATTATTGTACACGAAATTACCATTATGTTTCAGTGTCCTCCGGGCCTTGATAAGTGGGCACCTGATGTAATATATATATATATATATATATATATATATATATATATATATATATATATATATATATATATATATACACACATATATATGCATATATATATGTATATGCATATATATATGTATGTGTGTGTGTTTCATATATATATATATAATTATTTACATACATATATATATGCATATAAGTAAATAAATACACACGCACATATATATATATGAATATGTATATACCTATATATATATGCGCTTTTATTTACACACACATGTATATATGTATATATATATGTGTGTGTGTGTGTGTGTGTGTGTGTAAATAAATAATATGGTAAGACATTTACTATCAATCAGGTATAGCAACATATATTTTTCCTTTAAATTAAAAATGATTTAAAAAATATTTAGTTTTTAAATTTCTTGCCTGGTTACATCAATAAATATCGAAACGGTTTGCACATTGTAGCAATATATGACTACGATTTAATAAAGAACGTATAGAGCATTACTCGAGTAATGTAGGTCTTGATAATGTAATACGTATTTGACAACCATTTTACTAATTGCAATAATAAAGTTTTAATTTTATAACTTTCCGGTGCAAGTGCTCAAGAAAAACATTTTAAAAAGTATAAATGCATACCCCATACACACACACCCACACACACACACACACACACACACACACATATATATATATATATATATATATATATATATATATATATATATATATACAGTGGGGGAGTTAATATTTGTGATTATGTTTTCTATGCCCCTTTCCACATCCGTAATGTTCATGATTCAACGCTACGTCATAGAGGACACTTTAATACGATAGTACATAATAAGCCTTACATAGTGCGTGCTTATGGCCCCCCGAATTAGTTATACGGAGCTTTAACCCCAACGCTGATAGACGGTTCAATCGCACTTCTGAATACATCTCTTTCTGCAACAATTGGAGCAATATACATATTCATTTTACTTTATCTCAGCGTGTCAGCGCGAATTACCTTGAATAAGAGGACAAAGCCTGTACTTAAGCAATATCGATCTGTGTCTACATAAATTTCTACTCTATAAATGGCGAGCGGAATGTATAGCCTAGGGGTTAAAAGAGTTTTCAGCCGATTGTGCTTCCTGCCATAATGGTAAGATACTCAATAACACAACAGATTTTTTATCAGGAAAGGAAATATATTCAACGTGCTTTCTTAGAAAAGTGGCCAGACATCAAATGATACAGTAATTGCTCTGGCATTCTGGTGTAAATGAAATCCGGATTTACAACAGAAATAGAACAGTCTGTAAAACAGGGAGTGAAAGGTTACGCCACCATATATTTTCCTAACATTTCTCAATAGCATGGGTGCCGAGAGTTGCCCGGATTTTTTAAGGTTTGTGTTCAGCAAAAACTAAAATAAAAATAAAAATAAACACTTGTAGTAGGAAGGCAGGCTCGAAACTGTACCGAAAATGAGAAAAAGAACAGGAACTAATAAAAATTTGGAGTCTTTTCCGTTGCATCCAAACCTGAAGTGGCGACGTTTTAAAGTAAGGTTATTCAATCGAAACGAGGGGACGGCTTTGGAAAATATCAGCGAAAGAAGCGATGCTCCTTGTAGAAAAGTGTTCTGTTTGTCGTTTGAAGGGCGGAGCTTCAAAAAGATACCGATCTCGTGAACGTCCGTCACCTCTGTCGAAAGTTTTAGGCAGGCATATAAAATTACATACATGCATAGCTTTTTTTCAGACAGGTCACATTTATATTATAGACTAGCGGGGGTACCCGGCGATGTGCTGGTGTTTGGAGGTGTGTGTATCGGGGGGGGGGTAAAGAATAAGCGAAGTAATAACATAGTTATAACTTCTTGAAAAGAATCAGAAAAATCAAAAAAAAAAAACAGCAAATGAACGTAAAGTATCTTTGAAAAAATCGGAAAAACAAAAATAAAAAAAATGGAAAAAAATGAACATGTTTGGAAAAACAAAAAACAAAAAGATCACAGAGAAAAGCGCAAAAAACTGGTATAAATAACCTGATTTGAATATTAAAAGTGAAAAATCGAACACAAATATATCTGATAACTCGCAGTGGTCCTGCAAAATTAAGATAACGCTGCCACTTTATCCATGGTGCGTTGGGCGCGTGGGTGAATGTAGGTCGGCTTTTATAATATTCAAACGAATTCAAGGTACAACCTCTTTTGCGCGTGTTTACGCATGCGTAGAAGCCATCTTGTCATGAAGGAACGATTTTTCCACCCCTTCCTGCAGAAAAGGGTCTGGTTGAGGGTGAAAAAATGAATGGTTTGGGAACATTTTTACGATATTTGTCTTGGGAAGGATCGAGCTTGAAAATTATCCTTATGTGACGAAAATCCGTGTCTTCTATCGAAAGTATTTGCGAGACATATTAACACAAACACACACACACAAGCACACGCCCATTATCGCGTGAAACATAAATGTAAACTAAATAACAAGGAAGGAAGGTTATTATAGCAATGACAGTAGATCACTATTGAACTATGTATTGAAAAGATCAACTTCTAACGAAGAGAGGAAATAATTGGAGAATTCCACAAGATTTCAGGTCCGTAAAACAAGTTGGATCATATGGAATTAGGAATCACAACAGTAAATTAACTATTATTATCGCTTATTGAAATATTCAATGAGGAATTACAGCGGTAAATCAACGGGGACAACTTACCCAACATATCTAAGGAGCCAGAACAAGAGATTAAGGGCATAGTTTAAAAAAAAAGCTTAAGGACAAATACTAAAGACTGAGACAATCAACATCACGTATCCGAGGAAGAGGTTGCAGAGAAGAAAATAGTGTAGCTTCAGTTAGATTGCATATAGCTTCTGTAGCTTATTAGTACAGGGATTAAGTAGCCTGAATATTACAATCATACTCAATTGTCTGATATTAAAGTCGTAAAAGAATGAGAATGCCGTCAGTTATGAGACGGAGTTTAGAACGATACATTGAAGTTCTTTACCAGAATACGAAGGAGTTCTAATATATGTAAATTGTTTTGATAAAGAAAAAAATAACGTCCCATAGTCAATTTAACCTCAAGAGCAGAGCATGGATGAGCCTTTTAGGAAGAAAAGAGCCACGTATACGATTGAAATATACAAGCTTAATTTTAACAGGATTAAATTAAACGCACTATTTCGTAAGCCAATTCATAAGTGAACACCAGTTTACTTCAAGGATAAATACATATTTCAACATTTTTCAGAAAAAAAGATTTTCTGGACATTGAATTATACAGAGACAAAAGAGAATTTTGCTTTGAATACAGCTCTGAGAAAAACAAGGCATTAAAAGAAATCAGAATAAATAGACACCATCCAGAGTTGGTGGCGAGCCTCGATCAGAAATATACCTAATACTGTTAACAAGTTCACCAGCAATACAATAAATAGAAGTTAACGTATAAGACCAGAACGGCATACTCTGTCGAACATTTCCAAGAATATCGACCGTAATTTTCATACTGTCCACTGACTTATCATCGTTTACTATCGCTCTATAAACAAGCAACTTATCTCAGTTATAGCAATTAAAAAGTTAGCAGTTTAACGAAACCACGAAACTATAATGAGCATCACTCATTCAGGCCAAATTTCCCAACAAACTTTACGTGGAGTAACCTCTCTTAATCTTCTGTAATATAAATCTCTTCTGCAAGCATGTAATAATTGATCTGCCATCATTCTGTATATGCGTGTGTGTGTATGTGTGTATGTATGCATGGTAATATATGCACTAGTGTATGTATGTGTATGTATACCTATTTATATATGTTTGTATATATGTATGTGTGTATATATTTTTATTTATTTACTTTTTTTTGTGTATATATGTTTATGTGTGTTTGTATGTATATACGTGTATATGTGTGTATGTATATGTATATGTATATATACATATATTTGTATACCTATGGGGGCATATATATATGTATGTGTAGGTATATGTAGGTAGCTTTATGTGTGTGTATGTATATGTGCATACATGTGTACGTATATGTATGTGAATATGTATGTATATGTATGTATGTATTTGTATATGATAGTATATATGTGTATGCATATATATGTATGTGTGCATGTGTGTGTATGTATATGGTTGTATGTATGTGTTATATGTATAGTGTGCGTAGGTATGGATGTGTTCCTGTGTGTAAGTTTATGAGGATGTATGTGTGTGCATGTGTGTATATGTGTATATATGCATGTATGCCAAGGACCGTCTTCAATGTCATGTCTGCTTTCATATCTGAATTTGCTGGCAGGACGAAAAAAAAAAGGTTATCTTCGGGACCAGGGACATTCATTGACTGAGCGGGTGGCACTCGTCTGACAAGATGTTGCAATCATCATCATCATGATGTATTTATGTATGTATGTATACATGTTTTCAGGTGGGCCTTAAACTTTAGACATTTTACGGATTTTCACAAGAGCTGTATCGTTTTGAAGCCCGACCATTCTGACGACAAATCTCGAAAGAATAGCTGAAACATTAATTTGTACCCTTGAACTGGGCACTTTTCTTCAAGGAGGGGCCGCTGTTTTCGACAAGATTTTCGAAAGTCCACAACTCTCTTCAATTGAGTAGCCTTCATTTAAACCTTCGCCACGTCCGGTCTGGCTGTGGACGCAACGGTCTGGCTGTGGGCTCATCACTTTTTTTCTCAAGTGCATTTGCGTACGGATTCGAGCCTGACTGCCTACTACAATTGTTTTCATTTTATATTAACACTTATCTCCAAACACCCGGACCGGGCAATGCCGGGCATCCAAGTTTGTAACTAATAATTGAGAGTAAATAAACAGGACGACAATTAGTTGGGTAAGACCGGTTACCAGGATGTTTACAAATAGATACAGCAGAAATTTATTTTAATAAGCAACTGATTATGATTTTGATTAACAGAGATTTGAATAATTTTGAGAGTATAGAATAAAGCTCGGAAGATCGGTTAAGAACGTCAACAGAGATTGAATCACGTCCAGAAGGGTTAGACTTATCACAATTACAAACAACTCTTGCTGCCATTTTGGAATGATAATTATAGAATGGAGAAAATTAACAGTTTGTAAATGAAAACTAGGAAGAAAAGCACTAACTTGCTCGATAGAACTATTCTCAGCAAAAGACTAGCAACCCAATTCAGACTTGACTTTAAAGGATGAAATAAAATATATACCAGTAAATAAATGAGGTGGAGCAGACATTTTCTTATTTACTGAACTATTATAAATTCTTCGAAAAATCAAATTTAGAGAGGAGATAATGTCGCGTATCCATGGAGAAAAAATTGACTTTCCGTCAGAAAGTATTTTAATACAGGCATCCCTAGATTTTCTGCAGAATGGTCTAGACATCCCAGGTTCATATCCATAGTAATGACTTAATTGATAATTACAACGGTTATTAATACAATCATGATTATATAGTAATATTCTTCTTTGAATCGTGGGAAAATATTTGCTATTTAAATATGATAGGAGCGTGCTTTATAAAATGAACGATTATTAAGTTTATAATGATTGAAATGGTTCTGTATTGTTCATTGCTCAGAGAAATGTGTGTATTTCCGGTCGCTTTTTTATTTATACGGAGAGTTATTTATTAGATTGACAAGACACGATCTTTAATAGCATGATTTCAGTCACGAATAAACGATGTTATGGATGGTTGAAGAGACACGTCATAATGCAATTGATTTGTGTATATTTTATTGATATGCGCTTCCAACATCATTGTATTTTATTCAATCATGACATGCAGACTATAAGTGCCTTACTATTTTATGTGAGGTTGTTAGACATCTTGAATTACACGAACATTTAATAATAACTAGCCTGGGTGCCCGACATTGCCGGGGTGATTGGAGGTGGGTGTTGAGCAAAAAATAAATAAATAAATAAATAAAAAATTTTAAAAAATAGGAGTAGGCAGGCAGGCAGGCTCGAAACTTTACCCCGAAGAAGTAAAAGAACGTGTCGTCTTTGGTGTCGCGCCCATCGCACAACAAAAAGTGACGTAGGTAAGGCTAGACAATAAAAAAGAGGGGATGTCTTTAAAAAAATATCAGCGAAAAAAGGGACCACTCACAGGAGAAAATCTCCAGTTGAGAGTGAAGGAATTAATGTTTTGGGCCAATTTTTAGATAACTACCGTCCGAAGGGTCCAGCTTCCAAATAATATAGAACTAGTGAAAATGTGTAGCGTCTGTCGAAAGTTTTAGACAGACATACAAACGTACATGCATACATTTAAACAGACTGGTTAGATTTATATGATAGATAATAATAATAATAATAATAATAATAATAATAATAATAATAAATGAGCATCACAAAATCCTATGAGGCATGGACATACAGACGGACAAACCCATCCAAGCAAGAGAACCAGATGTTATAATAATAAACAAGCAAGATAATTCCTGTTAAATCGTAGATTTTGCTGTCCCAGCTGACCACAGGATTTAGTATGAAGCAAATACACAGAACTAGCCAGAGAGTTAAAATGGATTTGGATGATGAAGAAAATCAAAATAGTACCGGTAATAGTAGGAGCACTAGGAACAATTCCGAAAAACCTGGAAAAAAGAATGGCAGAAACTGGAATCACAGGAATGGCTGCAAAAATACAACACCTAACACTAATTAAAACGTCTGAAATGTTAAGGAAAACCCTTGAGTGCGGAGAATAACACAAGACAGTATAACGAAGAAGCGTTACAGGGAATAAAGAACACCGAAGCTGCAGATCTACAAATTCTACACCCCCATCATGCATCCCCTCCATTGTTTCACAACCGTTCCCTCAATATAAAAGTGATACCAAAAAGCCGAGAAGGGTCAAGGAGGATGGAAAGACCGAGAGGGGAGCACTGGCCGGACCACCGCTGGGCAAGTGCGAAGAGAACTGGGATCTTGGGGAGGCTTAGTGCCACTGAAATTCGAGTATAACCCAATGGCCACTACCAGCGAGAAATCAATGGTAAGAGGCCGTTGCGATGATGCATTTTTTTTTGCAAATGGTATCGAAGGAGGTGGAGAGAGCTGGACGTCTGGGGAGACTTGTTGTCACTCAGCTTCCAGAGAACACCACAATCCCCAATCAGATCGTTTGTTGACTTGTGTGAAAGCTCCATGTGAGCCAATAATAATAATAATAATAATAATAATAATAATAATAATAATAATAATAATAATAATAATAATAGATATTCCTCAAAACTCCTTCTTGTCAGCTACTGACTTCAACTCTAATCATTGCCACCTGTTTTCTATCGTTTTCTACTTTCACAGCGATCACCGGTCTCATTAACTAATGTCCTATTTTTATTAATAAGCCGCCTTTAGACAAAAGTGTTCTTTTCTCTTACTTTATTATACCATCAGCCGACAGGATACACAGGGCCCGTCGCTTGTGTAAGTCACGGTTTTCATTACTTTTATTATATTCCCCTCTGATGCCAGCATCACAAAGAGTGGCGCTGGGTACGTGTTTTTTTTTTTAGGGGGGGGGGCGGGCTTTCCTATGGAGCGGAATAGCAGAAATTTCTTCTTCGAGATAATTACGTGAAATACTATTACGGGGGCCTATGATCCTTATTACCTTTGTCAGGCAGTTATTTATCTTTATTGGTGGTTGCGTTCCAAGAAGCATCTTCGAAATATCACTCCTCTTCGCAGTTATAAAGTGGAGTCGTTTATTTTACATGGGGGTCACCACTTATCAAGTCCCGGAAGTCACTCGGTGATAAGGGTTATTGTAGGTACAGTAATCGAAGGGATATTATCGTAGTAATCGTTAGTATTGGAGATTTGATAAAGTGTCTTACTTTAGGGGGCGATTAATCGGGAATTTGTTCATGTTGAAGACATCCCAGAGGCAAACGGAAGAGGTTCCGTAGGCGTGCACTTCTAAGAAAGAAGCTGTGTTCGTGGAATCTACCTTTTGATTTAGGGACAGATAAAGAGTGGGGAAAATTACTGACAGTGGTTTCAGCTTGACAGGTGTTTTTCGTGAAAGATTGGCGAGAGGGGCCAGAGATTGGTGCTCGGACGACGCTTAGTGCACTTTCTTCTCGATCTTTCAAGCCTCCTTTACTCTTCTCGCCTATTAGTTATGGTAATAGTCGTGGGTCTTAGATTTTTTTTCTGACGGTCGCGTAGTATACTTACATTGTGCGGTTTCTGTTTTCTTGGTCTAAAGTAGTGTTCTGCTATCTGTTTCACACATAAATGTTGGCATTTAGACAAGGCCGTCAAACGTATCTAGCTACTGTGGATTCATTTACGCATCTGATAGTTTTCCTACAAATTTCAGCTGTTTCTATCATTGCTATATGGTCTGTTTTCTTAGCCATTCTATTTAGTTTAGTTTTTTGTGTGGGTGTTTTTTTTGTTTGTTTTTTTTTGCTGACTGATCATAGTTCCTCTATGATTCTTATATTTGTCTTGATTTTCTGCTATAGTTCCATATCACTTTCTGCGGTCGGCCGGTTCCATGCATTTACTTTCCATCATATTCACTTTTTGCAATCACCGAGGTTATTCCTCTCACTTAAAGACTAATACCCTCCTAGTAAATAAGAACTAAACGAGAGTAAAATAGAGAATATGTTCAATTATGTCTCATTGTAAGGCATGCGTCGCAAATACTCCAAATCCTTCTTTTTCTTCGTTTGTTATATTTTACTCATTGCTATTAGTCTCACATGCTATTATGAACGATGTCTCTTTGATAACAACTTGTGACGTTCTCTGGAATCTGAGTGACAACAAGCTTTCCTAAATTTTCAGAACTCACCACTTTTTTTCTAATACACTTTGAAGATTAATTTGCCTTATCACAACAGCCGCTTATCATTGATTTATCGCTAACAGCGACAGCTAATCTTCGCATGTATTTAGATGGCAATAAGTCTCTCTTATGCCCCTATCCTTCTTGCACTCATCCAGTGCAGGAATTGTTAAATCTTTCTCTTTTCGGTAAGTCCATCCTCTTTAAACTTGACTTATTTGGTGTGGCACTAGTTTATGGGGACATGGGGGAAAACGAAATATAACCGGAAGGTTAGCTTACACTTTTTCAGTTCAAGGTTTTAGTGATTTCACGTGGTATTTCTTAGTGTTTTATCTCTGTGGCAATTTCTACATGTCAATTTAGCACAAGTGCACCATGAGTCTTAGTCCCTGAATTCAAGGGGCCCCTCCGATATCTAGACTATGTATAGAAACTCTCTGTAACCATCATTCGAGGTTTATAGTTTCTCTCATATTATTAAAATACGTAACTACGTGTATAAGCCTAATAATGCAGTACTCAGATGTCGCGTATTTATAGTCGTCAGTATAATATAAATAAGAGTATTAATCTCGACATAATACACCACCATCCAATCACTATTCATCTCCGAACCGAACAGTATTTTCCAATACATCGGCTTATTCTATTTGATTGATTGGAAACCTCTTATTGATATTTAGCCCATAGGCAATCATATTTCAATAGAAATTTAATTAGAGCCGAATAATGGAACAGGAAAAGGCGACTGACAAAGTCAAGTGCACTCGACTTACTACGACCCCTAAAATGCTGGAATCAAATAACAAAGAGTAAGAGAAAGAGCTATCGAGAGAGAGAGAGATAGAGAGAGAGAGGGGGTAGAGAAGGGTGAATATAAAAATAGTTTGTCATCGTGCTGATGAAACCAGTTCTTACGTGCCATCCTTGTTCTTGTGTTGATGGGGAAGTACCTGGCGTTGGGTGGTGCGGAAGAGCCGATCGGTAAGAGGAAACATAAACGTTCGGAATGATTGGAAAAGTTTTCTTGAAATTGCGATTGCCTCCGCAGGTGAAATTAATATCGCTAGTAAATTGTGGAAATTTCCCCTAAGATGTTTACTTCGTGTCTTCCGAGCTTTAGCTCTTTAATTAAAATGTAAACAATCGTAGGAATTCATTTTAAAAACGCGTTCGACGTCAGATTAATCTTTCTATGAACATATTCAGTGATGATTGTTTGTGTGTTTGGCTTCAGAGATTCTATTGTTTTATTCTGTATTTTTGTTAGACATTTTTTATTTTGAAAATTATTTACAGTTTTTAAAATTGTACTTGAAAATTTTATTTGATAATAAATTGATTAAACATAGTCAAAATATAAGAGTATACGTTGCACAAAATCTTGATGAGAATCAATGATATTCTGTATCTGGGTTTTCACACCTCTACCCTTACTATTTGTGTTCGACTAACGTTGTTTCGGCCGATGCAACCACGCATACGTACGTTGAATCTTGTCAAACTCGGCACACTTCATGCGTTTTTTAAAAAAAAAAATTATTAAACGGACATGGGTCGATTGTTCCTTGCCTTTCTGGCATGGCACAATAAAAGTCTTAATGTTCACTAGTTTTCACTGTTATAAAAGCTGTCCCCTGCATAAGTCTCTTATTGAACTCTGAAATCTTTATGTCGAAGTCCGTTATTCTTGTACTGCACGCATAAATTTGAAAAAAATTTTTTGAATGGAACCATGTTCTACCTTGTATTCCTTGAATAGAACAAGGCCAGGTTACCCTTATATATATTAAACAAATTGTCCCCGCAGTAATTTCGTCAATATTCTCTCTTCTTAAGGAACATATGAAGAATGTCAGACATTACACCGGCCGAAACGTTTTCTTTAAATAACACTTAGGATGTGAACAGTATTACTAACACTATAGATAATAGAACAAACATAATTTGCTTTTTTCTAACACTGAAAAAAAAAGCAGAAAATACCATAGCAGTGGTCATAACAATAAGATAGTTTAAATGACAGAAAGTGCAAGTTTTTGAATAAAAAGATGTGTGCGATGAGGATAATATGTCACATTTGGCCAGGAAATGTGTGACCTGTTCAATATGTACCAAACTGATATGAGCAGACAGTTTCTCGTGAAAGGCTATCTCACGGTGCGCAGGACAGGATCAATCTACACAAACATCTAATCCATTCACTTATAATGAAGAACTTTCTTTTAATTATAAAGGCGTGCATGACTCCAGTTGATACATCAATGGTGTGTCTGTCATATGTAATTGCTAATATGCAAATTATAAGAATTTTGTTATTGAAGTCGTGGGTGCAAATACAGTTTAGCGAAAATCTGCGAGCAGTAGCAAGGACTTCACGTAAACAAGAGAATTCTTAGAAACGATATCCAGGGACTTTTTAGAGAAGACGAATTTCCTATTTAACTAGCTTGGGTACCCAATGATGCCCGGTTTTTGAATGTGGATGTTAAGAAAAATAATAATAATAATAATAATAATATTAATAATAATAATAATAATAATAATAATAACAACAACAATAATAATAATAATAATAATAATAATAATAAATACGTGTCAGATAAGTAGAGAAATGGTTAATACCTTTTAAACGACAAATTATTGTCACATACCCCCCTTTTTTACTGTATTTTTGTTTTATTTTCTCACTGACAAGGACGCACAACCAAACGCCGCTTCTGTAAGGTTTCTCGTCTTTTGAGTCGACATGTTTGGGGAAAATATCCCCACTAGGGAGTATTTTTCCACCGGTATTTTTGGTGCTAAATGCTAGTTTTATTAAAATTCTTTATTTTGACTCAATCTCAGCCGAATATAATATTAATTCCTGTCAGTGGTTAAATGCAAATGCATCTAAAATATCGCTCCCCTCAAGACGGAAAGGAAAAAAAAACCCAAACGGTTACTATATCAGACGGTATTACAACGAATCCACAATACAAAGACACTTGTAAATATGGGGGGGATCTATCTTTAAATACATCTAATCTCGAATTACAACTACATACTTATACTAAGTAAATATAACTAAGTCCTTTGAAACCCCTTTTGGATTTTTTTTTATTTTTGTTTGTTTGTTCATGTCCCGTATGTATGTGTGATAGCGCACAACACCTCCTATATACATGTGTTACAGTATCCCTGCAGCAGAACCACAAGTAAAACAATTTTGGACCCGGAATGGTATAACCAAGAATGCGTAAAGAAGTATGTGAAGTTTCATGGTTTGGGGCTATATGAGTGCTAAAGATGTTGGTAATTTATGCTTCATCAAAGGAGCTGCAAACGTAAAAGTGTACCAAGATATCCTGGGAGGTAATTTACTGCCAGTGTTGGAGAACCAGTTTGACATTGAGGCTACAGATATCATTTTTCAACAGGACTTGGCACCGGCGCACTCTGCCAACACCAGGCCTTCCGAGAACGATCAATTCCTGTTCTTGAATGGCCGGCGAACTCGCTAGATTTGAAACCTTGTGGGACCAAATAAAGAGGAAGCTGCGCAAAGAAAAACCTACTACACTTGAAATCCAGAATACATGGGAGTCGGTGTCTATAGAGTATTGTGAGAAGCTTGCTGATTACATGTCCCGGTGAATTGATGCTGTTATCAAGGCAAAAGATGGTGCTACTAAATATTGATGAATTTATTTGCATTTATATTAATAAAACAAAACTGCTTTTTTCTATTATTTTGAAACATGAAATATTTAAAAACTGACATTGCAATTGATATGAAAAAACTGTTATATATATATATATATATATACACATATATATATATATATTATTGTTATTATTATTATTATTATTATTATTATTATTATTATTAGTCATTTTGTTATACCTCGTTCACTGTGCACTCACGTCGGACCGAGCATCTTCAGTATCATATATAACCTTGAGCCGCTAGAGGAGCATAGGCGATCAACAACTTTGTAGATGATGCTCTAGCAAGGAGTTCTTTTTTTTCGAGGTTAGAGTGATGGACCCACGCTTAATCTTCCCAGACGGTACATACAGCGACTAGCGTTACCAAATGGTACCCCCATCTGGTACTGGCTAGGCTCAAGGTTGATTAACATCGGTTATCTCGCGAAGAACTGATTGGTTAACGTGATTGTGTCGCGCTTTCTCATATTTTTGTTTTTGTGTGTGTTGCCTTAAAAGAGAAAGATATTTTATAGACTTACGTTATATTACATACACCTTTTTTAAAATAGGTCCGAAATATGACCTTAAACTATATCCGATGGTGAGGCGCCAGCTTGCGGGATTTGGGGAGGGTGGAATCACCCTTAAATTTCCTTTGCTCCCAGGTCCACTCATACCCGGAGTGTTAGTACTTGTTTGGGTCCCAACTATGGGTTGAATAGCAACCGACTTGAAAACAACAAATATATTCTGTTAAAAAAATGTTCTTCAATATAACTTGATTCGGCATTAAATAACCTGAAAAGGGTTGATATGCCGTAAAACGGAAACAACAAACCAACATTTTTTTTAAATAGATGTTCTCTCCCCTGTGAAATTATATTATTAATAAGGGTTTATCCAACATAACGCCGCTTTATAAAATAGCTTTCCATTTTAGAGCAAGAAAAAAATACGAACAAACTTGTATTCATCCATCCTGGGTCCAACTTTCTTTCCGATCTACAGTAATGATCTTCCAAATCACATCCTTACATCATTCGTAAACTTTTATGCTGATGACACTCAAATCTACGTCAGCACATCAAAGCCCATATCGAACACGTTCTCTCTGATTCTCTCTCCTCTTTTCTTGCGCATGTTGTACAATGGGGAAAGAGGTGCCTGGTTTATTTTGATGCATCTAAAACCAATCTTCTATCTCTACACAACTTACGCTCTGATACCAGACTGGCATCAGTTTAAATGAATGGCTCTCATATTGCGGAGGCTTCATGTTTTGGCAAGCTTGACTTTTACTCCCGACCTAAAATGGAACACGTATAACAAATCCATTGCCAAGGTAGCTGGACAAATGGTGGAAACCTGTCTACAGCTTCTAGATATCTCATTCCTAGTACAATTCTCTACCTATAAACAAGCCAGGCACGACTAACGATGGAGTACTGTTGCCACATCTAAGCAGGAGCTGCTAGAAGCAAATATCCTGCCTTAAAAGGGTTCAAAATAGATTCATAGCTTAGTGAGGGGTGCCCTTTTCTCTTCCCTGCAACCTATTTTTCACAGAATCGAATTTGCAAGCCTGTCTCTGCTTATCATTATTTTTCTTGCAAGTGCTCAGCTAAACTTCACCCACCCACCCGCAAAACTTTCACGAAAACCACTCGTCTAGCCAAAACCAATCTCAATAATTTCCCACACTCTTTATATGTGCGTCAACATAAATGTGGCCTCTATGAACAAAACGTCTTTCTCAGAATTGCGCGATTTTCGATTGCTTGGTTTCCAGCTGACTACAATCTGATTGTTTTCAAGTCCAATGTGACCATGTTCTTGATAAGCCGCCGCCTAAGTAATCCAATTTACAAAATCCACACTACTTATTTTTACTACTCTATATTCACACTGACTAATGTATACCTATTAATCCTTATCCCCGAGTTGCCCCGGCCTTGATAAGTACTGATTCCGTTGTAAAAAAAGCAAAGAAGCAAGTCCTCCGCCTACACACTAGAGATCCCTATATGTAAGAAAGCTTTCTACTCTAATAATTTCTTTTCTAGAACTGCAAGACTTTGGAATTTCCCTCCGGGTCCCTGCTTCCCCAACCATACTGGCATACAGAAGTTAAAATGTAATGTGAACATGCACCTAACCGCTCAACTTCCTACATAGTATCCCTGCAACTTATGTCCCGGATAGTATCCCGTTATATCAAAGGCGCAATGTGTTTTGTTTGGGGTGAAAATATAATAAGAAAAAGAAAACTCTTCGCTAATGAAATCTGAATTTAGTGAATACTATTGCACTTGTTATCACGTGACATACTTAGTCATAAGTACCATACATGAAACGCCTTCTATTAACAGACACTTCATGATTATCGCAAATTAACGTTGCTTGTATTGATATTCGACGGATCGACTAGAATAATGAGAAAAGTTTTAAAGCAAATATGTTTTGTCTGTTTGTGAAGCTAAATTTTTCATGATAATGCAATAATATTTCGCCAAAGGGGAAACATTCAATTACCTTTCTATGTTAGACACGAGGAAAGCCGAAACAAATCGTATACTGAATAAACGAAGACCAACATGACGGATTGTGCGGATATAAAAGAGAACTTGTGTGGCGTGAAAAAGAGGGTGACGATGCGCAGAGAAGATGGGGAGAGTTATTCGTACAGTTAATTACAAGACGCGGGTGGAGAGTTAGAGGGGAATACAAGGGGCACTAGATGAATAAATTCGTTTGGTAGAAAAGAATAAGCCTAACAAAGATGATGATGAAGATGATGATGATGATGATGATGATGACGACGACGACGACGACGACGACGAAGGACAAATGATGAGGATGACGACGACAACGACGACGACTACGGCGACGACAACGATGACACTATCAAGGAAAATAATTATGAGAAAATGAGAAAATCGAAATAACTTGAAGAATTCGAGAAACACTAAAAAAGTTTTACATTAGGGGAAAATATATGGAAGTAGTAGATAAAAAATACTGCGGAATAAGACTAGCTGAAAGATGGCGGATGTGACTGGTATGGTTCGATATAATGATGAAGATGATGGTACTATCAGAAAATGGGTCTGTACGAATATGCGAAGAATAGAAATAAGAAAAGCAGTAAGGGTTTTATTAGTCCCCCCAACAAAAGGTGGAGTAAACTGTAAATTAACTCTTGTCCATTTATCACGGCCTGTTCGTCCGTTCCGCCGCTCATCTGTCCGCATGTTTCTCAATAACAACACCTTGAAATTTTCACAAATAAAATATGATATGAATATAAACATAAAAGAACGGATTTTCCGCGAACACTCCATTTGCGCCCCCTTTCCGGTTAAAATAGCTAAAATTGATATTTCTTTGCTTATTAAAAAAAATGATGCCATTGATTTTTTTATAAAACTTTTGGAAAAGCTGTAACTAACTCATTTCTATATAATTTGTTTGTCTATACTATAAAAAATGATCTTGCGTATAAGAATAACATACTACGCCTTGGAATTATTTTTTTTAATTTGCACATTCTGGAGAAAGGGCTGACCCATCAAATTATCGCCTCATTAGCCTCCTCCCACTTTTTGCCAAAATATTTGAGACCATAATTAACCATGCTCTAGTCCATCATCGACGAAATGTTGCATCCCTCTGCCTTTTCTACAAGTATTTTAGTGGGGAATGCTCTGACGAACTGCAATTACTTGTGCCCCCACGACGTGTGCACCATCGACAAACCCGACAGGCTGCTAAATCCCACCCCCACACTGTAGAGATCCCTAGATGTAAAATATCTTTTTACTCCAATAGTTTCTTCCCCAGAACCGCTAGATTCTGGAATTCCATCCCAGGTCCCTGCTTCCCCAACAGTACTGACGTGCAGAAGTTCAAGTGTAACGTGAACCGACACCTTGCTGCCCTTATCCCTACATAGTACCCCAGTAGTTGTTGCCCCTGATAGTAGCCCCCTACACCAAAGTGGCAATTTGCCTTGTTTGGGGTGAAAATGTAATAAAAAAACAAAAACAAAAAAACAAAACAAATACACTATATTAAAAATCGTTCTTCAAAATCACCAGATTCGGCATGAAATAACCTAAAAAGGGTTTATATGCCGTAAAACAAAACAACCAACCAACCAACCAATGCGTCGAACTTTCAATCCCAACCTAACAAATAACAACGGCTGAGAGGCGTATGAATATGTTAGATACTAAATTACTGTGAATAACTTTTTTACTTTTCATTTAGTCGTATTAATGAAAAAATATATTCCTGCCTCCGGTTTCATTTATTTTTTCAATATTTTTTCCATCATTTTTTGTATTTCCTCTTTTTCATTAATCCTTCATACATTATTCACTCGCAATGTTTCCTAATTTTTGTCCATTTCTTCTGTGTCTATCAGAGAGAAAATAATTTATTTGGCAATCTGCGTTCACTTTAGATGGAATTTATTAGTTTTTTTTTTAATTTATTACGCCATGCCGTTAGAAACCATCCTGATAAAACTATTATAGAAAACAAGTGAAACATACATACTCCCTCGTAAGTGCACAGTGAACACGGCATTACAAATGACTAAGTTCAGTATTTGGCAGCCTGCCATTTAGGCCGAAAAGTACACAGGAGAATTCACATCTTGGAGAAAATAAACAAACAGTGCAGTTTAGATGTTAACATATATAAAACTAGAGTTCTGCACCATGCAAAAAAGAATCAACTAAGTCCATCATTTGGCTCCTCTTCATTTAGCCCCGGAAGTCCCCATTTAAATTTTAGTTACGCACCATGCAAAACTGCTTAATAGACATACATAAAATATTATGAACCAGTATGGTAAAAAATAGTCCCCGATATTGTGTTTTTATTAGCCCTGAAATCGCCCCTGGAGTACACACAAGAGTTATCGGAAGGTAAAGACAAACAAAGTTATATAGAAATCTGGTAGTTACAACTGTTTGGAAAGTTTTATAAAAATCCAAAGCATCAATTTTTTAATAAACAAAAAAATGTCAATTTTAGCCACTTTAACACTAAAATCATCACTAGGAGGCACCCTGAATTTTCCGGAAAATCCGCTTTGTTTCTTTTTATATATATAATGTTTAATGTTTTTTGAAAAATTCCAAAAACTTGCATGGCGTACTTATTTAGAAATGGGTGGAGAGATGAACGGACGAACGAACGGACGGAAATATCCATCTTGTTTTTGTCGGGGGGGCAGCTTTGACACATGCATTAGTGTTAGATAATTGACTTTATGAAACTTTGAGATTGTCTTGAACCAGATTGGTTATAATTTGGAAACATTGGGAGTTACAGAAAGGGGGTAGAGTGGCAGGTTGCAGGTTGCAGAAGTAGACGGTCAGTGAGTGAAATGAATATCGTTCAGATCTTGAGTCATTAGCGATCCTGGACAATGTGTAGTGGAATGCTTTGACATAATCTGTGTCGATATAATAGAGGAAGCAAACCGCAACGAGGAAAGAATTAAAACAACGACCACGTGAAACAGCGGGCACATATTCATTGTTATCGGCATACAGACATTCTACCCCGCAACAACTCCATATTTTTTTACCTTTTCACTTGAAAACTAACATTATTTTTAAAATCATTGACTCCTTTTATACTCTTGTGTTTCCTAATCTACATTGAATTAAAATGATAACATTTACACGACAGCTAGAACTGCTCTAAATAAACCTCCACCAACAAAATTAAATATCCAAACAAGCATCTATATATTTTTTGGTAAAATATGTCAGTCTACATGGAGCAGAGACACATAATAAACGGTGACAGTATATTACTAATGCAAAATATGGACGGTGCTGCAATAATAAACTAGGTTATTAATTGGAAGCCCAGTCTTAACATTGGAAGCTTTATTGGAACAATCATGTACTCTAATCTAATAATTCAATAAACAAAATATTTCATAAAATTTTATGTTATCTTTAAATGCTATCAAAAATGAATGCAGTATATGGTCTGAATGTGAACTGACAATACACTGTTGAGACACTGTTGTTTAAATTAAGAAAGTCAAGATGTTTTCTTCGTTCTAATCCATTGATAAAAAACATTAATTCTTGTTCCAGCAGACAAAAATCCACATAGTTTCTGATTTGTTACGGCGCATACAGAGGAAAAGAATTTGTTAGAACCTGTTGTCCTTGCTTGCGTAGAATAAAATATGACGATGTTGTTACAATGTAAGAGTAATTATTATTTTTATTTTTTTACAAAATTATCACCACTTATCAAGGCCCAGAGGACATTCAAGGATAATAGTTTATTGGTGGACGCTGGTCAAAAGGACAATATCAAAGTAATCGTTAGTATTGGAAATTCCAATTTTGTTCCAGTTGAGCCTGAGAACCAACATAATATCGTCAGCTGGAAAGAAAGAAAACAGAAAGAAAATTCCACTGGAATGCAGTTCTAAGACAGAAAGTGTGTTCCTGGAATCAACGTTTAGGTTTAGGCACAAACAGACCGTAGGAGAAATTATTTATATCGGTTTCCGCTAGAGTAGTAGGTGTTGTGAAAGTTTTGTAACGGGGGATTATAGATTGGAGTGCAGCTGATCACTTGCCATTAAAATACTGAGGAAGTTGAGAAAAGTTCGCAATGTATATTACAAATAACACAATCAACCAATCAGGAAAATGTAAATTCAATTTAGGTGTTTTTACTAATAAAATATTTACACATATAAAAGAAACTGAATTTGAACGATTGTAAGATTCAATCTACTACATCGGTAGACTATTATGAAATCCAAACATTGACTATTATATTAAACTTAACAAATAAATATATACAGAAGAGAAATTGGATGTTGGGTTTATCATCTAAAACTAAAAAAAGTGTTTCTTTACTAATTGCAAACTTGTATGATCACTTTCCACGAATAATAGCCCTGACTAAAGGATAATCCTTATTATTTTCTAAGTAGACATGAAATAATCTCACAACGATATCTGCCATATCTTTAAGAAATTTTATCTATTTATTTATTTTGCTTTTCGGCTTTCTTTACAATTTTGCTATTCATTAATATAGCTGCTTATTTACATTTACAATTTAATTAATAATTATTGGTAGATTAGTATATCACATTATTTATTTTTTGTCGCCTTGCAGCAAGCGTTTTCTTATTACTTTTTAGCGTTGTTATGAAAATGTAAATGTAATATAAAATCCTCATAGATATTTGGTTTAGTTTGGTTTGGTTAAGTTGTTTTTGTTTTACGGCATATCAACCCTTTTCGGGTTATTTAATGCAGAAAAAAAGATTTAATAAAAAACATTTTAATAAAATATGTTTGTTCTTTTCAAGTCGGTTTCTATTTAACCCATAGTTGAGACATTAACAGGTACTGCCACTCCGGATCAGAGTGGACGTGGGGGCAATGGTATTTAAAGGGTGGCTCCACCCTCCCCAAATCCTGCAAGCTGGGGCTTCACCATTGGATATAGTTAAAGGTCATATCCAGGACCACATCATAGATGTAATATTTTTATTGTTTTAATGTAATTAAAAATTCCTCATAACACTAGATATTTAAAAACTTCTTATAACACTTAATATTTCCTACATGAAATTAACTTAATGTTTTCGAATAACAAATAGAAGAATTAGTTGAAATTCAATCACAAAAATAATGCATAATAATAAATATAAAACGTTGTCTTAATTAATAGAAAAAATATACATGTGAATAAAAAAAAAAAATAAAAAATAATTCTTCAAAAGTTAAACTCTTTCTCTCATAAAAACGATAAGTTTGCTAAGATTGACCTTGATTATCCTTGTTGGCATTTGAAGCTGACAGAGAATCACGTGACGTCTATTGACTCACCTCTTACCCCCACCCACCCACTTTACTTTTGCGTTCTCTTTAAATATTGCATGGTTTAAAACGTAATACAACCAGCTTTTAAGCTGTTGTACGTTTTAATTTTTGATCTTAATTTGAGAACCTGAATTTTGGAAAAGAAAGATAATTAAAATTTTCTGTCGCATGACGAGAATTACTTGATTACTGCTATAACGAGTTTTAATATGCATTGCGTTAAATAATTAGCCACAATAAAATAGTGTTTGCTTTCACACACACACACAAACACACACATATGTATTCTATATATAAATAATATAGATGTTATTTGTTAAAAATAATATAGATGTTATTTGTTTTGTTTTTGTTTTTGCGATACGTTTTGAATTAATTCAACTATTTACGAAAGTGATTTTTACCTAAATGCGAGTTGGGAATAATTTTCGCCTCAACATATTTGGTACCCCAACATTGGAAGCGGTAAAAATAATATTTTTTAAATATAATATAATTTTAAAATATCATTATCCATTATATATATATATGGTGATTGCAACGTCTTGTCAGACGAGTGACACTCCCTCAGACACTTAAATTTCATGAGCCCAAAAATAACTTCCATCGACACAGCGGCATTTTAATAGCCAAATGCCTGGGGGAATATCTATACACAGGTGATGTTACAGAATCTTACCTTTATTCTCTTTCTCGGTTCAAAATGTTGAGATCCCGCAACAAGCAAGAGCAAGATAGCGAGCAATAAGTTAAATTGCAGACCAGCTTAATGCGGGTATTTGCCTCCCGCTTTATGATTTCTTAAATCAGATATTTGCTTCTCCTGGAGAGGTTGCCCTCACCACGGCTTACGGGAGCCCTCTCCACTCCAGCACATACATACATACATACACACAAGCCACACGGTGCTAGTTGGCCGTTGACCCGGGAAAGGGTTCATTCGCCCTTTGGAAGGTCTTGTTTTAAATCCTTCAGGGAGACTAGCTACCCTCCTCACCAAAAAGTCTGGTGGGGGAATCAGTTTAGTCACCGGTGACCCGACCATGAGGCAGATATTATTGACTGGGTTCATGGTTCCAGTAGCACATGACATGACCTGACATGACCTGACATACACACACATACACGCGCGTGCGCACCTCCCACACACATACATATATATACATATATAAATATACATATATATATATATATATATATATATATATATATATATATATTAGTATTTACTCCAATAACTATTGAATACCAAAAAAAACAGTGTTTCATCCGTGCAGGAAACATCAGTGCAACTTGACATGATTACTGCCGGTCGGGAGAGTCAAACCCGGCATCGAAGTAATCTCTTGCACCATTAGCAATGCACAAGTACTCTCTGCCAATATAAAGCACAAGAAATATCATAAAAATTAGACTGCCTTGTCGTCTGATTGAGTGATTAAATGATCATAACCTTATAACAACTGCAAAGTGCTCAACGATAAGAAACGAGTTCCTAAAGGGGATTATAACCTGCAACGAGTAAGTTAAAACGTGCTTTATTAAAGGTGTAATTTGCTGAGGAATTGTGTAATATGATGGTCAAACTCATTCGCTGATGTTAACGAGAATACTAATCTATAAACTACATTCCCTAAAAGACAAATATTATTAATGATAAATATTCTGTCACAGGATCATTGTAAAATAATAAATATATATAAAATTTGTATACTGTATTTGCATATTCTGGAATGCGATAATTGTAAAATAATGAATATTATATTTATTTGCATATGGCATTCACACATAGACATGCCTATATATATGTATATATATATATATATATATATATATATATATATATAGAGAGAGAGAGAGAGAGAGAGAGAGAAAGAAAGAGAAACAGATAGATAGATAGATAGAAAGATATGTCTGTGTGCATGCGTTAGGAAAAATGATGTAAATATAAATCAAAAAAGATTATATGTAAGTTGCATGCGTTGTCATTTTTTTTTAATTGCTGCTAAACTATATATGGTGTTGGTAGCAAACTGAGCGACCCAGAATCGTTATACTATTTACTATTGTTAAGCTATGTGCGAAACCGTAAGTCCAAGTGCACAGAGCTTTTTTTATTCATAATCGATATATATACATATATATATATATAAAAGCGAACATGTATGTGTGTGTGTTTGTGTGTATAAAAACTTTCGACAGACACAACAAAAATTCACAAACTTGGTCTCATATGAAGGCCCCACCTTCCGGACGACAAATATCGAAACATCAGAAGTGCGTCAACTGATCGATTTTCTGCAGGAGGGGGCCCAAAAAAGTGACATTTTAATGTTAAACATTACATATTTTTAAATCGATTTATAACTGCCCTCAAAAATACGGCCGCCAACTCTTATACATAAAGTATACATGCGGTCGTTTATTTTGGTTCAACTTGTATTAAAAACCCGCTGAATCATGTAACGTGATCTTGACGTCAGCAACCTCTAATGGCGGTCGGAATTTACAATTTAAAAATGTTGTTATCGGTAAAAAATATTAAAGCTAAACTATGAACTTCTACGCTATGGCAACGTTACCAAAGTTATTGCCATATTCAAAATAGTTAGATACAATAGTTAAATGAAAAATAAAGTAAAAAAAAAGTGAAGTAAAAAGGGTTTATATACCGGAAAACAAAACTAACCAACAAACCTACACCCACCTTCACACTTTCCTTTGAAATGAAAACGTTTATAGTTTTTTTCCGCTATGCTGATTAAAAACATTCAATTAATATTTGCTGGATATAAGTAGTTTTAAACATATAAAGCCTGTATTATGCACTTTTTATCGCTGGCTGCCAGATTAGTATGCACAGTTCAGGTTCTCATCAAATCATATCTGATCGACATTGCCATAGCCTAACTTGTTTCTTAGCTTACAGTATTTGTGCGTGGGGATCTTGACAGCGACTATCCAAGTTAAATTTGTGGCAAATATTTTGACCGTCAACCACGCTCCTAAGCTGGGTTACCATTCCGAGAACGGTTCTTTTCATGGGAATGTTGCCGGTGACTATTACGAATGAGAAAGTTCTTTGATTGGGGGTATCTATTTCGAAAAACATTCTTAACATAAGGAGATTTCTTGTTGGGCAACATCATAAACCGTACTTTATATTTTCTACAAAAAGAGAAGTGCATGCTTCCACAGGGCAACCCCGGTTAGCGACTCCTGCTAATATATATATATATATATATATATATATATATATATATATATATATATATATATATATATATATACATATATATATATATATATAAATATATATATATATGCTGCAGTTTAGAAAGAATACAGGTTTTATAATAATGTAAATGCAAAATACAATAAATATTCGTTTCAATATTTAAAACGTTACTTCGACTTTGTGTATCTTTTTTACAATATCAGCTCACTTTTAATTTCCAATCTATGTTCTAATAGGCAAAAATCATAATTACATTTTGCTAACAAAATTTCATCTGATGAGTTAAACTTTAAAATGCCTTGGTTAAAGGAAATACCGTAAAAATTCTTCTTTTTTTTTGTAATTATACATGATGTATTTAATGTTTTCCATTTATATTTTTTATAAATTAAAATTTAATGGCGGATGTCAACTTTTAAGCTTTTCCAGCGTGATTTATTTTTTTTCCATTCAGCAAACAATTCCTGAATAAGCCAACATCGCACTATGAGAGCATTGTTTATTATATTTATTTTCAACATTTTATATTTATAGTAATTTCGTTTGATTCGTTTCCAAATTATCTCACTTTATGAATACGTCTTTGCGGAGTGTGTTCATCTTTATTTTAACGTTACTTTGTGCTTGTCTAGCCCTACATAAGTTGGAATCAACCCAAGATACAATACAGGTGTTCGTTTCCGGTGTGAAAAATATCTAAATGTGGCGAAAAATCTAATCGTAATCTTGGCATGCAAAACTGAACACCTCCGTAACAAAATTAAATTTTTTACCATAGACCGAGCCAAAAAATCACGAATCGCTATTCTTTTTGCTAATTCTGACGTATCAAAACCGATCTTAAAAACTTAATTATTAATGGAAACTTCTAAGCTCTATTTTTTTCACGATGTATTATTTTTCAAAGTTTTATATATAAAAAGGACCGTTTTGTGCAATACAGGTGAAGCAATACATGAGAAATTAGATGTGGATGGGTTACACTATTTCTTTGGTTTTATCGGACCACTGTTCTTATCTTGAGTGCTATTTTCACAATGTTTCGGTCGATGTAACCTCCGACCTTCTTAAGATGTATCTTGTGGAACTCGGGAATGTTGGTGTCGGACGGGAGAATAGTGGTGGAATGTCGAACGGAACCATTTATTCATTTCACCAGGGGAGCATGCTCTTGTATACTAAGCCATGGATGTATGTAGGTCCAACGTAATTTACAATGCACATAAGAAATCCGGAGGTTACATCGACCGAAACGTGAAAATTACTCTCAAGATGAATACAGGACTCATATCAATAAAAATAATAAATGTTAATGTTTCTTGCATTAAGACTGTTGGTTTTTTTTTAAATTAAAGCGTATTTTGGTAACAGGGTGAACATGCATTTTTGTAACGTAAATATTATATATATTTGGTCACATGAATAGCATATATTTTGTAACAAGAATAACATATATTTTATTAACATGAATAATATATATTTTCGAAACGTATGTTGCATGTATTTTTGTAATATGATTAACATGTATTTGTGTAACATCTATAATATGTTTTTGTACCATTATAACATAAAATAAATTACATAGATTTTTTATAAACCGAATTACATGCATTTTTGTAACAGGAATAACATATTTTTGTAGCAATGATCATATGTATATAAATTGAATAACATTTATTTTTGTAACAGGATTTTTTTACTATGAATAACATACATTTTTGTAACATTAGTTTTTGTAATATAAATAACATGTATTTTAATAAAATGAAGAACTGGTATTTTTGTAACATGCCTCTTTGCAACATAAAAACGTATTTTTGTAACATGAATAACATGTTTTTCACAGATGAATAATATGTACATTTGTGACATAAATAGCATGCCTATTGTGTGACAAATATAGCATGTATTTTCTTAAAATAACAATATATATTATTGTAACAGTAATAACCACTATATTTTGTAGCATTAATGTAATGCATTTTCACATCAGTAACATGTATGTAGCCTGATACACATATATTTTTGTCACATTAATTTTTGTAAGCATGTTTTGTCAATACTGGTATTTATTTGCACCAGACATAATCTGAAGAGGGAAAATGCTGGAGCGCTTATGCACTTTGAAGGTTTTACGATGTGACCACAATTTTTTATTAACATGCCTTTTAAATCCCGACAGGACAAAATCTGCTAAACCTATCGAATAAAAAGAGCATTTAAAAAACATAGAACACTTAATTGGTCAAAAACCATGAATCTTAATTTTGCAATAAATTGGGCGGGGTTTTGTCAGTACAAAATTATTGGCAGTTTTTTTAAAATATATCCAAAAACAGAATGATCTATGAACGTCATTGTTGCCTTAATTATTAAAAAAAAAAACAATCACAATTGATTTTCAAGAACGTACATTTTTTAACTTACAAATCTCTTTCTCGAGAGAAACATAATAATAGCGATAGGATTGCGAAAACTCTTAGTGAGTGATTAATAATAAGTTTACAAGGTTTTTGTGTAATTTTATTTTTATTTAAAATGATGTACTTTAAAACAAGTTATAGTTATTAATTTATATATTGCGCAATGTTATCCTCGTCTTCCTTGGATTTTGGTTTACAACGGTTCGGCCAACTATTCCTCTGGTAACTGCGACGGGATAGGGATTCCGGTTACTACCTAATGAAGGCACGAGAAATAGTTTGCCGAAACCTCCTAAAACAACATCTAAGAAAGATTAGCTAAATAGTCCGTAATAAATGATTTAATAGATAATACACACCTCAATAATGAATTCGAATTAAAATAATAGATAAGTGAAAGTTAGTTAAGATATCTCTCATGTCGGGCGACTGTAGATTTTTTTATTGAGGGATGTTATGTGTTATCTTAAGGCACTATTGATAGCAAAAGATTGTTGTTGTGGTGGCATATGTCTGCGTTATATGAGTATAAATGCATCAATTCTTTAAGGAGAAGTTATATCAAAAGACAACAACAACGGATATTGATGATGCACCGATAGTAAGCGCTCGAGAAGAATATGGCTGAACAAGTTTTGGCCGCTATTTTTTTACAACATGCCATCTGAAATAAAAAAAAACACACCATCGGCGAATGGAAAAGGTATGCATATATGTGCCTGTATATGTGTGCGTGTGTTTTTGCGTTGGTGTGTGCGTACAGAATAAGCTAAGTATATAAAGAGTAATGTTACATATGAACATCATTACATTGGCAGTTAAATAAAAGAAAAATATTTTAACTCCCTGACTTTTCAACGCGATATACTTCTCGAGAGGAAGGAAGAAGCCCGCATTATAGAAATGTACAGATGCAAAGAAAACACTGGCGATTAAAACCGTTCAGCTTAGAAATATAAAAAAATATATGCCATTAGAAATGGAAAACAATAGAGGAGTGTATACGATCGGGATACATACATACATATATATATACATACATACATATATATATGTATATGTATATATATATATATATATATATATGTATATATGTATATATATATATATATATGTATATATATATATATATATATATATATATATATATATATGTATATATATATTCGGAAGGTGTGCGAGAATATATATGCAATAATTTTCCACAGTCCACATTTTCCATAATTTTATACATATATATATATATATACAGTGATGATCATATTTATTGGCACGGTAAAATAAAAGTTAAATTTTGTCTAATAAATTCTAAAAAAGGGATTAAATTAAAGAAAATAACAAAGTATATTATGTATTTTTAACTGGCCTTTCCGATGCAGCAATCGGATTTTAGAAAAAATAAATAACAAAGGAACAACAAACATAATTGCAAAAAACCCGTGTTCAAAATTATTGGCACGATTTATTTAATAATCAATTGTATAGCCTTTGGCCTTGATTACCTTCCTCAGTCGCTTTTCATAGTTTACAACCAAGTTGTTGCACTCTTCAGTAGTAATTTTAGCCAACTCTTCCTGATAATAATCCTCCAATTGAATAAGATTCTTATGCTTCCTTTGCATTACCCTCAATTTTAATGTTCTCCATAAATTTTCAATTGGATTAAGGTCTGGGCTTTGTGATGGCCACTCCAAAACATTAATATGATTGTCCTCAAGCCATTTCTTAGTCAGTTTAGCCGAATGCTTTGGGTCATTATCTTGCATGAACCACCAACGACGACCAAGGGAGAGCTCTTTAGCAGAGTATTTCAGGTTTTCATCCAATATTTTAACATAATCTTCCTTTTTTATGCTACCTGTGACCTTAACAAGTCGCCCTGGTCCAGAGGCAGCAAAGGATCCCCAAAACATCAAACTGCCTCCACCGTGCTTCACTGTGGGTATGGTGTTCTTAGGCAGGAAAGCTTCGCCAGATTTTCTGTAAATATAAGACACTTTATTATGGCCAAATAACTCTATTTTCGTTTCGTCAGTCCATAGAACACGTTTCCAGAATGCAACATCTTTATCAATATGACGTTTTGCAAAGGCTAGCCTTGCTTTCAGGTGCATAGGCTTCAATAAGGGAATCTTTCTCGGACGACATGCTTTTAAACCAGCTCTCTTCAAAACTCTACCAACTGTATGTCGAGATACATTCACTCCAGAGGGGCTCTGTTCATCAACAATCTCCCCAACAGAGATCCTTGGGTTTTGTTTTACTTGTCGAACAATTTTCCGTTCATCTCTTGGGGAAAGAATCCTTTTTCTCCCTCCACCCTCTAAACTCATAACGTGGCCTTGCGATTTGAACTTGTTTATTATGGCTCTAACAGTGGAGTTGGGAAGGTTTAGCTTCTTTGAAATCTTATCATAGCCCTCCCCATTGGTATGACATGCTACAACAAGCTTCCTGACGTCTTCGCTGTGTTCCTTAGTTTTAACCATGGCGATTGAAAATTATAATTTAGTCACTTATAATAGTTTAAATAAATCGCTATCTAAAAATTATCTGAAAAAAATTATTCACTGAATTAGCGTTAAACAAGCATAATATGGCTATAAAAAAGTTCAGAAAGCACGTAAACCGGAAATTGATTGATATTATACTGATAATAAAATAAAAACAAAGCCGTGCCAATAATTTTGAACAAGGGTTTTTTGCAATTATGTTTGTTGTTCCTTTGTTATTTATTTTTTCTAAAATCCGCTTGCTGCATCGGAAAGGCCAGTTAACAATACATAATATACTTTGGTATTTTCTTTAATTTAATCCCTTTTTTAGAATTTATTAGACAAAATTTAACTTTTATTTTACCGTGCCAATAAATATGATCATCACTGTATATATATATATATATATATATATATATATATATATATATATATATATATATATATATATATATATATTCGGAAGGTGTGCGAGAATATATATGCAATAATTTTCCACAGCCGAAAACAGTGTCACAGCCCAGAAGAGCCAAGAAAGCCAAAAAACCGGAAGTCCAAGACACCAGTTTCGCTCTCATTAAGGCTAATCAGTTAGACATATCTGCGCTCAGGATTTGAAACCCAAAGTTCTTGTATGCTAGGCGAGCACTGTACCAACTGAGTAAACACGCCACACACACAAGAACGTCTCTTAACTTACACAGATCAAGCAACCCGCGGCACAGATCCGACAGTGGAAAGAACGTACTTCATATCGAACAAGGGACGAGGTATCAAACAAGCTTTAACCAAAGCCGACGTCTCACCAGTAGTCTTGCACTTCCGGTTTGTTTGCATTCTTGGTTCTATAGTAAAGTTACCATTAGCCGGGGAATCTTCTCGTTTCAGCAGGCAAGTTGTACGGAACAACGCCCATCTCATAATAATTTTATTTATTTTAAACATTTAATCACCTGTTTTAAATGTAATGTTATGCTTTAAACGTGTATTATCTATTTAAAACACACCTTGTCATATGAATAAAGAAAGGAAGTAATAATCTCAACCAATGAATGTAAATATTTGATAGTACTTGTATATAATGTACAAAATAGAAAAGAATATGGTCGATTAAATCTCTGGGTTTTGTTCCGTACAACTTGCCAGCTGAAATTAAAAGATTGCACGGCTAATGGTAACTTTACAATGATAGCTCAGATAGATACTAGAAAGCTGATTGGCTAAGTAAAATCTCACTAGATGATGCGAATATAGAAACGACAAACAACCACAGAATTCTCGCATAAGCCTGAAGAGTCCTAGAGTGGATGAAACGCAGAATATTCAGTGGAGCTTAATCGCCATATACATTATATATATATATATATATATATATATATATATATATATATATATATATATATATATATATACAGCGTGACCCAAAAGAAGGGTCCAAACTCTAATTAGGTCCCGTTTCTTAGTGTTTTTTCCGAATGATATTAAACTTTGGCCATTACTTGTGTAATATATTCAAAACATCACATCAAAACACTAGGGGGTTTGCCATTTTTTTATCTCAGCTCTGCAGCATATGTTCTACATGGCCTCCATTTATCTTTTGTTTTTTTGGGGTCACCATATATATATATATATATATATATGCATATATATATAGATATAGTTTAGATACCCGAAAGGATGAAACACGAGTGTGTGTAGGTATTTAATTATTATAGTAAAACAAAATAATTATGATATCCCCTTTCAGAAAGTCGTATCTTATCGTTGAGCACTTTAAGTTTAATTAAAGTCGATCAATTTAGCTCTTACGCATGTACATATATATATATATATATAAATATATATATATTTATATATATTTATATATATGTAAATATATATATATTTATATAAAGATATATATATATATATATATATATATATATATATATATATATATATAAACATACTAGCACAAGTAACCGTCGTTGACTAGGTTCAAAAACAGCCTACAGAAAATGGACTCTAATTTATGAAAGAATGAAAAGGAAGGGTTGTAAAAATCTAGCTTCGGATTTGGGGGTATCAAAACCAAAGCAAAATATGATGAAAGTAAAAATAAAAAAGATAAACCCCATAATTTATTATACCATACCTGTTCACACTTAATCACTCATATTAAAAAACCTTGTGCCATATTTCCATTCTATAGAGGTCAGGTGCGAACGAACACCCCATAATTTTATTATAGCATATTTCTTCAAACTGAAACATAATTATCAAAGTATACTTACGCAAATAGATAGGAAAAGTCTTCATTAATGTTTGGAGGTCAGGCGCGAATGCAGACCCCACCATTTTATTATACCATCCCGTTTTAAGTTAAAGCATACTTATCAAAGTATTATAATATACATCTATGTTAAAAACACTTGTAAACTTTTTTTTTTAATTTTTAATTTTTTTTTATTTCCATACTTTGTGGACCAGGCGCGAACGCAGACCCTACAATTTTAAATAACCACCGTTCTGCCAGATCAAGCATACCCATCCCTGTGTCTCGAAGCATTTTCTATCATTATATGCAATCAGTATTTTTTTTTAAATGGTCTACCATATAGGAGCCTATTCGTGATCAGACACACACACAGAGACATTCAGCTTTATATATATATATATATATATATATATATATATATATATCTTGGAAGTCGGTGAGTGTATGCGGAGAGGAAGAGCGAGAGAGAGGAATAGGCGAGAGAATAATTATGCATGGTGAATTCCGGCATTTTTTCGCTATCGAAAACCGACGTGGCAATTATTTAACCTAATACAAATTAATCTTATTAATGCGCCATTTTTATGCCGTTCTAATACAACTTACCGGTGAGCATAATTCGTTCATCTTTGAATTTCCTGGAGGAAATTCAATAATTTATTTCGTTGTAAATGGATTCCAATACTCTTCTTTGATTCTCTGATCAATGTCGAATAACCGGCTCGGGAGAAAGGCTTCGGATTTGGTTATTATCTGCAACTGTAATTGTTTAATTTTCTTTTCGCTTATTTTCTTTTCTGTATTATTCAAATTTGAAGGAGACACGCTGTTATTTACATCAATTTCGATGTTGCCATCCGCCATAGTTTCTCATGAGAAATATTAGAATAATGAAATTTAAAATGGCGACGACTATATATTCGGATATTATTAAAGTAAACTAGACAAGTACCGCTTATTTGAACTCGTTGAACTATGATTATTTACATTTTATCATTTCACATAATTATTTTAATTTACAGCTGTTCTATTGAATGTAAATATTATCTAAAATGCAAATTATTAACTAAACAGAAGCGAATTAACTATAATCTAAATATATGGAAATGGAAATGTAACATGTTTTCTAACTATGAAAACGTTTTGAACCGCCATCAAACCACAGAATAAAGGTTATAGAAAACAGGGCATATGTCTAGCTAATCAAGCTTAAAGTGGAATTAAATAAGTAAGATACCCACGAGTTAGGATCCAAAACAGATGAGCGTCTTCTATTCCGAGCATTATCTATGGGTCTCACGTCATTTTTGTGGATCAATAGCTCTTGATATAGCAAAGGAATGACTTACGTTTTGGCATAAACGACTACTTAACCAGGTGTTTAGCAATGGACTATCTGAAAACGTGTTCTAGCACATTCAATGCTTTCTCTCCGTTTTTACTTCTTCTTTTTAACATTGAAGGCCCCTTTACTCTAATCTTGTAACCAGTGGGTAATTGTAAATATTGTTTTTTTATCAAATAAGTGTACGCATGTGTTTTATTTTTCTAATGTCTCAATGTTACACGCAATAGATATGAATACAAACACACACACACACACATATATATACATAGATAGATATATAGATAGTTAGATTGATAGATAGATAGATAGATAAACACACACATACATACAAACATACACATGCCTATATATACACACACGCATATATATATATATATATATATATATATATATATATATATATATATATATATATATAATGTAAAAGCAAAATCAAGACATTGAAAAAAGGTGTTGACAACAGCAAAAAGTGTATTTCGTTTTACGTTACAATTGTTTCCATGTCCGGTCGATAATTTAAAACATTATATCATTTGAAAATGTTCAAAAAACAGAATTTCTCCAGAATTTAGTAATAAAAATACTCTTCAAAATAGAACATTGTTTGAAGAGAAAGAGAAAAAAAGAAAAATCCCTTAACGGGAAATCATGTGAGATACATTTACCCTTGGAGTAACCTCCACGGAAAGCCCATTTAAATATGAATATATCACCTTATTTTGTATCCTTATTGAAAACAATGACATAAGAAATTTCCCAAAAAAAACCCTTAGGCATTTAAAATTAATTTATAAATCCCATTCTTTGAGATCCTAAGTTAGATTTCCCTATTTATTTATTTCACATAATTAATTTTTTATAAAGAATTTTAAAAATATGTATTTCTATATTTAAAATATGGCCATAACAGCCTTCTATTTACGTTACGGTGAATTTTAGTTTCGAATTGGTGGCAAGTAATGTTTACAAATGATCTTTGCCAGTACTTAGATTTAGACCATTTCATGTTTAATCTTCAAACACTGTTCTATTGTCAAGAGTGTTTTTATTCATAAAGTCTGAAGAAAAGCTAGTTTTCGAAAATTTTCAAATGATATAATGTTTGAAATATTCTACCGGGCATGGGGACAATTGTCATGTAAAATGAAATACACTTTTTATTGCCATCAATGCCTTTTTTGAATGTCTTCATTTTGCTTACACATTATATTAATGCTTAATTATGAAATATGATAATGTTGTAGCTTACTTTTTAAGTCCTCTGTTTTTGACTTAAAACTAATTGGTATATGAAAATTTACTGGATTACACGAACTCAGTATATTACATATACGTCTCTCTCTCTCTCTCTTTCTGTATATATATATATATATATATATATATATATATATATATATATATATATACATATATATATATATATATATATATATATATATATAAGTATATATACATATTTAAATAGCGTGCCAGTGGTTTCATTGCGTTGAATCAACCAAAAATGTTAAATGGAATCAACGCAAATCCATATATATCTTATTAAAACTTTTGTTTTAACGAATGCAAATGAAAAATAGATATCCAAAAATGTAAGCTATGAACTGTAAAATGAATGGCCTGTGAAGTTTTGGTACATTTCTAATTGGATAAACCTAAGACTTCACAATATTTTCAAACACTGCTGTATTTGAATTATATATCAATGACTTCATATTTAGGTGTATATATATATATATATATATATATATATATATATATATATGTATATGCATACATATACGCGCATATACCTATATAAATATTGTATCTATAATATAAAGCTGAACGTTTGCGTGTGTGTGCGTGTCTGGTCACGAATAGGCTCCTATATGGTTGACAATCTCAATACAAAAAACTGATTCAATATAATGATAGAAGATGTATCGACGATCAGCAATGGGTATGTTTGATCTGGCAGAACGAGGTTTCATAAGAATTGTGGGGTCTGCGTTCGCACCTGGCCCCCAGAGTATGGAAATAAAAAATGAAAAAAAAAACGTTTACAAGTGTTTTTGATATAGATGTACATGAGAATACATTGATAAGAATGTTTCAACTTAAAAAGGGATGGTATAATAAAATTGTAGGGTCAGCGTTCGCTCCTGTACTCCATGGAAACATTGCACGAATTTAGACGGAGAATGTTCATATCACTTTGCTAAAGTATGCTTCGATAATTATGTTTCAGTTTTAAGAAATATGGCATGACAAAAATAATGTGTGTCGTTCGGACATGACTACCATAGAATGTAAATATGTCACAAAGTTTAACAGTTTTTTTAAGGTGTGCGGGTCCATCATAACACCTTACCGTTAATCTTAATTCACATTTGCTTCTATTTATTTTTTTAAGTTTAATCATATTGTGTCGAATAAATTCCCCTCATAAATTCACGTTCTTATTAAAGTAAAAGCCAAATAAAAAGTCGGAACTTTAGACAATTCTCGACACAAATTTTGCATAACACTTTTTTATCTTCTCCACTTGCACGTCGCAGTCTTTCAAAATATATAAATAGATAAATAATAAAAAAATAAGAACATTACTTGTTTTCGTGGTAGAAGGAAAATCCTGCTCACGTGATTACGTCTCTTATAAAAACATTTCCATAACATTTTTATTTTTATTTATATATCTGTTTACGCTTTTTTTTCAGCGTGCTAGAAGGAATTCAGTCGATTAC